>NC_084636.1:11515101-11552601 GCF_033978795.1 Nerophis ophidion | reverse complement strand
TATATATATATATATACATATATTATCCGCTGTATAGTGCTCAATACTGGGGTAGGGCGTAATATATATTAAAAAAAGGAAACCTGCGAAACAGGCTTGTCGGGATGATATAACCTCTTGTGTTTTTTCATGACTTAACGTATGTATAGCTTTATAGAGTGTGAATGCTGTCTGTCTATCTGTGTTGGCCCTGTCAGGAGGTAGCGACTTGTCCAGGGTGTACACCACCTTCCTTTCGAATGCACCCCCCTCCCGCCACCCCAAAAGTGACAAGGGTAGAAAATGGATGGATGGCTGGAGGTATATACAATATAGGCGTAATAACGTTCTTGTCAAAAGTCTAGCAGCAGCATGTTGTACCAAATCTTTAATTTAACTCAAAACATAACTTTCATACCGGTGTAAAATCAAATTCACCTCTGAATCAATTAATGATGTCATCATCAATTCCAAATTATCAATTGTTTCAGTCCAGTAGGGAGGAAACACTGTACTGTAAAAGTTAAAATAAAAGTTATTCCCCAATGCAAAGTTGTATTTTCTAACACTAAAAAACTTGACGGCAATTCTTGACACAAACCTGCATCTAGGCTACAGCGTTAGCCGCCAACATTAGCATTCAACTGTACCGCATGGCCTCCGGCCTTTTCATCTTCCCTCGCTTGGTGTTCCTGTTGAGGCTGCTGCTTCTACAAGAGGGGAAAAAAAGACTCAAAATGCCAAGGAAAACTCAAACCACACACGTAGAGATAGCTCGCTGATGCTTGCTGAACTGTTCTCTCGAGGTTACACTGACATCCATGACAGGTGCTGAAGTCTGACTCTTGTATCGTGTGCGTGTCTGTGTGTGTGTGTGTATTGTGTGGGTGTCTGTGTGTGTATTGTGTGCGTGTCTGTGTGTGTATTGTGTGCGTGTCTGTGTGTGTATTGCGTGCGTGTCTGTGTGTGTATTGCGTGCGTGCCTGTGTGTGTATCGTGTGCATGTCTGTGTGTATTGTGTGCGTGTCTGTGTGTGTATTGCGTGCGTGCCTGTGTGTGTATCGTGTGCATGTCTGTGTGTGTATTGTGTGCGTGCCTGTGTGTGTATCGTGTGCATGTCTGTGTGTGTATTGTGTGCGTGCCTGTGTGTGTATTGCCTGTGGGCCTTTGTGTGTATTGTGTGTGTGCCTGTGTGTGTATTGTGTGCGTGCCTCTTTGTGTATTGTGTGCATGCCTGTGTGTGTATTGTGTGCGTGCCTCTTTGTGTATTGCGTGTGTGCCTGTGTGTGTATTGTGCGCGTGCCTCTTTGTGTATTGCGTGTGTGCCTGTGTGTGTATTGTGTGCGTGCCTCTGTGTGTGTATTGTGTGCGTGCCTGTGTGTGTATTACGTGCGTGTCTGTGTGTGTCGTGTGTGTGTCTGTGTGTGTATTGTGTGCGTGCCTCCTTGTGTATTGCGTGTGTGCCTGTGTGTGTATTGTGTGCATGCCTATGTGTGTATTGTGTGCGTGCCTGTGTGTGTATTACGTGCGTGTCTGTGTGTGTCGTGTGCGTATCTGTGTGTGTATTGTGTGTGTGCCTGTGTGTGTGTATTGTGTGCGTGCCTCCTTGTGTATTGCGTGTGTGCCTGTGTGTGTATTGTGTGCATGCCTGTGTGTGTATTGTGTGCGTGCCTGTGTGTGTATCGTGTGGGTGCCTGTGTGTGTATCGTGTGGGTGCCTGTGTGTGTATTGCGTGTGTGGCTCTGTGTGTATTGTGTGCGTGCCTGCGTGTGTATTGCTTGTGTGCCTGTGTATGTATTGCTTGCGTGCCTGTGTGTGTGTATCGCGTGCGTGCCTGTGTGTGTATCGTGTGCGTGCCTGTGTGTATCATGTACTTACGTATCGTGTACGTGCTTGTGTGTATTGCGTGCGTGCCTGTGTATGTATTGCGTGCGTGCCTGTGTGTGTATTACGTGCGTGTCTGTGTGTGTCGTGTGCGTGTCTGTGTGTGTATTGTGTGCGTGCCTCCTTGTGTATTGCGTGTGTGCCTGTGTGTGTATTGTGTGCATGCCTATGTGTGTATTGTGTGCGTGCCTGTGTGTGTATTACGTGCGTGTCTGTGTGTGTCGTGTGCGTGTCTGTGTGTGTATTGTGTGTGTGCCTGTGTGTGTGTATTGTGTGCGTGCCTCCTTGTGTATTGCGTGTGTGCCTGTGTGTGTATTGTGTGCGTGCCTGTGTGTGTATTGTGTGCGTGCCTGTGTGTGTATTGTGTGTGTGCCTGTGTGTGTATCGTGTGGGTGCCTGTGTGTGTATCGTGTGGGTGCCTGTGTGTGTATTGCGTGTGTGCCTCTGTGTGTATTGTGTGCGTGCCTGCGTGTGTATTGCTTGTGTGCCTGTGTATGTATTGCTTGCGTGCCTGTGTGTGTGTATCGCGTGCGTGCCTGTGTGTATCATGTACTTACGTATCGCGTACCTGTGTGTGTATTGCGTGCGTGCCTGTGTGTGTATTGCGTGCGTGCCTGTGTGTGTAATGTGTGCGTGCGTGCGTGCGTGCCTGTGTGTATTGCGTCTGTGCTTTTGTGTGTAATGTGTGCGTGCCTGTGTGTATTGTGTGCATGCCTGTGTGTGATCCCAAGGGTGGGGGTGATGATGTTCCTTCGCCAGCCAGCGACAGCGTAGAGATGATACCCGGCAGCCAGCTTCTGTGGAGGATTGCCCCCAGGCCGGCAAACACAGCCCAGGTGCGACAGCATGGATTTGTATGCACGGCCCGGCAATGACCACGTACACACGAGACTTACCGTCCAGGATCAAAATCCAGTACATAAACTATTAATCGGGGAGGTAACTAGAAAGAGAATGCGCTTGCATGCATTTTATAGTATTTATTAATTTTTTTCCATTTTCGTTCCACACATGAATAATTAGATTGAGCTAAAATATCATTTAAGTAAAATGTTGTTGTTTTTTATTTGCTTAAATATATTTAGGTCACTGTTCAAATGTTTAGCAGCTTTTGCTCCAATGCACTTGCTCTTTAAACCATAACATTGAGGGGTGCTGAAAAAAATCGATTCCTGTCCAAATATGCTCATTCTATATAATACATTTCAAAATAAGAAATATGTATGTTTCTATATATATTATATATATATATATATATACAGTTTACTGTATATATGTGACAGTCTTAAGCCGTCGTGCGGGTTGAATGGACCACCCAGGAAGGACATTGCTTTTGAGCAGGTTCAACTCTTGTTTATTTTGCAATTTAGCTTTGTCCTCAGGTCGGATCGCTTTTCAGCTGCTCCTCTCCACTGCTCGCTCACGGTCCGCTTTTCAGCCGCCGTCGTCCTCGTCTGCTCTTTGCTTTCGCTCCTCTGTCGCTGCTGCGTGCTCTCCTCCTCCTTCTGCCCCGATTTTTCCTCCTTCTCCCCTTTTATTCACTGCGAGGAGATACACCGATTGTGTCAAGGTGCATGATTCACGCTCCTGAACTTGATTGCGGCGTTGCTCCTAAAACCTTAATTCTAGCCTGATTTAGCCGTTCTTTTACCACTTGTGATGTGTGTTCGGGGTCATTGTCCTGTTGGAACACCCAACTGCGCCCAAGACCCAACCTAATTTGGAGGTAAACCTCCTTTTGCATTGTCCCATTTAAAGCACCAGTTCCATTGGCAGCAAAACAGACCCACAGCATAATACTACCACCACCATGCTTGACGGTAAGTATAGTGTTCCTGGAATTAAAGGCCTCATCTTTTCTCCTCCAAACATATTGCTGGGTATTGTGGTCAAACAGCTAAATTTTTGTTTCATCTGACCACAGAACTGTCCTCTAGAAGGTTTTACCTTAGTCCATGTGATGTCAGAGGGGAAACAAAATTTGAGTTGTTTAATCCTATTTAATCCTAGGAACACCAAGCCCACTGTCAATCATAGTGGTGGTAGTATTATGCCCTGGGTTTGTTTTGTTGCCAATGGAACTGGTGCTTTACAGAGAGTAAATGGGACAAAGAAAAAGGAGAATTACCTCCAAATTCCTCAGGACAACCTAAAATCATCAGCCCGGAGGTTGGGTCTTGGGCGCAGTTGGGTGTTCCAACTGGACAATGACCCCACACGCATGTCAAAAGTGGTAAAGGAATGGCTTTGGATGGTTCTTTTCCTCTTTGGTCCGGAAAACACGATGTCCACAGTTTCCCCCAAAAATTTGAAATGTGGACTTGTCAGAACACAGAACACTTTTCCACTTTGCATCAGTCCATCTTAGATGAGCTCGGCCCTGGCCAAGCCGGCGGCGTTTCTGGGTGTTGTTGATCAATGGCTTTCGCTTTGCTTCGCGTAGCGACCAACTGTATTTACTGTAAGTGGTTTTCCGAAGTGTTCCTGAGCACATGTGGTGATATCCTTTACACACTGATGTCGCTTTTTGGGAGCAGGACCACCTCAGGTTCACAGGCATTGCCGGTTGCGTGCAGTTATTTCTCCAGATTCTCTCAACCTTTTCATGATATTATGGACCGTAGATGGTAAAATCCCCGAAATTCCTTGCAATAGCTGGTTGAGAAATGTTCCTAACAGTTTGCTCACGCATTTGTTCACTAAGTGGTGACCCTCGCTCCATCCTTGCTTGTGAATGACTGAGAATTTCATGGAAGCTGCTTTCTTACCCAATCATGGCACCCGCCTCTTTCCAATTAGTTGGATGTTCCAAATAAGTGTGTGGCGGTCTTAAGCCGTCATGCGGGTTCCATGGACCACCAAGCACAGACATTTGCGAGCAGGTGTAGACTTCTTTATTTTTCAATCAAGAAAAGTCTTTTGCGGGTGACTTTTCAGCAGACCGCGCTCGCCGTCCACGTCTTTTGCGTCTGCCTCTCGCTGTCGCTCACATTCTCCGCCTCCTCGTCGCCATATTGGGCCGGGCTCACGCGTGCCCTGCTGCTCTGTCGGACCGTCGGCTCCGCCTCTCCACAGTCTTCCATCGCCAGACGCAACCTGAGCTTTTAACCGGCTGAGCGTACTCCCCCCCTTTTTTTCTCAGGAATGGGACGTGAAGACGGCCACGACCACCTGTGCCGCCAGTTTTCTCCTTTGTCGCCTGTTCTATTTCTTCCTCTTCATCGTCTTTTTCTTTGTCTTCTTTGTACGTTTCTTCGACTTTGTCTTTTCATTTATCCTTTTCTTTGTCTTTGTCTTCTTCGTCTTTGTCTCCTTCCTTTTCTGTGTCTCTGTCTTCTTCCTTTTCTATGTTTTTGTCTCCTTCCTTTTCTGTCTTTGTCTTCTTTATCATTTTCTTGAACTTCAACTTCTTCTTCTTCTTCTTCAACTTCTTCTTTATCTTCAACTTCTTTTTTCACTTCTTCTTTATCATAAACTTCATCATCATTGTAAACTTCATCATCATCATAAACTTTATCACCATCGTAAACTTCATCATCATCACCGTAAACTTCTTCTTCAATGTACACTTTTTCAACGTAAACTTTTTCATCATAAACTTCTTCTTTACCATAAACTTCTTCAACATAAATCTCTTCATCATCATCGTAAACTTCTTCTCGTTCATGGTGGTCCTTCCCGGTTGGGCGCCAAATGTGACGGTCTCAAGCCGTCGTGCGGGTTCCATGGACCACCAAGCACAGACATTTGCGAGCAGGTGTAGACTTTTTTATTTTTCAATCAAAAAAAGTATTTTGCGGGTTGCTTTTCAGCCGTCCGCGCTCTCACTGCTCGCTCCTCCACCGTCTGTGTCTTTTGCGTCTGCCTCTCGCTGTCGCTCTCTTCCTTGTTGCATGCGCTGTTCATTCGCTTGCATCTCCCTCTCGTTCCTTCCTCTTTTCTCCACCACTTCTCCTCACGTTCACAGCTGCCGCCCCTTTTAACAGTGCGAAAGGATTCATAAATTGTATACAGGTGCGCGATCCACGCACCTGATCTCGCTTGTGGCGTCGCTCCCGGCACGCCCCGCCTCGCCGCTCGCTCGCATTCTCCGCCTCCTCGCCGCCATCCAGCGTGACCTGCTGCTCTGTAGGACCGTCGGCTACGCCTCTCCACAGTCCTTCATCGCCAGACGCAAGCCGGGCTTCCAACCGGCTGAGCCTACTCCCCCCCCCCCCCCCTTTTTTTCTCGGGAATGGGAAGTGAAGACGGCCGCGACCACCTTTGCCGCCAGTTTTCTCCTTTGTCGCCTGTTCTATTTCTTCCTCTTCATCGTCTTTTTCTTTGTCTTCTTTGTACTTTTCTTCGTCTTCGTCTTTTCCTTTATCCTTTTCTTTGTCTTTGTCTTCTTCGTCTTTGTTTTCTTCCTTTTCTGTCTTTGTCTTCTTCCTTTTCTGTGTCTCTGTATTCTTTCTTTTCTGCATTTTTGTCTTCTTCCTTTTCTGTGTCTTTGTCTTCTTTATCATTTTCTTGAACTTCAACTTCTTCTTCTTCTTCAACTTCTTCTTTATCTTCAACTTCTTTTTTCACTTCTTCTTTATCATAAACTTCATCATCATTGTAAACTTCATCATCATCATAAACTTTATCACCATCGTAAACTTCATCATCATCACCGTAAACTTCTTCTTCAATGTACACTTTTTCAACGTAAACTTTTTCATCATAAACTTCTTCTTTACCATAAACTTCTTCAACATAAATCTCTTCATCATCATCGTAAACTTCTTCTCGTTCATGGTGGTCCTTCCCGGTTGGGCGCCAAATGTGACGGTCTCAAGCCGTCGTGCGGGTTCCATGGACCACCAAGCACAGACATTTGCGAGCAAGTGTAGACTTTTTTATTTTTCAATCAAAAAAAGTATTTTGCGGGTTGCTTTTCAGCCGTCCACGCTGTCACTGCTCGCTCCTCCGTGTCGCTTTTCAACCGTCCGTGTCTTTTGCGTCTGCCTCTCGCTGTCGCTCTCTTCCTTGTTGCATGCGCTGTTCATTCGCTTGCATCTCCCTCTCGTTCCTTCCTCTTTTCTCCACCACTTCTCCTCACGTTCACAGCTGCTGCCCCTTTTAACAGTGCGAAAGGATTCATAAATTGTATACAGGTGCGCGATCCACGCACCTGATCTCGCTTGTGGCGTCGCTCCCGGCACGCCCCGCCTCGCCGCTCGCTCGCATTCTCCGCCTCCTCGCCGCCATCCAGCGTGACCTGCTGCTCTGTAGGACCGTCGGCTACGCCTCTCCACAGTCCTTCATCGCCAGACGCAAGCCGGGCTTCCAACCGGCTGAGCCTACTCCCCCCCCCCCCTTTTTTTCTCGGGAATGGGAAGTGAAGACGGCCGCGACCACCTTTGCCGCCAGTTTTCTCCTTTGTCGCCTGTTCTATTTCTTCCTCTTCATCGTCTTTTTCTTTGTCTTCTTTGTACTTTTCTTCGTCTTCGTCTTTTCCTTTATCCTTTTCTTTGTCTTTGTCTTCTTCGTCTTTGTTTTCTTCCTTTTCTGTCTTTGTCTTCTTCCTTTTCTGTGTCTCTGTATTCTTTCTTTTCTGCATTTTTGTCTTCTTCCTTTTCTGTGTCTTTGTCTTCTTTATCATTTTCTTGAACTTCAACTTCTTCTTCTTCTTCAACTTCTTCTTTATCTTCAACTTCTTTTTTCACTTCTTCTTTATCACAAACTTCATCATCATTGTAAACTTCATCATCATCATAAACTTTATCATCATCGTAAACTTCATCATCATCACTGTAAACTTCTTCAATGTACACTTTTTCAACGTAAACTTTTTCATCATAAACTTCTTTATCGTAAACTTCTTCAACATAAATTTCTTCATCATCATCGTAAATTTCTTCTCCATCTGGTCCACCACTGTTTCCCATTGCTATTGGCTGCTTGCCGCGAGGCTGGCGAGTGTGCCTATGAGAGCCCACAGGGGATCTTCCTCCCTGCCCTTGGTGGTCCTTCCAGGTTGGGCGCCAAATGTGACGGTGTCAAGCCATCTTGCGGGTTCCATGGACCACCAAGCACAGACATTTGCGAGCAGGTGTAGACTTCTTTATTTTTCAATCAAGAAAAGTATTTTGCGGGTTGCTTTTCACTGCTCGCTCCTCCGTGTCGCTTTTTAGCTGTCCACGTCTTTTGCGTCTGCCTCTCCCTCTCGTTCCTTCCTCGTTTCTTCACCACTTCCCCTCACGTTCACAGCTGCCGCCCCTTTAAACAGTGCGAAAGGATTCCTAAATTGTGTCCAAGTGTGCGATCCACGCACCTGATCTCGCTCGTGGCGTCGCTCCCGGCACCCGGCTCGCTCGTATTCTCCGCCTCCTCGCCGCCTCCAGCGTGCTCTGTCGGACCGTCGGCTCCGCCTCTCCACAAAGTGTCTGACGAGCGTTCCTCAACTTCCTGAGTCTTTTTTGCCACTTGTGCCGGATTTTTTGGAAAGATGTGGCGGGCATCAAATTCCAAATGAGCTAATATTTTCAAAAAATAACAAAGTTTTCCAGTTCGAACTTTAAAAATCTTGTCTTTGCAGTCTAATCAATTAAATATAGGTTGAAAAGGATTTGCTAATCTTTGTATTTTGTTTTTATTTACCATTTACACAACGAGCCAACTTCACTGGTTTTGTGTTTTAAGTTGCATGTCATGAGTTTGTGCAGAGTCTGTTTTAACAACGCATGACTCCATTTGCCCCCGTCTGAGTGCAGATGTACAGCTTCACATCCTTCGCCATGCAGCTGAACGAGCTGCACGAGGACATGGAGGGAGTCATCCCTCACACCGACTGCAGACGGAGGCCCGACGTTCGAGCCATGGAGAACGGCAACATCGGTAATTTAGCCCGACAGCAGCGACTGGCTAATGGTGTCATCGTTTAAAAGGTATGCGCTGAGCGGGCGACTTTTGAGGACAAACTGTTCTCGTTCTGACAGACCTCGCCAGCGAGGAGAAAAAGAGACTGGAGGAGAAGCAGAGGGCCGCTCGAAAGAACCGCCACAAATTGGACGAGGAGTGGAAGACGAGGTGAGCGCCCCGTAATGAAAACGGACACGTCGGCTTAACAGGCGCCCGCTAATTTATGCAAAGTCTTTAATTGGGGCCCAAACGTGCTGGCGGTCTTTGTTACAGAACAAATGAGGAGGTCATGTCACCTCATCATTTTTGAAGCAAAATAGCAATAATTAATAGTTGCTATTCAATGTCAAGTAACATTTGTCTCCTGGTTCATTCGCACACGACATTCGCCACCAAGCGTAGTTTTTTTTTTCCCCTCGAATAAAAGTTCTTATCGGAAAGGTTGATTATGCTTTCAGGCCAAATATGTTCAAAGATTGCGAGTTTAGCTCAAGAGGACGTTGCTCGCCCGCCTCTTAGCCTGTAGCTGATGGGATTAGCACATCAAAACATGGCTTTTCTAGACAAATAGCAATGTTTGAATAGCTCTATAAATGTGATGAGTACATATGCAAGGGCCACACAGAAATGGGAATCAAACTCAGAACCATCTTGCTATCCCATGCGACAACGTGCTTCCCTATTTGTATATATACAAACCCCGTTTCCATATGAGTTTGGAAATTGTGTTAGATGTAAATATAAACAAAATACGATGATTTGCAAATCATTTTCAACCCATATTCAGTTGAATATGCTACAAAGACAACATATTTGATGTTCAAACTGATAAACTTTTTTTTTTCTGCAAAAAAACCATTAACTTTAGAATTTGATGCCAGCAAGACGTGACAAAGAAGTTGGGAAAGGTGGCAATAAATACGGATAAAGTTGAGGAATGCTCATCAAACACTTATTTGGAACATCCCACAGGTGTGCAGGCTGATTGGGAACAGGTGGGTGCCATGGTTGGGTATAAAAGCAGCTTCCATGAAATGCTAAGTAATTCACAAACAAGGATGGGGCGAGGGTCACCAATTTGTAAGCAAAATGTCGGACAGTTTTAGAACAACATTTCTCAACGAGCTGCTGCAAGGAATTTAGGGATTTTACCATCTACGGTCCGTAAAATCATCAAAAGGTTCAGAGAATCTGGAGAAATCACTGCACGTAAGCGACGATATTACGGACTTTTGATCCCTCAGGCGGTACTGCATCAAAAACCGACATCAGTGTGTAAAGGATATCACCACATGGGCTCAGGAACACTTCATAAAACCACTGTCAGTAACTACAGTTGGTCGCTACATCTGTAAGTGCAAGTTAAAACTCTACTATGCAAAGGAAAACCCATTTATCAACAATACCCAGGAACGCCGCTGGCTTCCCTGGGCCTGAGCTCATCTAAGATCGACTGATGCAAAGTGGAAAAGTGTTTTGTGGTCTGACGAGTCCACATTTCAAATTATATTTGGAAACTGTGGAGGTGGTGTCCTCTGGAACAAAGAGGAAAATAACCATCCGGATCGTTATAGGCGCAAAGTTCAAAAGCCAGCATCTGTGATGGTATGGGCGTGTATTAGTGCCCAAGGCATGGGTAACTTACACATCTGTGAAGGCACCATTAATGCTGAATGGTCCATACAGGTTTTGCAACACTTATCATGGACGCCCCTGCTTATTTCAGCAAGACTGCCAAGCCACGTGTTACAACAGCATGGTTTCGTAGTAAAAAAGTGCGGGTACTTTCTTGGCCCGCCTGCAGTCCAGACCTGTCTCCGATCAAAAATGTGTGGCGTATTATGAAGCATAAAATAAGACAGCGGAGACCCCGGACTGTTGAAAGACTGAAGCTCTACATAAAACAAGAATGGGAAAGAATTCCACTTTCAAAGCTTCAACAATTAGTTTCCTCAGTTCCCAAACGTTTATTGAGTGTTGTTAAAAGAAAAGGTGGTTTAACACAGTGGTGAACATGCCCTTTCCCAACTACTTTGGCACGTGTCGCAGCCATGAAATTCTAAGTTAATTATTATTTGCAAAAAAAAAAAAGTTTATGAGTTTGAGCATCAAATATGTTGTCTTTGTTGTGCATTCAACTAAATATGGGTTGAAAATGATTTGCAAATCATTGTATTCCGTTTATATTTACATCTAACACAATTTCCCAACTCATATGGAAACGGGGTTTGTACATATACAATACAGGCCAAAATTCTGGACACACCTTCTCATTCAATGTATTTTCTTTATTTTCGAGACTATTTACATTGTTGATTGTCCCTGAAGGCATCATAACTATGAATGAACACATGTGGAGTTATGTTCTTAACAAAAAAAAGGAAAATAACTCGAAACATATTTTATATTTTATTTTCTTCAAAATAGCCACCCTTTGCTCTGATTGTTGTTTTGCGCACTCTTGGCATTCTCTGGGTGAGCTTCAAGAGGTAGTCACCTGAAATGGTTTTCACTTCACAGGTGTCATAGTTTTGATGCCTTCAGGGACAATCTGCAATGGAAATAGTCATGAAAATAAGAAAACGCATTCAATGAGGAGAAGATGTGTCCAATTTTTTCGGCCTGTACTGTATGTATATATGTATATGTATGTATGTATGTATGTATATATAGTCGTGGTCAAAAGTTTACATACACTTGTGAAGAACATAATGTCATGGCTGTCTTGAGTTTCCAATGATTTCTACGACTTATATTTTTTTGTGATAGAGTGATTGGAGCACATACTTGTTGGTCAAAAAAAACATTAATTTATTATGCAATGTTCAAATTTGTCCCTTTGCAAGTTTCACTGCAATAAGGTGCTTTTGTTAGCCATCCACAAGCTTCTGCATTGTCCACACGTTTAAGTCAGGACTTTGGGAAGGCCGTTGTAAAATATTTTTCCTAGCCTGATTTAGCCTGATTTTTGTTTCATCTGACCACAGAACTTTCCTCCAGAAGGTCTTATCTTTGTCCATGTGATGTCAGATGAAACAAAAATGAGCTGTTTGGCTACAATACCCAGCAATATGTTTGGAGGAGAAAGGGTGAGGCATTTAATACCAGGAACACCGTCTTTACAGTCAAGCATGGTGGTGGTAGTATTATGCTCTGGGCCGGTTTTGCTGCCAATGGAACTGGTGCTTTACAGAGAGTAATTGGGACAATGAAAAATGAGGATAACCTCCGAATTCTTCAGGACAACCTAAAATCATCAGCTCGGAGGTTGGGTCTTGGGCGCAGTTGGGTGTTCCAACAGGACAATGACCCCAAAGTGGTAAAAGAATGGCTAAATCAGGCTAGAATTAAGGTCTTACAATGACCTTCCCAAAATCCTGATTTGAACGTGTGGACAATGCTGAAGAAACAAGTCCATGTCAGAAAACCGACACATTTAGCTGAACTGCACCAATTTTGTGGATGCAGAAGCTTGTGGAAGGCTACCAAAAGCGCCTTATTGCAGTGAAACTTGCCAAGGGACATGTAAGCAAATATGTTACTAATAAAGTATCGCGGTACTAATCAATTTAAATCAGTACAAACTGCCTTTTGAAAAGTACCGGTACCGCTCTTGCATCTGAGTGCCACTTTGCCGCGGTGACTACAGAGCCGAGGTGCATGATGCTGAGTGTGTCAAAACGCAAAGTGCATACAAGCAATAACATCTTGGTGAGGAAAAATGAATAAAGAGGGTGTGTGAAGTGCAATATGGAGGTATTTGGGCTTTAAAACTAACAATAAAGGTGACGCTTTAAAGACGGAGGCACCGTGTTGCAAGTACTGTTTTACGCCTTTCTTATTTGTCGGCTCCCAGACCGTGGTCGAGGAGAACGGGAGAGACCTTTCACTTCAGAAGTCCGTAAAGCTGTCGATTAGTTACAACTTGTGATTGTGTGGCGGTTAGCATTCCCACCTTTGCTTCAAACTTAGGTAAGCATTTAGATAATAAAGCATTCAGATCTGCACAATGTAGTTGTTACACCTGTCCTGCTGTTCGGCTCCGGTGTAGACTGTCGTCGGGGAGCGCAGGGAAGACGTTCCCTTCAGGGTCGATGTCATTTAATTTATATTTTAACCTTGTAAAATTGTTCTTTGACTGTGAGTGTTTATTGTAGTGTAATATTTTATGTTAAAATAATGTTCGTAGTTCCCTTTATTTGGAAAAGTATCAATATACATTTTGGTACCGGTGGTAAATTATTGGTATCGGGACAACCCCAGTGTGTGTGTGTGTGTGTGTGCGTGCGTGCGTGTGTACGTGCGTGCGTGCAAGCAGCGTTGGTCGGTTCCGCCTTTGGCTGCTGCCCCCGTCACTCAGGCCCTGGTCTAAGTCAGACCTACATAGATGTTTTTGTTTCATGTCTGTATGACATTCCTAACAGAAATTACAGGCAGTTTTGTCAGTTTTTTTTCTTAGGGGGCATTAGAGCGTAATTTTGATTTTTGGGGTTTGGTTTATTTTCGGATAGCAATTTTTGCCAGTCCTGATGTGTGTGTAAAAATGGGTGAGATTTGAAGCATGTTAAGGGGGTCAAATTACAGATTGGCATTTCTGGATGTTGTTGATAAATGGTTTTGCTTGGCATAGTAGAGCTTTAACTTGCACTTTGAAGCATTCTAAGGGGGTCAAATTACAGCAAAAAGTAGCAAAAATTACATTTTTTAGGAGACTTTTCGCAGGGGTTCTTTGAAGGCGCGTAAAATCAAAACCGGAGCAGTAATCAAAAATCTGTAAGTACATTTTAATCAGAAGGGTTCAATCTCTCTCCTGTGCGAGTTAAAAGCCAAAATGACAAACGCTCTCAGAGGAGATAAACGCATGCGTGCGTGCGTGCGTGAAGTGTCTTGCTCAAAGACACAAGGGACGTGACGAAGTTGGTAGAAGGTGGGGATTGAATCAGAACCCTCAGGTTGCCGGCACGGCCACTCTTCCCAACTGTGCCACGCCGTCCCCAAAAAAGTATAGATCTTAAATCGAGCCTCGTTTTGAATCGGGAGTCGTTACCCCCAGGAATTGAATCGAATCGTCTGGTGCCCAAAAATGTACAGCCCTTTTCTGTGTTGGCCCTGCAATGAGGTGGCGACTTGTCCAGGGTGTACCCCGCCTTTCGCCCGATTGTAGCTGAGATAGGCGCCAGCATCCCGCGCGACCCCAAAAGGGAATAAGCGGTAGAAAATGGATGGATGGATGGATTTGTCTGACAGTTATTGTCAAACTGTGGTACGTGGGCTCCATCTAGTGGTACGTCAAAAGAATCACTTAATCAAACACAGTGTTACTGTTCAAACCCTGTAACGTTACAATTGCCACTAATATGTTTAATAAAACCTTTGCCCGGTTTTTAATGAACACTTAGGCCTACTACGCTACTCTATTTTAATGTCTGCTATTACGGTGGGACTTGGAGAGCCAAGTTTGTTCTGAAGTGGTACTTGGTGAAAAAATGTTTAAGAACCACCGGTGTATGAGATGTAGACAAAATAATCTTAAGTGAGAATAATATTGTTTCATTATTTACAATTGTAATGTGGAAAACAAAAAGATGTGTCTCTAAAGTGTCAGGGGCGGTTGAAACATGGATTTAATCGAAAGAAAAAGCGTGAGTGGACAGAGAGAGGAAAGAGGACGAGTGCAGGATGACATATTGCGTGAGAGGGTGAGGAGATAACGGAAGCAGAAGTGCTGCGCGCAAACAGAAAGTCATTTTCATCAGTCTTCCTGGCTAATGTTCTCCGTCACTTGACAAGCAGATGAATCCAACGCTACTCTCAATTAGCAGCCTCCCAAACAAATACGTGGACTTATCTTTGGGGGGACATTTAATGTTGGTGTTTTTAATCCAAAAGCTGCCATTTTGCAAATTAGTACCGTAAAACGTCTCTTCCATTAACCGCAGTGTCTTTTAGTTGCAGGGTGTGTGGTGTACAACAGTGTTGTGCAACCACTGTGCCGCGGCACACTAGTGATTATCTAATGTCACCTATTTGGGTTAAAAATATTTTTTTGCAAACCATTAACTATGATAGACATCTTGACCCCAAAAGGGACAAGTGGTAGAAAATGGATGGATGCATACTTGCCAACCCTCACGGATTTTCCAGGAGACTCCCGAAATTCAGTGCCTATCCCGAAAACCACCCGGGACAAATAATCTCCCGAAATTCAGGCGGACCTGAGTGACGTGTCGACAGCCTGTTTTCACATCCGCTTTCCCACAATATAAATAGCGTGCTTGCCCAATGACGTTAGAACTGTAGAATGATCCAGGGCGAGTTATTGGGTTCTCATGTGGGTTTATTGTTAGGCAGTAACAACACACAACAACAGCAGTCACGTTTTCGTCTACCGTAAAGCAGTTCGTCTGCCGTAAATGGCAATGTTGTGACACTCTTAAACAGGACAATACTGCCATCTAGTGTACGATTTGGGCCATGCTAGGGAGAGATGGAAGATTCCAGACTCTAGTTCAGCATGGTTGGAAAAATAGTGACAGAGAATAGAACAAGGATGGACAATTCAACCCTTGACTCAACAATGAGTAGATGAGTGTGTATATGTGCAAATAAATGAACACTGAAATGATATATATATATATATATATATATACGTATATATGTATATATATATATATATACATATATATATATATGTATATATATATATATGTATATATATATGTATATATATATATATATATATATATATGTATATATATATATATATATATATATATATATATATACGTATATACGTATATATATATATATATATATATATATATATATATATATATATATATATATATATATATATATTATTGACTTGGTAAATTCTAGCTGTAAATATACTCCTCCCCTCTTAACCACACACCCCCTACTGCGACCCCAAAAGGGACAAGCGGTAAAAAATGGATGGATTTTGGCGTGTTCTTATTGGACCGGCCCAGTATAATTAAGAGTGTGAATGTTGTCTGTCTATCTGTGTTGGCCCTGCGATGAGATTGCGACTTGTCCAGGGTGTATCCCGCCTTCCGACCGAATGCAGCTGAGATAGGCTCCAGCACCCACCCGCAAACCCTAAAGGGACAAGCGGTAGAAAATGGATGGATTTTGGCGTGTTCTTATTGGTCCGGCCCAGTATAATTAAGAGTGTGAATGTCATCTGTCTATCTGTGTTGGTCCTGCAATGAGGTGGGGACTTGTCCAGGGTGTATCCCGACTTCCGCCCGAATGCAGCTGAGATAGGCTCCAGCATCCCCTGCGATCCTAAGAGGTACAAGCGGTAGAAAACGGATGGATTTTGGCGTGTTCTTATTGGACCGGCCCAGTATAATTAAGAATGTGAATGTTGTCTGTCTTTTTGTGTTGGTCCTGCGATGAGGTGGTGACTTGTCCAGGGTGTACCCCGCCTTCCGCCCAATTGGAGCTGAGCTAGGCACCAGCGCTCCCCGCGACCCCAAAAGGGACAAGCGGTAGAAAATGGATGGATTTTGGCGTGTTCTTATTGGACCGGCCCAGTATAATTAAGAGTGTGAATGTTGTCTGTCTATCTGTGTTGGCCCTGCGATGAGATTGCGACTTGTCCAGGGTGTATCCCGCCTTCCGACCGAATGCAGCTGAGATAGGCTCCAGCACCCACCCGCAAACCCTAAAGGGACAAGCGGTAGAAAATGGATGGATTTTGGCGTGTTCTTATTGGACGGCCCAGTATAATTAAGAGTGTGAATGTTGTCTGTCTATCTGTGTTGGCCCTGTGATGAGGTGGTGACTTGTCCAGGGTGTACCCCCGCCTTCCGGCCGAATGTAGCTGAGATAGGCTCCAGCACCCCCCTGCAAACCCTAAAGGGACAAGCGGTAGAAAATGGATGGATTTTGGCGTGTTCTTATTGGACCGGCCCAGTATAATTAAGAGTGTGAATGTTGTCTATCTGTGTTGGCCCTGTGATGAGGTAGTGACTTGTCCAGAGTGTACCCCCACCTTCCGTCCTAATGCAGCTAAAATAAGTTCCAGCCCTCCTACAACCACCCCAAAAGCAAGAAGCGGTAGAAAATGGATGGATGGCGTGTTTTTATTGGACCGGCCCGGTATAATTAAGAGTGTGAATGTTGTCTGTCTATCTGTGTTGGCCCTGCGATGAGGTGGCGACTTGTCCAGAGTGTACCGCTGCCTTCCGCCCGAACGCAGCTGAGATAAGCTCCAGCACCCCAGGGACAAGTGGTAGAAAATGGATGGATGGATTTTGGCGTGTTCTTATTGGACCGGCCCGGTATAATCAAGCAGCACTGCTGAGGTGCCCCGGCCAGGATCTAATATTCTTTGAAAAGCCACTTGAAATGAGGATAAGGCCTCTTCAATTGATATCCTTCACTAAAAAAAAAAAAATCAAGCTGAATTTGCCTCATTTTTGTCCCTCCCCTTGTTTCTTTTTTCCCGCCGCCAAGGAGTCCTGCACTTGGCCCAAGGTTAGACGCACTCTGATGGATACGTGCTTGACATACATGGGTGATGATGGAGGGGGAAGAAAAAAAAACATGAAAAAAAAAAAAAAAACTCATATCCTCCCTAGTGAAATGTTATCTTTTAAGCGTGTGTCCCCTCCTCTTGTTTGGGAGCTGATGTGTGTGTATTTTTTTTTTTTTTTTTTATCGTTGATCTGCTCCACTTTTTCACCAGCATGGCAGCTTTTATCAAGCCCACCGCCTCCCTCCTCCAATCCCAGCCTGTCTTGCTTGTGTGACGCGGCGGAACAAAACACTGGCCTAAAAAAATAAAATAAAAAAAACTCTCTCGCCTTAAATGACTTGCCTGTCTGATCTTGTTGTCAGGTGGTTCCAGCAGGGCTCCAACCCGCACACCGCCTCCCAGGACTGGCTCTTCACCGGGGGTTACTGGGACAGGGAGTACGCGCATCTCCCCGACATTTACTAGCAAAACATTCCACACAAGAACAATAAGCCACCCTTTAATATTACCGTGCGTTTAAATGCTCGTTGTTTGCTGTGTGCGTGTATTGAGTGTGCCACTTCATCATCTGCAATAGTCAAAGCACACACCATCCATCGCCATTAACAGCAGAAAATGGTATTTCTATAAATGAACACCTTTGCTGCTGCAATTGAAATTATTCGGCATAGGCGACACACGCCACCTTATGGACAGAAGTCTAATTGCAGCAAATTTGTATATATTAAATCTATTTACTCTTAAAAAGAAAACTATATTTTTGGGTGATTTTTACACCGGAAATCCAACACGTTTCGTTTCAGATGCTGACACAAAGGACCAAAAATGTTAAAAAGACCAAATTATTCATCATGTGTATCATTATTTTTACTATTATTATTATTTTACTGCATTAACACAGATGCTGTGTCTTCATTATTGATTAAAGAGAACATTATTGTGATATTTTTATTGAAAAATAAAAAAGCAAGTCTTGAATTTTTTAGCTTTTTTACATCATTTTCTCATTTTAATAACCAAAAGTGATCATTCAACATTTAACATTCCACATATTATTTTACAGCCTTATTCTAAAATGGAATACATTTTTGTCCTCAAAATTATACCCCATGTGAAGTCTTGTTTTTTTTACTTTGCAAATTTATGTAAAATTTAAAAAATAAATCACGTGTACATTTACTCAATACTTTGTTGATGCACCTTTTGGCAGCTGTTACAGTCTCAAGTAGTTTTGACTACGATTCCACAAGCTTTTGGGCAGTTTTGCCCATTCCTCTTTGCAGCACCTCTCAAGCTCCATCAGGTAGGATGGCAGGCGTTGGTTTTCATCCAGAATGTCTCTGCACATTACTGCATTCATCTTTCCCTCTATCCCTTTTTTTTTTAGATACAGATTTTTATTTATTATGCATTTATTATTAATTATTATTATTTATTATGTTTTTTATCTATAATATTTGTTTACTTACTATGGTATATTATTTATGTATTATTTATTTGCATTAAAACAGATGCTGTATGTATATTATTGATTAAAGAGAACATTATTGTAGTGTTTTTATTGAAAAAAAAAAAGTCTTAAATTTTAACTTTCCAGCAGTTTTTTTTGTTTGTTTGTTTGTTTTTTTAATTCCTGGTTGCATCTTTATCTCATTTTAATAACAAAAAGTGATCATGCAACATTTAACTACAGTGCATTACGGATCACTTTTTCCACATATTATTTTATAGCCTTATTCCAAAATAGAATATATTCATTACTGTCCTCAAAATTCTACACAAAATACCCCATAATGGATATGTGAAATGTTTTTTTTTAAACGTTTTTAAAAATCACATGTACCTTTACTCAATACTTTGCTGATGCACCTTCTGGCAGCAATTAAAGCCTGAAATGTTTTTGACTATGATGCCACAAGCTTTTGGGCAGTTTTGCCCATTCCTCTTTGCAGCACCTCTCAAGCTCCATCAGGTAGGATGGCAAGTGTTGGTTTTCATCCAGGATGTCTCTGCACATTATTGCATTCATCTTTCCCTCTATCCCTTTTTTTTATATACAGATTTTTATTCATGTATTTATTATTAATTATTCATTGTTTTATTTATAATATTTGTTTACTTACTACGGTATATTATGTATTTATTTGCATTAAAACAGATGCTGCATCTATATTATTGATTAAAGAGAACGTTATTGTAATGTTTTTATTGAAAAAAAAGTCTTAAATTTTAACTCGCCAGCAGTTTTTTGTTTGTTTGTTTTTTTAATGCCTGGTTGCAACATGATCTCATTTTAATGAGAAAAAGTGATCATGCAACATTTATCTCTTGGAACTACAGTGGATTAGAAATCACTTTTTCCACATATTTTACAGCCTTATTCCAAAATAGAATACATACATTTTTGTCCTCAAAATTTTACACAAAATGTTTTTGGGGGGGGAGTTTTTTTTGCAAAAAAAAAAATTGAAAAAAAAAAAAATCACATATACCTTTACTCAGTTTGTTGATGCACCTATTGGCAGCAATTACAGCCTAAAGGATTTTTGAATACGATGCCACAAGCTTGGCAGAACTATCTTTGCAGCACCTCTCAAGCTCCATTGTAAGCGTTGGTATTCATCCAGGATGTCTCTGATCAATGCTGCATTCATCTTTCCTTCTATCTTTTTTTTTTTTTTTGGAGATAAAGATTCAATGTTTGTTTACTTCCTATGGTATGTTATTTATTTATAATTTATCCACTGTTCTGTTACAGAGAACAAGGAAATGGGATAAGGTTGCTCCTGTTTGAAAAGGGGTAGGATTAAATGAGCTCAGCTTCTTCCAACTCCTTTTCAGACGCGCTGTAATGAAACAACTGGAAATATGTGACGCGTTCCATTGTACCGTGTATGCATGTTCGATATAAACTGAACTGAACTGATCCTGACAAGCACCCCCACAGCATGATGCTGCCACCGCCATGCTTCACTGCAGGGATGGTATTGGCCTGGCGATGATGGTCAGAGTCTTTCAGGTGCATTTTTTACTAAGAAATGGCTTCCGTCTGGCCAGAGATTGTTGTCCTTTTAGAAGGTTCTCCTCTCTCCGCAGAGGAATACTGTAGCTCTGACACAGTGACTACATTTGTGTTTGTATTTTGAATACAGTGGCCGAATTAAAAAATATATATATATTTAAAATTGTCATTATAGGGCATGGGTAGGGAACCTATGGCTCTCGAGCCAGATGTGGCCCTTTTGATGACTGCATCTGGCTCTCGGATAAATCTGACCTGACGTTGTTTAACACGATGAGTAATGAATAATTCCACTTGTAATCATAGTGTTAAAAATAACATTCAAAATATAAAACATTCTCATGCATTTTTATGTTCAAGAAGTTGCGTTAATGGTAAGAAGTAATTTATTTATTATTGGTTAGTGTTGGGCTTGCCATCTTGGGGGTTCTTCAGACCACCAAGCACTGACATGAGAGCCTGTTTTAGGGTTAAAATATTGGGGGTTTTTTTCAATTAAGTCTCTCAGTTGCTTTCGAGCAATTGTCTTTTTCTCTTTCGTCCTCACTCGCGCTCTGGCTCCAGCCCCAGCCCCAACCCTGTCTCTCCTCCTGGCTGCTCCTTATAACAGAGCGACAGGTGATTAGATAAAAAGGCCCAGGTGGGCCATCTACACACCTATCGCTGATTTCCAGGCCGGTCCTGGCAACATCCTGCTTTGCTGCAGGCCCCAGACCACAATGTTAATACAAAGAATAAGAGACCTATTATACTCTGGAAATGTTGGTCTTACTTAAAAAGCACACGTTTAGTTGTGTTCAGTCTTGAAAAAAATATTATATGGCTCTGAGGGAAATACATTTTAAAATATTTGGCTTCTTGGCTCTCTCAGACAAAAAGGTTCCCGACCCCTGTTATAGGGAATTGTCTGTAGAATTTTAAGAAGAAAAAATTAGTTATTCCATTTTGGAATAAGGCTGTAATATAAAATGTGAAAAAATTGAATACTTGTATCCGCCCGTCGTAATTTTGCACGCTTGATGACGCGTCTTCCTCAGGACGCCGGGCACCCGTTGACAGCAACATGACCGACCACCCTCGCCGTGGTCTCAAACGCAACACGTTGGTTGTTAAGCGACACGTTTCGCAAGCAGCCCACAAACGTCGACGTCACGGCGGCGCCATTGACCTTTTCGGCCCCTGAAAGAAAGGTGAAAAAAGTTAAGAGTAGAGAGGAAAAAAAAGGGCCACGATGAAAGTGTGGTGATACCTCCGACATAAAGGGCTCGCAGTATCGATGAGTGGGTGGCGGGCACGTCCGCTCCCGCCTTCTTTTTCGACAGGGAGTCCACCTTCAGCCTGATAACTCGCCCGTGTTTGGAAACTGAGCACAAAGGAAAAGGATTGAATGTAAAAAGTCTTTGAATCGATGTGATTTTGATCTTGCCTCCTGCTGGTTGATGATAACCACCACTTCGGGTTGCCAAGTCCCTGGGAAAAAAATAAAAGAGGCACACTTGCAGTGCCGGTTGGTGCACCTCATTTATTTTATTTACGTGAAAGTAGTTTTATTCTATGCACAAAGGTTGAATGGAGGCAACTGGACTCTTCATTTATGAATGAAGATGTTTCATAGTTGCTTCCATTCAACCTTTGTGGAATATTTAACCCAGGGGTCACCCACACGGTGCCCGCGGGCACAATGTCGCCCGTAAGGACCAGATGAGACGCCCGCTGGCCTGTTCTAAAAATAGCTCAAATAGCAGCACTTACCAGTGAGCTGCCTCTATATCTTAAATTTTATTCATTTACTAGCAAGCTGGTCTCGCTTTGCTCAACATTTTTCATTTTAAGAGAGACATAACTCAAATAGAATTTGAAAATCCAAGAAAATATTTTAAAGACTTGGTCTTCACTTGTTTAAATAAATTAATTTATTTTTTTACTTTGCTTCTTGCAACTTTCAGAAAGACAATTTTAGAGAAAAAAATACAACCTTAAAAATTATTTTAGGATTTTTAAACACATATACCTTTTAAATTCCTTCCTCTTCTTTCCTGACAATTTAAATCAATGTTCAAGTATTTTTTTTTTATTGTAAAGAATAATAAATACATTTTAATTTAATTACGTTTTTTCGACAAAGAATATTTGTGAAATATGTCTTCAAACTTATGATTAAAATTCAAAAAAAGTATTCTGGCAAATCTAGAAAATCTTTAGAATCAAATTTAAATCTTATTTCAAAGTCTTTTGAATTTATTTTAAAATTTTTGTTCTGGAAAATCTAAAAGAAATAATGATTTGTCTGTGTTAGAAATATAGCTTGGTCCAATTTGTTATATATTCTAACAAAGTGCAGATTGGATTTTAACCTATTTAAAACATGTCATCAAAAATTTTAATTAATCTTAATCAGGAAAAATTACTAATGATGTTCCATAAATTATTTTTTTAATTTTTTCAAAAACATTCGAATTAGCTAGTTTTTCCCTTCATATTTTTTGGTTGAATTTTAAATAGTCGAAATTGAAGATAAACTATGTTTCAAAATTTAATTTTCTTTTTTTTCGTGTTTTCTTTTAAACCGTTCAATTAAGTGTTTTTTTTCATCATTTATTCTCTACAAAAAACCTTCCGTAAAAGGAAAAAAAATGTACGACGGAATGACAGACAGAAATACCCATTTTTTTATATACATAGATTTATTTATTAAAGGTAAATTGAGCAAATTGGCTATTTCTGGCAATTTATCTAAGTGTGTATCAAACTGGTAGCCCTTCGCATTAATCAGTACCCAAGAAGTAGCTCTTGGTTTCAAAAAGGTTGGTGACCCCTGCTCTACGTCATGCGTCTTCGAAGGGTGAGTAACTTTGTTTATATATTTTGCTTTGTTTACATTTGCATTGTTTTTTAAGAGCCTGGATGCCTGAATTGGACGTCCTAAACACTTGCACCTACGTCAAGCATCATCTCAGGGTGAGTAGTTCAATTTTAGTTGACGTCGTTTGAAACATTTTTCCCCTTAAAAGGTTGCTTGTAAAGTTTGACCCTGGATTGATTGATTGATTGATTGATTGAAACTTTTATTGGTAGATTGCACAGTACAGTACAGTACATATTCCGTCCAATTGAACACTAAATGGTAACACCCGACTAAGTTTTTCAACTTGTTTACGTAAATCAATTCATGGTAGACAGATGGTAGAACAGATCATTCCTTTCGCATTATTTCCTAAACAGAAACATTTAAAGATGAGGGGCCACTTTGATACATTAAATATGAATATGCAATATACTGAGCTATCTGGATGAAATAGCCACATCTTAGCTTTATGGTGTATCTCCGTCCATCCACTGACAAAGCAAACTAGTAAGTAATGTTGTCTATAAAATTGTGATAAGTACACCTCTGCACAACATTATATCCTTAATATTCATCCATCTTCTTCCGCTTATCCCAGGTCGGGCGCGGGGGCAGCAGCTGTTGCGTGGGAATTTTAAGCTGCTGGTCACCCCCAAGTTCTTTTGATGACAGATAAGCTGATTTTAAATTAATCCCAGACAGAGTAGTTATTTTGACATTTTATTCCAAAGCTTTGGGTGACCAATTTATGAACAACACATTCAAATCGCATCGCCCAAGTTGATCTGACAATACTACGGAAGCGCTGTCTTCTTCAATATGTCCCTCGCCCCCACCCACCGGAACGAATACACATGTCTATTGTCCTTAGCTGGGCACAGAATGAGATAAGAAGGGAGTATTGCTCCTCCTCACATTCCTAAAGCCAAGGTCGTCTACAGTGTACCATCGGTCAGGAGATAGGGAAAAGATAAACAGAATACAAGATCGAACACTAGCTATTTCAATATAACTATGGAACAAAAATAAATAACTTTTAAATATGGATATATGTAGATATCTATCTCGGTCTCAGCCTAATCAGCGAAGCTCAGATTTCCCTGTCCCCAGCCACTTGGTCCAAGTCCTCCCGGGGGATCCCGAGGCGTTCCCAGGCCAACCGGGAGACATAGTCTTCCCAACGTTTCCTGGGTCTTCCCCGTGGCCTCCTATCGGTCGGATGTACCCGAAACACCTCCCTAGGGAGGCGCTCGGGTGGCATCCTGACCAGATGCCCGGACCACCTC
The DNA here is from genome assembly GCF_033978795.1 of Nerophis ophidion. Lineage (NCBI taxonomy): Eukaryota > Metazoa > Chordata > Actinopteri > Syngnathiformes > Syngnathidae > Nerophis > Nerophis ophidion. Next base: position 11,528,194 of record NC_084636.1, on the reverse strand, counting down.
ATCTGGCTCCCCACTCTCCGCCCCAATTATGAATAATGTTGTCTATAAAATTGTTATACATACACCTCTGCACAACATTATATCCTTAATAACATGAAAGAAAACAAGAAATTATCAAACTGTAGATCAGGGGTGTCAAACGTACGGCCCGGGAGCCGGATCAGGCCCGCGAGGAGGTTTAATCCGGCCCTCGGGATGAGTTTGCTAAGTATAAAAAAATTAACCTGAAACTTTTTAATGAAATAAAGAAACTGCTGTTCTAAATGTGTCCACCGGATGTCGCAATAGCAATTGTTTGTATCTTTGTAGATGATGCTAGATATGTACAAAATAAACCGCATGATGTTAGTACATCAGTCGAGGAAAATAAGCAAACTACATAAATAACATACTGTAATTTTATTTTGATAAAAAAAATTATCTTGATAGGTTGAAAATGAACACCAATAAGTTGACTGATGAACATTATCACATCATTTATAGAATATTATTAACTGCAACATGTGTGTGTATAAAAAATAAGCAACATTATGATTTGTACATTTTCAGAATGTGCTTGTTCTATTTTTGAACTGAAACAATCTGAAGTAGTCTTTATTTTTGTCAGGCTTGTCCCTGATAGTTTGGTCATGCTTTAGTTTTTCCCCTCTGTGTCTGTCTTTATTTCCTGGGAGCGCTCTTATTTTGTCTTTATTTCCTGCTTGTATCCCTGAGTGCTTTTTCCCCTCAGCTGTGGCTGATTGGCACCGGGCCACACCTGGCGTCAATCAGGCAGATGCTATTTAAACCTGCTTTGTCCTCCAGTCAGTGCTGGATTATTGTAGCTCCTACCGGTTGATTGTCATTTGTACCTGTTGTCTTTTTTTTTTTTTTTTGTCTGAGTTCCTGTATCCTGTTTCCTGTCTCCTGGTTTGTGTTTGTTCTTTATTTTTGAAGATTAAAACATTAATTTTTTTCAGCTCAATGCCTGCCACCATCTCTGCATCTTGGGGTTCGTTACCAACACAATCTGACAATTTTTAAGTTATCAGGCTGGGATTTTACCAGTCCGGCCCACTTGGGAGTAGATTTTTTTTTTTTGTAGTTTGACACCCCTGCTGCAGATTAACATAAAATAACTTTTTAACATTGTTTAGTCCCTAAATAAAGATTCAAAATTTGCCTGAAATTAATAAAAAAAAATGTATTTGTATTTAAATTCTAAAAAAAAAATGTTGACTGACTATAGTGAAAAAAATAAACAAAAAAAATAATACATTCAAATTGATCAGCAACATTAACTCAGGTGTACAATATATAGAACTATGACCTACAATGCATGAAACAATTTGTGCTGATTTTATATTTACGTTTTAATAAAAATTGAGGAAGTGAGGATTAATGGCTACAATGAGCGCATTTGGTTTTGCACAGATTTTTGCAGCATACTGATAAAGCATTTTTTTCCTGGGGTCACACTTTACCCCCATCCTGGTAAACTTTAGACTGAGGTCAGGCTGATTAAAAAAATATGTACTACAAAAATGTGAAATCCCTAAATTCTTTGCATTAGCTGTTTGAGAAATGTTGTTCTTAAACTGTTGGACAATTTGCTCACACATTTGTTCACAAAGTGGTGACCCTCGCCCGGTCCTTGTTTGTGAATGACTGAGCATTTCATGGAAACTGCTTTTACACCCAATCATGGCACCCACCTGTTCCCGATTAGCCTGGTCACCTGTGGGTTGTTCCAAATAAGTGTTTGATGAGCATTCCTCAACTTTCTCAGTCTTTTTTGCTACTTGTGCCAGCTTTTTTGGAACTATGTTGCAGGCATCCAATTCCAAATGAGCTAATATTTGCAAAAAATAACAAAATTCTCCAGTTTGAACGTTAAATATCTTGTCTTTGCAGTCTATTCAATTTGAATATAGGTTGAAAAGAATTTGCAAATCGTTGTATTCTGTTTTTATTTACCATTTACACAAAGTACCAACTTCATTAGTTTTGGGGTTTGTATATTTAAATACATTTATGTCTTACTCAAACTAAATTATTAGTGAATATGTCTCTAACTAAACTATCAATAAAATTAAAGTTGAAATGGAAATTGAACTTCACCAATTTGGTCATATTTTTTGTGCTTGAAAATCTTCTGTATGGCTTTGACTTGTTTTTTTATATTGTATATAGTGCCACAGGTGGTGGAAAAGTGTATTACAATGAGTGCAGACCACATATGAGAAATAGATTCCTTTTTTTTGCCAGCCCTATGTTCAAACGCTGCACTATACTTCACTTGCAAACCTTTAATGGCGTGGAACTCTCCGTTACAGAGGTTGGGCGTAGTCACGGAGACGCTGACATCGCCGCTTCCATCATTGACGGAGACGCCCACCTGGTGAAGGACGGCAAAAGTTACTCAAAATATTCTATTTGTACATAAATGACTAATTGCCCCCCAAAAAAAAAGTGAGCGCTTACCGTGTTTTTAGTGAAAAAAACACTAAAACTGCTCCCGTAGCTTTCAAAATAAAAGACCAGGCCCCTGGGGCGTTGAGGGCGGAACTCGAACGTCAGCACAAAGTGAGAGCCCACGGTGAAGTAATCATCTAGAAAGGAAATGTCACGTTCTGTGGATCTCGATCATGTTTGGTTTAGTTATGTTCTGTTACTTTTGAACTCCATTGGTTTTGTTTTTTGTGCAACCTGGTTTGTTTTAGTTTCCATGACAACGCATTAGTTTCACCTGCCTCATTTGTTTGGACTCACGCACCTGTTGTTAATCATGACATTATTATTTAAGCCTGTAGTTGCCAGGTAGTCGGCCGTGCGACATTACTGAAACTGATTCTAGTGAGTTTTTTACTTTCAAGTTTTTTCATGTCAGATCATGGACTTTTTTGCAACTTACTGCAAGGATTGTTTTCCCCGGGATGCAATCGGACTGGACCGGACAAGGTTTGCAGGTAAATAAATGATTTAATTTTAACTAAAAAAGTACCAACAAAAAGCGCTCAGAGCGGAGGCACAACTTGGCTATGAAGCTAAAAAAAACTCACTAGACTGTTGCTTGAATAAAGAAAAACTTACTGCGGCAAGGCATGGAACGAGCATGAAACACATCCATCCATCTTTTTTCTACCGCTTATTCCCTTCGAGGTCGCAGGAGGGCGCCGGAACCTATCTCAGCTACAATCGGGTGGAAGGCGGGGTACACCCTAGACATTGCGGCGATCATGAAACAATGGCGTGGAAAGAATCAGTATCTGTGATGTTGCCCGGCCGACTACCTGGCAACTACAGGCTTAAACCTACTCAGTGGTTAGAGTGTCCGCCCTGAGATGGGTAGGTTGTGAGTTCAAACCCCGGCCGAGTCATACCAAAGACTATAAAAATGGGACCCATTACCTCCCTGTTTGGTACTCAGCATCAAGGGTTGGAATTTGAGGGTTAAATCATCAAAAATTATTCCCGGGCGTGGTACGGCTGCTGCCCACTACTCCCCTCACCTCCCAGGGGGTGAACAAGGGGATGGGTCGAATGCAGAGGACACATTTCACCACACCTAGTGTGTGTGTGACAATCAATGGTACTTTACTTTAACTTTAAATAATAATGTCATGATTAACAACAGGTGCGTGAGTCCAAACAAATGAGGCAGGTGAAAGTAATGCGTTGTCATGGAAACTAAAACAAACCGGGGTGCACAAAAACCGGATCTAATGGAGTCCAAAAGTAACAGAACATGACTAAACCAAACATGATCGAGACCACAGATCATGACAGGAAACGCCTCAATGGATTTTTAAGGCAGGTATGTCTTTGACAAAATACCGTATTTTCCCGACCATAGGGCGCACCGGATTATAAGGCGCATTGCCGATGGATGGTCTATTTTTGGTCTTTTTTCATATATAAGGCGAACCGGATTATAAGGCGCATTAAAGGAGTCATATAATTTTTTTTGTAAATGTAAAACACTTTGTTGTGGTCTACATAACATTTAATGGTGGTTTTTTGGTCAAAATGTTGCATAGATTATGTTTTACAAATATATTTTACATATATATTTGTTGTAGCGTGCAAGGACGGGAGTGGAAGAAGTGTCAAAAGATGGCGCTAACTGTTTTAATGACATACAGACTTTACTTCAATCAACAACAGAGCAGCATCACTTAATCAGGAAAAACAACAACGCCCGGAAATGTGTACCGTGGAAAAAACGTCCGACCGGAACTCTAATAACTAAAGTTCCTTGGGTGAATAATGTAAACTCACTACACCGGTATGTTTTAGCGCTTTCATGGCGAGTTTACTGACAGATATAAGTAAGAACTTTACACTACTTTATATTAGAAATGGCAACAGCAGAGGATGAATGTCCTATAACAAGAAAGTAGAGAAAAACGGTGTCTACTTGCACTACCAAGGCGGAGGCGCGCAATTTTTTTTAGGATTCATGCAGATCTCAAATACAGATCAGCAGGTACCAGGAGGTAAGAAAAGTTGTTTTTGCATAATATTGCGAAACAAAACGCCAGATAATGTCTTACCTTATACACACACCATAATAATACTTGAAACTCATCAAGCTGCCATCTACTGGTCATACTTATCATTACACCATGTAACAAATAAAATGGCTTCGAGGTGGGTAAGCTCAACCAAACTTATTCCTTACATTAGGTGCACCAGGTTATAAGTATAAGGAACACTGTCGAGTTTTGAGGGAAAAAAAGGATTTTAAGTGAGCGTGATGATTAACTTGTGTGATTGATGATTAACTTGTGTGATGACTCTTATTATGTTGATAGCATATATTTGTACCATGAATTGATTAACGTGGACCCCGACTTAAACAAGTTGAAAAACTTATTCGGGTGTTACCATTTAGTGGTCAATTGTACGGAATATGTACTGTACTGTGCAATCTACTAATAAAAGTATCAATCAATCAATCAATCAATCAACGTTATAGTCCGGAAAATACGGTATTTAAATCAAGACATCAAACCTAAAACTAGGTGGCCTCCACCAAAGTAGACCCCCTTCTGGGTGAGCTCCTCCAAGCAGTGTGACACCATGTTGCCCGCCTCAGGTTCCCCCACTGGTTGAGCATTCATTTGAAGGTCACGTATGCAACCCACAATGCTGGCGGTGGGGATGTTAGAAGCCTACGTGAAAAGATGCATGCGGTGTGTAAAGCAAACACACAGAATATGAGACGGGCGCGGTTGGACTTGGACAGACTTTAACGATGTCTGTGTTCCCAGGGTGACCCCCCAGGTAGATGAGGCCCTGGAAGTCCAGAGACGAGCCCTCGTCTTCGGGCAAAAGGCCGTCGGTCACACGGAATCCATCCACCAGCAGATGGAAGGTGCTTCTCTCCACGCTGCACTCCACCTGCCACAAGGAACAACAGCATGCTGAAAATAACAAGGTACAAAACCAGTAACAATGGGCACCATACAGCAATAAGTTCCTAACTTTTCAAAACTCGGATCTTTCTTCCAAAGTGATTTCCTAAGAGGAGTCCATTCAAATTCATGACGTGTTCTTAAACGCCCAAATTGTTCCCACCTGCCGTTTTTAAGTCGCTGAATGCCAAATGGTTAGCGCGTGCGTGTCTATCTTAATTTAAATATAAACACAACCTTATTTCCCCAGTATGCATAGGTAAACGCCTCTTAATTCCATAATTTGCATAGGTAAACGCCCTTAATTCCCCATATAAGGGCACAATTCCGGCGTAAAAGCCGAACGTCAGACACACGGATAAAACACAAGCAGATTACAGAAGAGAAATTCGTATTATCCCGCGGGGTACATACATAATGTCAAAACGTAAGTTTAAGAAAGGGGGGACTGCAGCGTTCAAAAAAATATTTGTCACTTGGGGTCTATAAGGTGGTGAAATATGCTCTCCCTCCCCAGGGAACAATCTGCGGCATCTTGCAGTAGCAGCAATAGCATTGTCGTCTGTCTGTCTGTCTTATAGACCAGTGTTTTTCAAACTTTTTTGCGTTAAATAAAATCCATAGGCACACCACCAGCAGAAATCATTTTAAAAACGAAACTCAGTTGACAGTAAAACGTTGTTCTCACAATTTTTGGGTATAACTTTAAACCATAACCAAGCATGCATCACCATAGCTCTTGTCTCAAAGTAGGTGTACTGCCACCATCTGTCACATCAAACTCTGACTTATTTTGTTTGCTGTTTTCCTGTGTGTAGTGTTTTACTTCCTGTCTTGCGCTTCTATTTTGGTGGCTTTTTCTCTTTTTTTGGTATTTTCTTGTAGCAGTTTCATGTCTTTGCTCCACAGTAAGTATTTGCTGTCGTCCAGCATTTGTTTTTTTGTTTACTTTGTAGTCGAATCAGTTTTTGTTTCGTTATGCATAGCCTTCCCTAAGCTTCAATGCCTTTTCTTAGGGGCACTCACCTTGTGTTTATTTTTGGTTTAGCTATTAGATACCTTTTTGCCTGCATGCTGCCTTCCGCTGTTTGCGACATCTACAAAGCAATTAGCTACCTGCTGCCACCTATTGATGCGGAAGAGTATTACACGGTTACTCTGCCGAGCTCTAGACAGCACAGACACTCAACAACAACACATCATTTGCAGACTATAATTACTTATTTGCTAAAAAATAATTTTAACCCAAAAAGATGAAATTAGATCATCTCCTTCAGCACACCAGACTGTATCTCACGGCACAGTGGTTGAAAAACACTGCTTTAGACACCGACATGCATAATGTATCAAGAGGGTGTGTGAACAATGTAAAGTAGGTGTCCAAGCTTATTCTACTTAGGGCCGGATCTTGAAAAAAACAAAACAAATGAGGGGCCCACTTTGATATTTTTAGATAGGTTTATTTTAAATAAAGAAAAGCAAAAATAAATTCTATAAAAATGCATGCTTAATCCAAATAGAGTAAGCATGCCGTGGCACAGTGGTTGCATTAGACCAGGGGTCACCAACGCGGTGCCCGCAGGCACCAGGTAGCCCGTAAGGACCAAATGAGTCGCCCGCTGGCCTGTTCTAAAAATAGCTCAAATAGCAGCACTTACCAGTGTGCTGCCTCTATATTTTAAATTTTATTTATTTACTAGCAAGCTGGTCTCGGTTTGCTCTATATTTTTATTTCTAAGAGAGACAAAACTCAAATAGAATTTGAAAATCCAAGAAAATATTTTAAAGACTTGGTCTTCACTTGTTTAAATAAATTCATTTATTTTTTTAATTTGCTTCTTATAACTTTCAGAAAGACAATTTTAGAGAAAAAATACAACTTTTAAAAATGATTTTAGGATTTTTAAACACATATACCTTTTTACCTTCTAAATTCCTTCCTCTTCTTTCCTGACAATTCAAATCAATGTTCAAGTATTATTATTGTTTTTATTGTAAAGAATAATAAATACATTTTAATTTAATTCTTCATTTTAGCTTCTGTTTTTTTTGACGATGAATATTTGTGAAATATTTCTTCAAACTTATGATTAAAATTTTTTAAAATTATTCTGGCAAATCTAAAAAATCTGTAGAATCAAATGTAAATCTTATTTCAAATTCTTTTGAAATTCTTTTAAAATTTTTGTTCTTGAAAATCTAGAAGAAATAATGATTGTTCTTAGTTAGAAATATAGCTTGGTCCAAATTGTTAAATGTTGTAACAAAGTGCATATTGGATTTTAACTTATTTAAAACATGTCATCAAAATTCTAAAATTAATTTTAATGAGGAAAAATGACTAATGATGTTCCATAAATTATTTTATTAATTTTTTCCCAAAAATTTGAAATAGCTACTTTTTCTCCTTTTTATCGGTTGCATTTTTTATTTTAATAAGTCAAAATTGAAGATAAATTATGTTTCAGAATTTATTTAAATTTTTTTCGTGTTTTGTCCTCTTTTAAACCATTTGATTAAGTGTTTTTTTTTAATCATTTATTCTCTACCAAAAACCTGTAAAAGGGGAAAAAAAAGTACAACGGAATGACAGACAGAAATACCCATTTTTTATGTTTATAAATTTATTTATTAAAGTTAAATTGAGAAAATTGGCTATTTCTGGCAATTTATTTAAGTGTGTATCAAACTGGTATCCCTTCGCATTAATCAGTACGCAAGAAGTAGCTCTTGGTTTCAAAAAGGTTGTGTCAAACTTCGGCTTGGAATAAGGTTGTTTCCACAACGCAGAGGATGATTAGCACAAGCGAGACGAGAGGTGAGTACATCTTTTTATTCAATACTAAAACAAAAGATAAACAGAAGGCACTCACAGTGGAGGTACAAAATACAAACATAATAATAATAATGGATTAGATTTATATCACGCTTTTCTATTGTTATATACTCAAAGCGCTCACAGAGAAGTGGGAACCCATCATTCATTCACACCTGAAACAAAAACACTTGCTCGATGGCATGAATAATGGACATAAACATAAAGACTTAGCACAAAGCAATTGACTATGAACTATAAACAAAACTAACATGACAAGGAACTGTGAACGATGGCATGATGGTAGGAACAGCATGGGTAGTTTGTGTGAAGATGCCAGACTGACACTTGGCAACTACCGGTTTAAATAATACCATTGAAAATTACAAGCAGGGGTGAAAACTGAGGACAGGGGCGTGACATGACAGGTGAAAACTAATGAGTTGTCATGGAGACGAAAACAAACCCGGAAGTGCCAAGACAGAACTAAATGTCCAAAAAACTAAACATAACCTGACCAAACATGGCAAAAACCAAAACAGCTTGGTGACCCCTGCTTTAGAACAAATAAGCCACCCTAATAGATTTTTTTCTTACCTACAAAGAAATCCCAGCTAAGAAAACTTTGGTGAATACAAAAATCTCCTTAAAAACAACGTAAGTGGGCCTAAGAACAAAATTAGAGTGGGGGCCGATGTAACTTACTCTGTGCCAGTGCCCATCGTCGCTCGCCTTCCTGTGGCCGATGACTCTGCTCTGTCCGAGTGTCATCCTGATCAGACCCTTTTCCATGTAGAGGGCCAGCAGGGGGACAGACCCCGTCCCTTGTACGGAGAGCAGAAGACCCCCGGGGGAGCGTGTCCTGACGTCCAGGGAGAAGTGAGGCCTGAGACGAGGACGTGGAGCTTTGTTTAAGGTGGGAAGGTACAGTGGGCATCTGTCCGAGGACTCGCCCTAATGATCATAACATGCGCTTCCTGTCGGATCGGCGGGGAATTATTTTTGGTTTCTGGAAGTGACCGCGGCGACATTACCTGTAATTAAGGTCCTGCTCCGGCAGCCGGTAAACGAGCCAGCTGTCTTCCTGCGAGAGCTCGTAGCCGCGGTGGTGAACTGGCTGCTGGCGCCCGCATTGACCGTCTGGTGGGTCGCGACTCGTGGGCACCTGGGTTGAAAGGCAATTTGCTGAGGGATGCAGGAGCACTGTGCTGTTTTTGAGCAGCCTACTGCTGAAACAGCCGTCAAAGATTGTCTATACGTTAAGAGCACTGTGCTGTTTTTATGCAACCTACTGTGAATACAGCTCTCAAAGATTGTCTATATGTTAAGAGCACTGTGCTGTTTTTAAGCAGCCTACTGTGAAAACAGCCGTCAAAGATTGTCTATATGTTAAGAGCACTGTGCTAATTTTAAGCAGCCTACTGTGAAAACAGCTTTCAAAGATTGTCTATATGTTAAGAGCACTGTGCTGTTTTTTTAGCATCCTATTGCGAAAACATCCGACAAAGATTGTCTATATGTTAAGAGCCCTGTGCTGTTTTTAAAGCATCCTACTGCGAAAACAGCCGTCAAAGATTGTCCATATGTTAAGAGCACTGTGCTAATTCTAAGCAGCCTACTGCTGAAACAGCCGTCAAAGATTGTCTATACGTTAAGAGCACTGTGCTGTTTTTATGCAACCTACTGTGAATACAGCTCTCAAAGATTGTCTATATGTTAAGAGCACTGTGCTAATTTTAAGCAGCCTACTGTGAAAACAGCTGTCAAAGATTGTCTATATGTTAAGAGCACTGTGCTGTTTTTTTAGCATCCTATTGCGAAAACATCCGACAAAGATTGTCTATATGTTAAGAGCCCTGTGCTGTTTTTAAAGCATCCTACTGCGAAAACAGCCGTCAAAGATTGTCCATATATTAAGAGCACTGTGCTAATTCTAAGCAGCCTACTGTGAAAACAGCCGTCAAAGAGTGTCTATATGTTAAGAGCACTGTACTGTTTTTAAGCAACCTAATGTGTCTATACATTAAGAACACTGGACTGTTTTTAGGCAAACGACTGCAAAAACAGCTGTCAAAGATTGTGTATACGTTAAAAGCACTGTGCTGTTTTTTAAGGAACTTACTGTGAAAACGACATCAAAGATTGTCTATACATTGGGCGCACTGTGCTGTATTTAGGCAATCTACTGCGAAAACATCAGTCAAAGATTGTCTATACGTTAATAACACTGCTGTTTTGAAGCAACCTAGTGGGAAAACAGGAGTCAAAGATTGTCTATGCATTAAGAGCAATGTGCTGTTTTTAAGCAGCCTAGTGTGAAAACAGCCATCAAATATTGTCTATACATTAAGAGCACTGTGCTGTTTTTAAGCAGCCTACTGGGAAAACAGCTGTCACAGATTGTCTATACGTTAAGAGCACTGTGCTGTTTTTAAGGAACTTACTGTGAAAACATCAAAGATTGTCTACATGTTAAGCGTACTGTGCTGTTTTTAGACAATCAAGTGCGAAAACAGGAGTCAAAGAGTGTCTATACGTTAAGCGCACTGCACAGCAAAAACAGCAGTCAAAGAATGTCAATACGTTAAGAGCACTGTGGGTTTTCTTAGGCAACCTACTATGTATAGACAAATTTTGTCCATACGTCAAGAGCACTGTGCTGTTTTTAAGGAACTTACTGTGAAAACAACATCAAAGATTGTCTATATGTTAGGCGCACTGTGCTGTTTTTATGCAATATAGCGCAAAAATGTCATTCAAAGATTGTCCATACGTTAAGAGTACTGTGCTGTTTTTAAGGAGCTTACTGTGAAAACGACATCAAATATTGTCTATATGTTAAGAGCACTGTGCTTTAAGCAACCTACTTCAAAAATAAGAGTCAAAGATTGTCTATCCTTTAGGAGCACTGTGCTGTTTTTAAGCAACCTACTGCGAAAATAGCCATCAAAGATTGTCTATACGTTAAGAGCATTGTGCTGTTTTTAAGTAACCTACTGCAGATAGACAAATATTGTCTATGTGTTAAAAGCACTGTGCTGTTTTTAAGCAACCTAACGCGGAAACAGGAGTCAAAGAGTGTCTATATGTTAAGAGCACTGTGCTGTTTTGAGGCAACCTACTGCAAAAACAGCCGTCAAAGATTGTCTGTACGTTAAGAGCATCGTGCTGGTTTTTAGTAACCGACTGCGTTATAGACAAAGATTGTCTATACGTTAAGAGCACTGTGCTGTTTTTAGATTGTCTATATGTTAAGAGCTCTGTGCTGTTTTCTAAGCAACTTACTGCGAAAACATTAAAAATTGTCTACATGTTAAGAGCACTGTGCTAATTTTACGCAACCTACTGCAAAAACATCAGCCAAAGATTGTCTATATAACGAGTGCTCTGCTGCTCTTGACCAAATTGCAAAAATGTGAGTCAAAAATCCTCAACCCGACAAGAGTGCTGCTCTTTTTAAAGATACTTCATGTGACAAGAGTGCTCTGGTGCTCTAAAGCAGCTATTACAATTGTTTTAGTAAAATATCTTCTATATGACAGGAGTGCTCTTCTGTTTTTTCAGCTCCGACTGTAAAACTACGAGTCAGAGATCATTGTATGATGAGCTGTGCTCTCCTCTTTTTAGGCACCAGATGAAAAAATGCTAGTCCGCTTTTCATGACAAAACACTGTTTTTAGAAATAAGCTGTAAAAAAAAAGAGGCCATTCAAAGATCCTCTATATGACATGAGTGCTCTGCTGGTATTGATGGATTTGGCCAGCCAGCCGCTAGTTTAATAGTGCTAACATCAAATCTTTAAAGAATGTTCTATGTTCTCACGTTCTCCATTTGAGTTGAGGACAAGATGTCTTACATTATTGTGCGGAACAAGATGTCTTACATTATTGTGCAGAACAAGATGACTTACATTATAGTGCGGAACAAGACGTCTTACATTATTGTGCGGAACAGGACGACTTATATTATTGTGCGGAACAAGACGTCTTACATTATTGTGCGGAACAAGACGACTTACATTATTGTGCGGAACAAGACGACTTACATTATTGTGCGGAACAAGACGTCTTACATTATTGTGCGGAACAAGACGTCTTACATTATTGTGCGGAACAAGATGACTTACATTATTGTGCTGAACAAGACGTCTTACATTATTGTGCGAAAGAAGACGTCTTACATTATTGTGCGGAACAAGACGTCCTACATTTTTGTGCGGAACGAGACGTCTTACATTATTGTGCGGAATATGACGACCTACATTTTTGTGCAGAACAAGAAGACTTACATTATTGTGAAGAACAAGAAGACTTACATTATTGTGTGGAACAAGAAGATTTACATTATTGTGAAGAACAAGAAGACTTACATTATTGTGAAGAACAAGAAGTCTTACATTATTGTGCGGAACAAGACGTCTTACATTATTGTGCAGAACAAAATGTCTTACATTACTGTGCGGAACAAGACTTCTTACGATATTGCGCAGAAAAAGACGTCTTACATTATTGCGCGGAAAAAGATGTCTTACATTATTGCGCGGAACAAGGCATCTTACATTATTTTGCGGAACGAGACGTCTTACATTATTTCGCGGAACTAGACGACCAACATTATTGTGCGGAACAAGACAACCAACATTATTGTGCGGAACAAGACGACCAACAATATTGTGTGGAACAAGATGTCTTACATTATTGTGCGGAACAAGACGTCTTACATTATTGTGCGGAACAAGACAACCAACATTATTGTGCGGAACAAGACGACCAACAATATTGTGTGGAACAAGATGTCTTACATTATTGTGCGGAACAAGACGTCTTACATTATTGTGCGGAACAAGACGTCTTACATTATTGTGCGGAACAAGACAACC
>NC_084636.1:11495101-11512601 GCF_033978795.1 Nerophis ophidion | reverse complement strand
ATTATTGTGCGGAACAAGATGACTTACATTATTGTGCGGAACAAGATGACTTACATTATTGTGCGGAACAACATGTCTTACATTATTGTGCGGAACAAGATGACTTACATTATTGTGAGGAACAAGACGACTTACATTATTGTGCGGAACAAGACGACTTACATTATTGTGCGGAACGAGACGTCTTACATTATTGTGCGGAACGAGACGTCTTACATTATTGTGCGGAACGAGACGTCTTACATTATTGTGCGGAACGAGACGTCTTACATTATTGTGCGGAACGAGACGTCTTACATTATTGTGCGGAACGAGACGTCTTACATTATTGTGCGGAACGAGACGTCTTACATTATTGTGCGGAACGAGACGTCTTACATTATTGTGCGGAACGAGACGTCTTACATTATTGTGCGGAACGAGACGTCTTACATTATTGTGCGGAACGAGACGTCTTACATTATTGTGCGGAACGAGACGTCTTACATTATTGTACGGAACGAGACGTCTTACATTATTGTGCGGAACGAGACGTCTTACATTATTGTGCGGAACGAGACGTCTTACATTATTGTGCGGAACGAGACGTCTTACATTATTGTGCGGAACGAGACGTCTTACATTATTGTGCGGAACATGACGTCATACATTATTGTAAGACGTTTGACACCATAGATGTCAATTGGAAAAAACTCCTTCAACATGGGAAGGTTGTGAAAGACAAACATAGTGTTTCTTAAAGCCAGAAAGTTGCAATTTAAAATGACTAAAGTTGTGTTTGTTACCTTCTTTCTTCCTACAAAATGGAAAAAACTAAATGGCCACCTTCCAAGTCTTGTGACTCCATCATTCTCCAGTGGTCTTATACTTCGTGTAACCCACCGATGAATAAATATGATCACGGTCTCAATAATAATTCAAGTCAGGGCTGGTCGTGGAACATTTTCCGTTCCCCAGGAATGTCATGACCGGAAATTATTGAGAAGCTCTGCCCTTTTGAAAGAATCACTTAAAAACCTGAAATAGATGTAAGCGATGCAGCCTTTAAAATCTTGTGTTTCGCTCGCCGTGTCGCCCTCTGCTCGTCCAAAAGCTGCTTGTCCCTGCACGATGTTGTCTACGCTCAGCTCCAGTCTGGGAACACCTCAAAGACACCATGGTTATTGTGGCTGCACATACTTGTTGGTCACCAAAAAAAAATTTATGAAGTTTGGTTCTTTTATGGGGCTTCACGGTGGCAGAGGGGTTAGTGCGTCTGCCTCACAATACGAAGGTCCTGCAGTCCTGGGTTCAAATCCAGGCTCAAGATCTTTCTGTGTGGAGTTTGCATGTTCTCCCCGTGAATGCGTGGGTTCCCTCCGGGTACTCCGGCTTCCTCCCACTTCCAAAGACATGCACCTGGGGATAGGTTGATTGGCAACACTAAATTGGCCCTAGTGTGTGAATGTGAGTGTGAATGTTGTCTGTCTATCTGTGTTGGCCCTGCGATGAGGTGGCGACTTGTCCAGGGTGTACCCCGCCTTCTGCCCGATTGTAGCTGAGATAGGCGCCAGCGCCCCCCGCGACCCCGAAAGGGAATAAGCGGTAGAAAATGGATGGATGGATGGGGTTCTTTTATGAATTTATTACGGGTCTACTGGAATTGTGAGCAAATCTGCTGAAAATGGGACCAAATCTGCAAATACAAGCGGCCGGAATGAGTTTCCTCAGAAGGGTGGCTGGCATCTCCCTTAGAGATCAATCAATCAATCAATGTTTATTTATATAGCCCTAAATCACAAGTGTCTCAAAGGGCTGCACAAACCACAACGACATCCTCGGTAGGGCCCACATAAGGGCAAGGAAAAACTCACCCCAGTGGGACGTCGACCATGAGAAACCTTGGAGAGGACCACATATGTGGGCAACCCCCCCCCCCCCCCCCCCACCTCTAGGAGACTGAAATCAATGGATGTCGAGCGGATCTAACATGATATTGTGAAAGTCCAATCCATAGTGGATCTAACGTGACCATGAGAATCAAGTCCAAGGTGGATCCAATATAGTAGCGAGAGTCCCATCCAAAGTGGAGCGGAGGCGGATCAGCAGCGCAGAGATGTCCCCAACCGATACACAGGCGAGCGGTCCCGACTCTGGACGAGCGGTCCATCCTGGGTCCCGATTTTGGACAGCCAGTACTTCATCCATGGCCACCGGACCAGACAAGGGAGGGGGGACATAGGAGAAAAAGAAAAGAAACGGCAGATCAACTGGTCTAAAAAGGGGGTCAATTTAAAGGCTAGAGCAGGGGTGACCAACCTTTTCGAAACCAAGAGCTAATTCTTGGGTACTGATTAATGCGAAGGGCTACCAGTTTGATACACACTTAAATAAATTGCCAGAAACAGCCAATTTACCTTTAATAAATACATCAATATATATATATTTTAAAAAATGGGTATTTCTGTCTGTCATTCCGTCGTAATTTTTTTTTTCCTTTTACGGAAGGTTTTTTTGTAGAGAATAAATGATGAAAAAAACACTTATTTAATTTTGAAACAGTTTATCTTCAATTTTAACTCTTTAAAATTCAAAATTCAACCGAAAAAAAAATGAAGAGAAAAACTAGCTAATTCGAAACTTTTTGAAAAAATTAAAAATAGAATTTATGGAACATTATTAGTCATTTTTCTTGGTTATGATTAATTTTAGAATCTTGATGACGTGTTTTAAATAGGTTAAAATCCACTTTTGAAATAATATTTAAATTTGATTCTACAGATTTTCAAGATTTGCCAGAATATATTTTTTTTTATTTTAATCATAAGTTTGAAGAAATATTTCACAAATATTCTTCGTAGAAAAAACAGAAGCTAAAATGAAGAATTAAATTAAAATGTATTTATTATTCTTTACAATAAATTAAAAAAATACTTGAACATTGATTTAAATTGTCAGGAAAGAAGAGGAAGGAATTTAAAAGGTAAAAAGGTATATGTGTTAAAAAAAAAATCCTAAAATCATTTTTAAGGTTGTATTTTTTCTCTAAAATTGTCTTTCTGAAAGTTATAAGAAGCAAAGTAAAAAAATAAAATAATTTATTTAAACAAGTGAAGACCAGGTCTTTAAACTATTTTCCTGGATTTTCAAATTCTATTTGAGTTTTGACCAGCTTGCTAGTAATGAAATAAAATTTAAAAAAATAGAGGCAGCTCACTGGTAAGTGCTGCTATTTGAGCTATTTTTAGAACAGGCCAGCGGGCGACTCATCTGGTCCTTACGGGCGACCTGGTGCCCGCGGGCACCACGTTGGTGACCCCTGGGCTAGAGTATACAAATACGTTTTAAGATGAGACTTAAATGCTTCTACTGAGGTAGCATCTCGAACTGTATCCTGTTGAAAACGTTGCAGTATGATGACGCGTGCGTTTGACGTCTCGGATTGTAGCGGGCATTATTTTCCTGCCCGATCCAAGCTACAATTAGTCTGCTTTAATCGCATAATTACACAGTATTCTGGACATCTGTGTTGCTGAATCTTTTGCAATTTGTTCAATTAATAATGGCGAAGTCAAAGTAGAAAGATGGAGGTAGGAAGCTTTTAGCCTTTAGCCACAAAAACACAGCTGGTGTTTCCTCATTTAAAATTCCCCAAAAATAAGCTTTACTATGGCACAGAGCGGTCAAGTGAACATGGATCCCGACCACATGTGAACCGGCAGCTTTCGGTGACAAAATGGTGGTAATAAGTCGTCTATTACCGGAGACATCAGCGGAGCTTCCGTCCTGCTGCAGCTGCGTGACTTCCATCAGAGACACTCGCGGTCAACACACCCGTTGACCGCTCAGGTGCTATTTAATCGCACTAAAACACTAGCAACACAATAGAAAGATAAGGGATTTTCCAGAATTATCCTGGTAAATGTGTCTAATAACATCTGAATTGCTCCCACTGCCCTCGCCTTTTTTTTCTTTTTTCTAGTCCTTCACTCTAAATTTCCTCATCCACGAATATTTCATCTTCGCTCAAATGAATGGGGAAATCGTCGCTTTTTCGGTCCGAATAGCTCTTGCTGCTGGCGGCTATGATTATAAACAATGTGAAGATGTGAGGAGCTCCACACCCCGTGATGTCATCGTCTGCTACTTACAATAAAGGCAAGGCTTTTTTATTAGTGACCAAAATCCTTTCAGCAAAAATATAGCAATATCGCGAAATGATCAAGTATGACACATAGAATGGACCTCTTATCCCCGTTTAAATATCAATCAATCAATGTTTACTTATATAGCCCTAAATCACTAGTGTCTCAAAGGGCTGCACAAACCACAACACAAACCACTACCACATCCTCAGTAGGCCCACATAAGGGCAAGGAAAACTCACACCCAGTGGGACGTCGGTGACAATGATGACTATGAGAACCTTGGAGAGGACGAAAGCAATGGATGTCGAGCTGGTCTAACATGATACTGTGAAAGTTAAATCCATATTGGATCCAACACAGTCGCGAGAGTCCAGTCCAAAGCGGATCCAACACAGCAGCGAGAGTCCCGTTCACAGCGGAGCCAACAGGAAACCATCCCAAGCGGAGGCGGATCAGCAGCGCAGAGATGTCCCCAGCCGATACACAGGCAAGCAGTACATGGCCGCCGGATCGGACCGGACCCCCTCCACAAGGGAGAGTGGGACATATGAGAAAAAGAAAACAGACGGCAGATCAACTGGTCTAAAAAGGGAGTCTATTTAAAGGCTAGAGTATACAAATGAGTATTAAGGTGAGACTTAAATGCTTCTACTGAGGTGGCATCTCGAACTGTTACCGGGAGGACATTCCAGAGTAATGGAGCCCGAAATGAAAACGCTCTATAGCCCGCAGACTTTTTTTGGGCTTTGGGAATCACTAATAAGCCGGAGTCCTTTGAACGCAGATTTCTTGCCGGGACATATGGTACAATACAATCGGCGAGATAAGATGGAGCTAGACCGTGTAGTATTTTATACGTAAGTAGTAAAACCTTAAAGTCACATCTTAAGTGCACAGGAAGCCAGTGCAGGTGAGCCAGTACAGGTGTAATGTGATCAAACTTTCTTGTTCTTGTCAAAAGTCTAGCAGCCGCATTTTGTACCAACTGTAATCTTTTAATGCTAGACATGGGGAGACCCGAAAATAATACGTTACAGTAGTCAATAATAATAAGAAAATCTCATTTCAGTAGGCCTTTAACATTGCTGTATGTATACTTTTGACCCAGCAGATTTGCTCACATTTTCAGTAGACCTATAATAAATTAAAGAACCAAACTTCATGAATGTTTTTTTTGTGACCAACAAGTATGTGCTCCAATCACCATATCACAAAAAAATAAGAGTTGTAGAAATGGTTGGAAACTCAAGACAGCCATGACATTATATGTTCTTTACAAGTGTATGTAAACTTTTGATCAGGACTGTAAGTACTACCTTGTTGGCGACCTGGCAGCAGTCAGGTAGTGCCACCTTCCATCGTTGTACCTCTCAGACGACACCAGGCTATAATTAGCACTTTTAAATACCAGGTAGCCGTCAGACAGGGAGAGGTGCAAAGAGGTAGGGCTCTGCAGAACACCGAGGAATGGAATCAGCCTCCTACAGGACTCATTGGAGACTTTTTTTTTTACCGGAGAGGGACCCTTGAGAATGACGCCGTGTTTGTGTTTGCTCCTGAAGCCCAGAGACACTCGCTGGTGGTCCCGCACAAACATCCAGTCGGCAGATAGAGAGGAATGCAGGGTGGCTGTGCGGACACCCTTCATGACACCAAACATCTGGATTACTTTCATCAAATACTTTACATACAAAACCCAAAACCAGTGAAGTCGGCACGTTGTGTAAATTATAAATAAAAATTATTAGCAAATCTTTTTCAACGTATATTCAATTGAATAGACTGCAAAGACAATATATGTAATGTTCCAACTGAGATACTTCTTTTTTTTTTTGCAAATAATCATTGACTTAGAATTTAATGGCAGCAACACATTGCAAAAAACTTGGCACAGGGGCATTTTTACTACTGTGTTACATGGCCTTTCCTTTTAACAACACTCAGTAGATGTTTGGGAACTGAGAGCAATTTTTGAAGCTTTTCAGGTGGAATTCTTTCCCATTCTTGCTTGATGTACAGCTTAAGTCCAAACTTTTTCCACTGAGGGCCGCACACTGAAAAATCAAAGCAAGCGGGGGCCATTTTCATATTTTTTATTTTAAAAAACAATACAATATATGTGTGGCTTCACGGTGGCAGAGGGGTTAGTGCGTCTGCCTCACAATACGAAGGTCCTGCACTCCTGGGTTCAAATCCAGGCTCGGGATCTTTCTGTGTGGAGTTTGCATGTTCTCCCCGTGAATGCGTGGGTTCCCTCCGGGTACTCCGGCTTCCTCCCAATTCCAAAGACATGCACTTGGGGATAGGTTGATTGGCAACACTAAATTGGCCCTAGTGTGTGAATGTGAGTGTGAATGTTGTCTGTCTATCTGTGTTGGCCCTGTGATGAGTTGGCGACTTGTCCAGGGTGTACGCCGCCTTCCGCCCGATTGTAGCTGAGATAGGCGCCAGCGCCCCCCGCGACCCCGAAAGGGAATAAGCGGTAGAAAATGGATGGATACAATATATGTATGAAAAATATACATTTAGGCCTCCACTTAGTTAGGATCCCGGGGACCCCAAAGCAGTGGTGGGCCGCGGATCGATTGGTACCGGGCCGCAGAAGAATTTTTTTATTAATTTTTATTATTTTTTTAGTAAAAAAAAATATATATATATATATTTTTTTTTTTTTAATTAAAACAGCATAAAAAACACAAGGTACGCTTATAATTAGTGCACCAACCCAAAAAAAAACCTCCCTTTTTCATGACAAAAACCTCCCTTTTTCATGACAAAGGAAAAAATTAAAAATAATAATTTGTCCGTTTTTTTCAATTGTATTCTTAAAATGTGCCGTGGGGCCGTTAAAAATTAACCCCCGGGCCGCACTTTGGGACCCCTGGCTTAAGTTGTTCAACAGTCCGGGGTCTCTGTTGGGGTATTTTAGGCTTCATAATGCACCACACATTTTCAATGGGAGACAGGTCTGGACTACAGACAGGCCAGTCTGGTACCCGCACTCTTTTGCTACGAAGCCACGCTGTTGTAACACGTGCAGAATGTGGCTTGGCACTGTCTTACTGAAATAAGCAGGGGCGTCCATGAAAAAGTAGTTGCTTGAATGGCACAAATGTTGCTCCAAAACAAGAATGGTGCCTTCACAGATGTGTAAGTTACCCATGCCTTGGGCACTAATACACCCCCATACCATAACAGATGCTGGCTTTTGAACTTTGTGCCGATAACAGTCCGGATGTTTTTTTTCCTCTTTGGTCCAGAGGACACAAGGTCCACAGTTTTAAAAAAAAATTGGAATGTGGACTCATTAGAACACAGAACACTTTTCTACTAAGCATCAGTCTATAGAAGATGAGCTCGGGCCCAGCGAAGCCGACGGAGTTTCTGGGTGTTGTTGATAAATGGCTTTCGTTGTGCATGGTAGAGTTTTAACTTGCACTTACAGATGTAGCGACCGACTGTAGTTACTGACAGTGGATTTCTGAAGTGTTCAAGAGCCCATGTGGTGATATCCTTTACACACTGATGTCCATTTTTGATGCAGTACCGCCTGAGGGATTGAAGGTCAAGGCCTTTTGATGACATAGATGGTGAAATCCCGAAATTCCTTGCCATAGCTCCTTGAGAAATGTTGTTCTCGAACTGTTGGACAATTTGCTCACGCATTTGTTCACAAAGTGGTGACCCTCGCCCCATCCTTGTTTGTGAACGACTGAGCATTTCATGGAAGCTGCTTTTATACCCAATCATTGCACCCGCCTGTTCCCAATTAGCCTGTTCACTTGTGGGATGTTCCAAATAAGTGTTTGATGAGCATTCCTCAACTTTCTCAGGCGTTTTGCCACTTGTGCCGGCTTTTTTGAAACCATGTTGCAGCCGTTAAATTCCAAATGGTGTAATTTTTGCAAAAAATAACATTAAATCTCTTTTCTTTGCAGTCTATTCAATTGAATAATGGTTGAAAAGGATTTGCAAATAATTGTATTCTGTTTTTATTTACGAAATACACAAGGTGCCAACTTCACTGGTTTTGGGATTTGTACATTTTAATATACAAGCAATATTTCTTATGTTATTTTTTCAAAGTAACGCAACTAAAAATGACCCGAATAAAGACGCTAAAGCTATTTTCCGAGTGTGCACTTTGCCCTCAGTCTCCCCTCAGATAAAGTGTCACCTTCCTGCAGGACAGTCGTTCTCTGACTTTTTTCACCAATTACCACCATAATGGCCGACATTAAAATACGGTAGCGTAATGGGCCCCAAGTATTCATTAAAAAACAATATATGTAATTTTATTGGTGGATGTGACATTACTCTCAGTTTGAACAGTAACAATGCAGCTTGGATTTTCAGTTTGCACTACTACACACCACTTTGCTGCACTTTGCCCTCAGTCTCCTGTCGGATAAAAATAGTTTCCGAATCAAGTTGTGCAATTAAATGAGGGACACCATTGTTCTCTACCATTGTTACTTGTTAGCACCCCTGGTAATGACTAAAGCATTAAATGCAGCTTGGTTTTACACTCTCTACTTAGTTGCACTTTGGCCTCAGTCTCCCGTCTGATAAAACCTGATAGTGGAATAAAATACAGTAGATGCTTGTTCCCCACTATTGTTTGTTTGTCTCATTTTAACTGAAGCGTTCAGCACAGCTCAGTTTTACAGCCCGCGCTACTTTCGTCTCCACTTGGATGCACTTTGCCCTCCGTCTCCTGGAGGATAAGTACGGTCTCTAGTTAAATAGGACCATTGTTCTCAGCTGTTGTTGTTGTTCAGCACGGCTGCTTCCGACTGAAGCATTCAATGCAGCTTTGTTTTACAGTCTCCAATTTGCTGCACTTTGCCCTCAGTCTCCTGCGGGATAAAAATTGTGCATATTGCTATTGCTGTTTGTTTTTTTCAGCACATCTCACTAGGACTGAAGTGTTGAATCTGTTTTACAGACTCCACTTTTCTGCAGCACTGTGTTTATTTCTGCCCTCGGATTCCTCTTGAATTAATTACTCTGCTGCTGTGCCTCAGCTGTGGGCACTAGGGCGTAAAACTCCGTAGTCTACACTTCCTTGCTAGTACCCTCCTGCTCTTGGATAAAATGTGTTCTCACCATGGGTCAGAAGTAAATGCAGGAGACCATGCTCCCCTGTTGTTTGTTCGCATTCAATGCAGCTTGTTTTCTGAGTTTCTTGTGTCGAGACTGTTGTGAAATGGAAAAACAGATTGACTTCCAAGTTTAACAAAGTGTACCTATGTAGCGGAAATTTACATAAATGGCACCTCTGCCACTTTCGGATATCCTTTAAACATAAACTACAAGACCACAGACCACTTTTCTACTTTGCAACAGTTCATTTTAGATGAGCTCGGGCCCAGCGGGGCCGGCGGTGTTGTTGATAAATGGCTGTGGCTTTGTGTAGTAGAGTTTTAACTCGCACTTACAGATGTAGCGACGAGCTGTGGTGGTTTTCTGAAGTGTTCCTGAGCCCTTGTGGTGATATCCTTTACACACTGATGTCGCCTTTTGATGCAGTACCGCCTGAGGGTTCGAACATCCGTAATATAATCGCTTACGTGCAGTGATTTCTCCAAATTCTCTGAACCTTTTGATGATATTACGGACCGTAGATTGTAAAATCCCTAAATTCCTTGCAACAGCTCATTGAGAAATGCTGTTCTTAAACAATTTGCTCACACATTTGTTGACAAAGTGGTGACCCTCGCCCCATCCTTGTTTGTGAATGACTGAGCATTTAATGGAAGCTGCTTTTATTCCCAATCATGGCACCCACCTGTTCCCAATTAGCCTGTTTACCTGTGGGATGTTTCAAAAAAGTGTTTGATGAGAATTACTGAATTTTCTGTGTCTTTTTTGCCACTCCTGACAGCTTTTTTGGAACATATTGCAGGCATCAAATTCCAAATGAGCTAATATTTGCAAAAAATAACAATGTTTTCCTGTTGGAATGTTAAGTATCTTGTTTTTGCAGTCTATTCAATTGAATATTTTTTTTTTATTTACGATTTACACAACGTGCCAACTTCACTGGTTTTGGGTTTTGTAGATGAGCTCGGGCCCAGCAAAGCCGGCGGCGTTTCTGGATGTTGTTGATAAATGGCAGTGGCTTTGCATAATAGAGTTTTAACTCGCACTTACAGATGCAACAACGAGCTGTAGTTACTGACAGTGGTTTTCTTAAGTGTTCCTGAGCCCATGTGGTGATATCCTTTACACACTGATGTCGCCTTTTGATGCAGTACCGCCTGAGGGTTCGAAGGTCCGTAATATAATCGCTTACGTGCAGTGATTTCTCCAAATTCTCTGGACCTTTTGATGATATTACGGACCGTAGATGGTAAAATCCCTAAATTCCTTGCAACAGCTCATTGTTCTTAAACAATTTGCTCACGCATTTGTTCACAAAGTGGTGACCCTCGCCCCATCCTTGTTTGTGAATGACTGAGCATTTAACGGAAGCTGCTTTTATACCCAATCATGGCACCCTCCTGTTCCCATTTAGCCTGTTCACCCGTGGGATGTTTCACATAAGTGTTTGATGAGCAGTCCTCAACATTCTCAGTCTTTTTTGCCACTTGTGCCATCATTTTTGGAACGTGTTGCAGGCAACAAATTCCAAATGAGCTAATATGTGCAAAAAATAACAAAGTTTTTAAGTTCAAATGTTAAATATATTTTCTTTGCAGTCTATTCAATTGAATATAAGTTGAAAAGGATTTGCAAATCTTTGTATTTTGTTTTTATTTACCATTTACACAAAGTGCCAACTTGACTGGTTTGGGGGTCTGTAGCTTTATATTATTGTCTTATTGTCCATTGACTGGCGTCGAATGGAATGCTCCTAATGGTGTTAAGTGGATGATGCTATATAGCCCAACTTAGTGAAATATGTGAAAACAATAGCAGCTTCTTTTTTTACCAGCAGTGAGAAGGGACAGCCGTCGCTCACGGCCACCGTTGTGACGTATTCAACCGTCTGGCCGTCGGCGGTCACATGGTCCACGCAGCCTCGCAGCGGCGGAGCTGTGATGTCGTGTCTGAGGTTGAAGAGACATAATGGATATTTGGAAACTAACTTTATGTGTGGAAAAGATTGAAGTATTTCGATAGAGGGAGTCCAACGTTCGAAGATAAAGAATTACAATTTCGGGGGATTTATCAAACCTCTTATTCATTAATATGTGTGTTTTAATACTTGTGGCAATAAAATGCTTGGTAGCATGTCTTATTAACCTGCTGGTTATTCTATAGGAATTTTCAAAAGTAAAGTAAACCTTTTCGGTTTACAAATCTTTACATTTTTCAACATTATGGAATGAATTAAGCATATAGTATGCGCCTGGCTTGAATTGGGGCGGCATAGCTCGGTTGGTAGAGTGGCCGTGTCAGCAACTTAAGGGTGGCAGGTTCGATTCCCGCTTCCGCCATCTTAGTCACAGCTGTTGTGTCCTTGGGCAAGACACTTTACCCACCTGCTCTCGGTGCCACCCACACTGGTTTAAATGTAACTTAGATATCGGGTTTCACTATGTGAAGCGCTTTGAGTCACTAGAGAAAAGCGCTATATAAATATAATTCATTTCAATACCGGTAATATGAAATCGCATAAAGGTCGGCATGGCGTAGTGCAGGGGTTGGGAACCTTTTTGGTTGAGAGAGTCATGAAAGCCAAATATTTCAAAATGTATTTCCGTGAGAGCCGTATAATATTTTTTAAACACTGAATACAACTAAATGCGTGCATTTTTAAGTAAGACCTGTCATTTCTTTGTGATCATGTTCTGTTTAGTTATGTTCTGTTTTGTTTTTGACTCCATTAGTTCCTTTTTTTGCGCACCCTGGTTTGTTTTTGTTTCCATGACTACCAATCAGTTCACCTGTTTTCACGACTCACACACCTGATTCACTTGAACTCATGTACCTGTTGTCAATCACCACGTCACCATTTAAGCCTGCAGTTGCCAGGCAGTCAGCCTGGCGACAACACCTTCTACTCACCCTCTATCACCTCCAACACACTTATGTTATCCATGCTGATGATCCATGCTCTTTCTCGGTCCAAGTAAGTTTTTCATGCCATAGTTTGTAAGTTTTATTTTATGTTCATAGTTCTCCCATTGTGCGAGTTTTAGTTTTCATAGCCAAGTTTTTAACCTCCACTGAGAGCGCCTTTTGTTTATACCCTTTGTTTTTGTAATATTTTTGAGTTTAGATTAAAGATGTCATTAGCTTCACGCCATGTCCGTTCCAATCGCTTCGCACCACAGGAAAACAAACCACACCATAGTCCAGGTCTTGACAAGACCAACATTTTTAGGGTTGAATAAGTCTCTTACTATTTTTAATAACATTGTTATTTTAAATTTAACCAATAATAAATGTATTACTTTTTTACCATTAATGCGACATCTTGGACAGGTGTGATAGAAAACGGATGGTTGGATTAAAATGCATTAAAATGTTTTATAATTTGAACGTTATTTTTAACACTGTGATTACCATCGTAATTATTAATTACTTATCGTGTGAAGCAATCTCAGCTAAGATTTATCTGAGAGCCAGATGTAGTCATCAAAAGAGCCACATCTGGCTATAGAGCCATAGGTTCCCTACCCCTGGCGTAGTGGGTAAAGCGGCCGGCCGGAAACCTGAGGGTTGCATGTTCACTTCCCACCTATTGACATCTAAATCGCTGCCGTTGTGTCCTTGGGTAGGACACTTCACCCTTTGCCGCCGGTGCCGCTCACACTGGTGAATGAATGATAGGTGGTGGTCGGAGGGGCAGCTGTGGCTACTGATGTAGCTTACCACCACCAGGTGTGAATGAATGTTGAGTCCCGCTTCTCTGTGAGCACTTTGAGTGTTTAGAAAAGCGCGATATAAATCTAAGTTATGTATATATATATATATATATATATATATATATATATATATATATATATAAGATTAAGAGCTATTCAGTAGGATTTAAGGTCCAAGCTTACATCACACTGAATTTTTTACTGCATGCCTTTGGTCCTCACGTCGCCGCCCGTGAGAAGAGGTTTTAAAATAATTAGCGCATGCTTACTTTTACCGCATGCCTTTGGTGAGCGCAGGAGTGAGAAGAGGTTTTAAATTAGGCAGCAATTCAAGGAAATACGGTATCTCATTAAACATTATCTGTATGTATTATGGCTTTTAATTTTTTGCGGCTCCAGACAGATTTGTTTTTGGTTTTTTTGGACCAATATGGCTCTTTCAACATTTTAGGTTGCCGACCCCTGCGGTATAACATACAACTCTAGTAAGGGGCGGCATGGCGTCGTGGGTAAACCGGCCAGCCAGAAACTTGAGGGTTGCAGGTTCGCTTCCCACCTATTGACATCCAAAAAATCGCTGCCGTTGTGTCCTTGGGCAGGACACTTCCCCCTTTGTCCCCGGTGCCGCTCACACTGGCGGTCGGTGGTGTAGCTTACCACCACCAGGTGTGAATGAATGTTGAGTCCTGCTTCTCTGTGAGCGCTTTGAGTGTTTGGAAAAGCGCGATATAAATCTAAGTTGTACATAAGATTAAGAGCTATTCAGTAGGATTTAAGGTCCAAGCTTACATCACGCTGAAATTTTTACTGCATGCCTTTGGTAAGTGCTGGAGTGAGAAATGGTTGTAAAATAATTCGCGCATGCTTTCTTTTACCGCATGCCTTTGGTAAGCGCTGGAGTGAGAAGAGGTTGTAAAATAATTTGCGCCGAGGCGGGAATTCAAGGAAATACGGTATCTCATGACACATTGTCCGTATGTAATATGGCTTTTAATTTTTTGTGGCTCCAGACAGATTTGTTTTGAACCAATATGGCTCTTTCAACATTTTAGGTTGCAGACCCCTGCGGTATAACATACAATCCTAGTAAATTGTGTTTGTGTGTAGCTTTTACCTCTTTCTGATGTGTTCGGGTACACCTCCGATATAAAAACTCCCATAAGGAGGGTGAACGTGATCTATTGTGATGTTTTTGTCTTCATAGTAGACTGTCAGCTTGTCCTCTGCGGTGATGGCAAAGTCTTTGCCCTAGAAGGAGACGGCGGATCAATGTGACAGGACAGAGAAGTTGATGTTGTGTGCCGAGCCAGTCTTACAAACAGCGACACTCGCCGGTCACTCTGAACCCGGCGCAGTCGACCCGCTCGTCGACTTTGGAGCACCAGGTAGCCTCGCTCCGCAATCAGGCACCAAAACGACTCCTGGTGCAGGGGGAAAGACAACATGAAGCATGTGTGATCCGTCCTGAGGGAGCAGGATGGTCCTCACGTCGCCACCCGTGTAGAACAACAAGGCGTCAGTCTCCCGGCTGTTTGTGCGTAACTTGAACAGTCGCCTCCTCCTCCGGTGAGGTTCCTTCACCAAGGCCATGCGGTAGCCGCTCCCCTGGTAGTAATCAGACAGCTGAGAGCGGGGCAACCTGGGCAAGGATTTCTTGTCAGTTTTCTTTTTTCACAGTTTTCTTAGCAGGCACGTACGTTAGAGCGCGTAGGTCGGAATCCATGTTGACGGCGTGCTTGTAGTTATAAAGACTCAGTGGCTGGTCGTTGATGTAGGACAGTTTCATGTAGCCTCGGTACTTGGGGAAACGCAACTCCAGGGGAGGCTGCAAGAGTCAAATGTGTACAAACAGATGTTGTTGAATAAACAAACCCTGTTTCCATATGAGTTGGGAAATTGTGTTAGATGTAAATATAAACGGAATACAATTATTTGCAAATCTTTTTCAAGCCATATTCAGTTGAATGCACTAAAAGACAAGATATTTGATGTTCAAACTCATAAACATTTTCAAACCAAGAGCTACTTCTTGTGTACTGATTAATGCAAAGAGCTACTAGTTTGATACACACTTAAATAAATTGCCCGAAATAGCCACTTTGCTCAATTTACCTTTAATATATATGTATATATATCTATTATGTTTTCAACATTATGGAATGAATTATTGATCCACTGTTAATATCTGCTTACTTTCTCTTTTAACATGTTCCATCTACACTTCTGTTAAAATGTAATAGTGAAGTGAAGTGAATTATATTTATATAGCGCTTTTTCTCTAGTGACTTAAAGCGCCTGACATATTGAAACCCAATATCTAAGTTACATTCAAACCAGTGTGGGGTGGCATGGGAGCAGGTGTGTAAAGTGTCTTGCCCAAGGACACAACGGTAGTGACTAGGATGGCAGAAGCTGGAATCGAACCTGCAACCCTCAAGTTGCTGCCGTCACCTGAAGCCGTCACCTTTTTTTCTTTTCTTTTTTTTTTTGTGTGCTTCACTCTAACTTTCCTCATCCACAAATCTTTCATCCTCACTCAAATTAATGGGGAAATCGTCGCTTTCTCGGTCCGAATAGCTCTTGCTCGGCCGCTCTACCAACCAGTATAGCTCGGTTGGTAGAGCGGCCGTGTCAGCAACTTGAGGGTTGCAGGTTCGATTCCCGCTTCCGCCATCCTAGTCACTGCTGTTGTGTCCTTGGGCAAGACACTTTACCCACCTGCTCCCAGTGCCACCCACACTGGTTTAAATGTAACTTAGGTACTGGGTGTCACTATGTAAAGCGGTTTGAGTGACTTGAGAAAAGCGCTATATAAATATAATTGACTTCACTTCACTTGCTGCTGGAGGCTATGATTATAAACAATGTGAGGATGTGAGGAGCCCTACAACCCATGACGTCACGCGCACATCGTGACGTCACATTTTCTACCGCTTTTTCGCTTTTGGGGTTGCGGGGGGCGCTGGCGCCTATCTCAGCTACAATTGGGCGGAAGGCGGAGTACACCCTGGACAAGTCGCCACCTCATCACATGCCCAACACAGATAGACAGACAACATTCACACTCACATTCAAACACTAGGGCCAATTTTAGTTTTGCCAATCAACCTATCCCCAGATGCATGTCTTTGGAAGACATATTTATAATATGTCTTTTATATTTCTAATTTAAATTTATAATATATGTAAATTTATATTAATGCGTATTTCTGTCTGTCATTCCATCGTACATTTTTTTTCCTTTTACGGAAGGTTTTTTGTAGAGAATAAATGATGAAAAAAACACTTAATTGAACGGTTTAAACGAGGAGAAAACAGGAAAAAAATGAAAATTAAATTTTGAAACATAGTTTATCTTCAATTTCGACTCTTTAAAATTCAAAATTCAACCGAAAAAAAGAAGAGAAAAAGTAGCTAATTCGAAAGTTTTTGAAAAAATTTAAAAAAGAATTTATGGAACATTAGTAATTTTTGCAGATAAAGATTCAATTTAAAATTTTTATGACATGTTTTAAATAGGTTAAAATCCAATCTGCATTTTGTTAGAAAATATAACAAATTGGACCAAGCTATATTTCCAACAAAGACGAATCATTATTTCTTCTAGATTTTCCAGAACAAAAATTTTAAAAGAAATTCAAAAGACTTTGAAATAAGATTTAAATTTGATTCTACGAATTGTCTAGATTTGCCAGAATACTTTTTTGGGAATTTTAATAATAATAAGTTAGAAGAAATATTTCACAAATATTTTTCTTTTAAAAAACAAAAACTAAAATGAAGAATTAAATTAAAATGTATTTATTATTCTTTCCAATAAAAAAAAAAAATACTTGAACATTGATTTAAATTGTCACGGAAGAAGAGGAAGGAATTTAAAAGGTAAAAAGGTATATGTGTTTAAAAATCCAAAAATAATTTTTAAGGTTGTATTTTTTTCTCTAAAATTGTCTTTCTGAAAGTTATAAGAAGTAAAGAAAAAAAATTAATGAATTTATTTAAACAAGTGAAGACCAATTCTTTAAAATATTTTCTTGGATTTTCAAATTCTATTTGAGTTTTGTCTCTCTTAGAATTAAAAATGTCAAGCAAAGCGAGACCAGCTTGCTAGTAAATAAATACAATTTAAAAGAAATAGAGGCAGCTCACTGGTAAGTGCTGCTATTTGAGCTATTTTTAGAACAGGCCAGCGGGCGACTCATCTGGATTAGATAGTGTAGAATTTTTCATACCTGTTGTTTCTTCCTCCTG
This sequence comes from Nerophis ophidion, assembly GCF_033978795.1. Lineage (NCBI taxonomy): Eukaryota > Metazoa > Chordata > Actinopteri > Syngnathiformes > Syngnathidae > Nerophis > Nerophis ophidion. The sequence goes on along the minus strand of NC_084636.1, from coordinate 11,495,404 downwards.
TTAGAGCGTTTTATGTTGATACATTTTATTGCATATACGGCGCCAATTATAGTTTGTGTTTTTCTCCGGTCGGAGTGATTTTCGGTTGTTCTTTTTTTTGTAACCTTTTCCGCCGGTTAGTTTTTTTGGTTGATATAAACCAGGGGTCACCAACGCGGTGGCCGCGGGCACCAGGTAGCCCGTAAGGACCAGATGAGTCACCCGCTGGCCTGTTCTAAAAATAGCTCAAATAGCAGCACTTACCAGTGAGCTGCCTCTATTTTTAAAATTGTATTTATTTACTAGCAAGCTGGTCTCGCTTTG
>NC_084636.1:11415101-11487601 GCF_033978795.1 Nerophis ophidion | reverse complement strand
CCAATCACCTGCCAGCTGTGCTATGAGGCCGGTCCTTCCGCGGCAGGCCCGCAGACCACGCCCCCTTCCACACTAACCTAAAAACAACAGCACTGGAAGGAGCATAATATGACAAGAGAATATGAATACTTTTAGATATTTAGGGGGGGAAAAAATACTTGTATCTTTAATTATGACTTCTGGTTATGTCAGGCCAGCAGAGAATGCCTTGCTGGCCCTGACGGTTAATATGGTTAATATCCTGTAAAGACTTGTATGATACAAAGTTTTGTCTGGGAATATTGTGTCTGAATTCCAGAAAAATTACAGATTTTTCTCATAAAATTCTGTCTTTTTCTTGAAATTTGTTGTGACCCTAAGACTCCCTCTTTAAGACCCATGGCCAGTTACCTTCGTTTTTTTTCTACGACATATACAGTACCTTTCAAAATAAATATGATTCTTGTTTGGACATGACATAAATGAACCGTTAAAATGTGAAAAAAGATATGTCAGTTTTGCAACCAATAGCTGGCATGAAACATTACTGATTGGCTCCTTATCAAAATCAGTGCTTTCCTTGATTAAGCGTTCAACTGCTTGCTTGTTAATTCGACTAGATCAAAAAAAAAAAAGAAGCCCGTTGCTTGGAATACTTCACCCTGTTAAGATAGCTCCTCGTCTCCTGGACCAGTTCCTTGATTCTGTTGATGTTTTCTGTCATGTTGCCACTAGGAGGCCACTTATCTCTGAGGGCCTCCACCTGGGCGAGCTTGGCTCCCACCAGCGGGAGCGCTTTGTCCAAGCTCCTCACTGAAACACACCAATAGTTTATTTAGGGTATGTTCATCAAGAAAAGAACCATCTTTGGTAACAAAAAATTAGGACACCCCCTGGGGTCTATGGTGCTCTGTAAGGTGTGACGCTTGGTTGGCATTGTGGTGAGGCGGGTGCGTTCTCTCGTTGATGCAGTCGGATAAGACACAGCGTAAAGGTAAGAATGCTGATTTATTTATCACTAAGGAACAAACTAAGAACAGAATTACTTGCACAAAGGCACTAACAACAAAAGCAACGTAACTAGCATGTGAGCTAGAAAGAACTAAGGACGCTAGCATGTGAGCTAGGGAAATAAACAAAGGAAGGAATAGCGTGGAAGCTAACGAGTTCAAAAAGTATCTACCACAAGCAGGGATGACGACGTCACCTGTTGCATCAAAAGCTAATTAGACTGCGAGGACGAATGACAAACAAGGGCAGGCTTACATAGATGGGATAATCAAAAGACAGGTGCACGTGAAAGACAAAAGGCAAGTGACACAAATGCGTTACGATGGAAACGGAACAAAACAGGAAGTGCCACCAGGAACTAAGGAAGTTAAATACTAAACAGGATGTAATAACAAAACAGAACAAAACCAGAAAATGACATGATCCGAGCCGCAGATAATGACAGTAAGGGTTATGATCAAACTGTAATAATACTAATATCCTCAAAATTGCATAGTCTTTGGACAAATGTTCTAATAATTTATAACTCTAAGACAGGCCTAGGCAATTATTTTGACTCGGGGGGCCACATTTAGAGAAAAAAATGTGTCTGGGGGCTGGTATATCTATTTTTAGGGACACTAATACAAAACCTTACAATAATGTCTGATTGAATGCTAAACACGTTATGACAGACCACCTTAAAAAAAACGTAATTTAATTGTTATTTTTTTCTGAGAACGATAAAAAACTGAATATTGGCAAAACGTGAATGTCACACCCCCTTTCGATTGACATATTTTACAATCAAGAGAGACGCAACAAAAATCGAACTAGCAGTGTATATATGAACGCGAAGGGTAGAAAATCACTAAGCTATATCACTAAGCTTTAGAACTTTGTTGTGAAAAGCTCCTTCCGCGTCTGTGGAAACGCTTCCCGCCCACACTGCTTGGTGCCTCGTCTGTGCTGCTGTGACGTCGATTACCATAGTAACTAATTAGATGACCATAGTAACTAATTAGATGACCATAGTAACTGATATATCATCCATAAGCGCGGAATTCCAACCATTGAAATACAAACCCCGTTTCCATAGAGTTGGGAAATTGTGTTAGATGTAAATATAAACGGAATACAATGATTTGCAAATCCTTTTCAACCCATATTCAATTGAATGCACTACAAAGACAACATATTTTAAGGTTCAAACTCATAACATTTATTTCTTTTTTGCAAATAATAATTATCTTAAATTTTCATGGCTGCAACTCATGCCAAAGTAGTTGGGAAAGGGCATGTTTGCCACTGTGTTACATCACATTTTCTTTTAAAAAAACACTTAATACACGTTTGGGAACTGAGGAAACTAATTGTTGAAGCTTTGAAAGTGGAATTCTTTCCCATTCTTGTTTTATGTAGAGCTTCAGTCGTTCAACAGTCCGGGGTCTCCGCTGTCGTATTTTACGCTTCATAATGCGCCACACATTTTCGATTGGAGACAGGTCTGGACTGCAGGCGGGCCAGGAAAGTACCCGCACTCTTTTACTACGAAGCCACGCTGTTGTAACACGTGGCTTGGCATTGTTTTGCTGAAATAAGCAGGGGCGTCCATGATAACGTCGCTTGGATGACAACATATGTTGCTCCAAAACCTGTATGGACCTTTCAGCATTAATGGTGCTTTCACAGATGTGTAAGTTACCCATGCCTTGGGCACTAATGCACCCCCATACCATCACAGATGCTGGCTTTTGAATTTTGCGCCTATAACAATCCGGATGGTTATTTTGCTCTTTGTTCCGGAGGACACCACGTCCACAGTTTCCAAATATATATATGTGTGTATATATATGTGTGTATATATGTACATATATATATATATATATATATATATATATATATATATATATATAGTATATATCTAGATAATTGAAAATATTGCGGTTTTGCATATTCTACAACATTTGTGCCATAAATTTAGAATTTTAAAACATAAAAATGGTTCAATGACCTAAAAATGTCAATACAAAAGTAGTACTGGCCACTAGATGAGACCAAACCAATCATGCTATTCAGTACCGTGGCCACTGATTGGCTCAGCATTACTATATTGGATTAAAGGTGACTGAAGGGTGTTATTTCATGTCTTGAGGGCTCTTATGTTGAACAATTATTTAGGTCATCAACAGATTTTTTATGCCCTAGGAATACATTTGATTTATAATTAATGATTCCTTTTTTGCGGGTATTCGTTTATAGAAGAGATGACTGGAATTCCAAAAAATCATTCATTTAAAAAAATCTTCGCATTGCATTGTTAGATACGATCTTGAGTACTTTAGGAAAAATGAGCACTCACCAGCCTGATGCACGTCAATGAAGTTGTCATTCAAAACCACAGTGAAGTTGTTCATATTTCTCAGCCTTTGCGTCACGTGACCAACAGTGTTGTTTATCATCCAGGCCGCTCTCTTGGCAGACTCGAGCAGAGCATCCGTGTCGTCTAAAAAAAAAAATGTTTTTAAAACACAAACGGCGTCCATGTCTGTCCTCACTTGTGCAACAAGAGTGAACTACTGACCTCTTCGGAGCCTTTGGAGTTCACGCCTGGTTCTAGAGAGGTCAAACCTCAAGGATTGTGCTTTCTCTCTCTGCCTTTGCACGCCTTTTTTGTGGCTGTCGGCTGACTCTTTGAGCACTGAAAAGGGAACATTATCCCAATTTCAGAAGGGTTAAAACCAATAAAAATCAGTTCCCAGTGGCTTATTTTATTTTTCGAAGGTTTTATCAAAATTTTACCCATCACGTAATATCCCGAAAAACTGCTTCAAAGTGCCTGATTTTCACCATCGCTATATCCACCCGTCCATTTTCCTGTGACGTCACTGCGTGATGCCAATACAAACCAACATGGCGGATAGAACAGAAAGATATAGCGACATTAACTCGGATTCAGACTCGGATTTCAGCGGCTTAAGTGATTCAACAGATTACGCATGTATTGAAACGGATGGTTGGAGTGTGGAGGCAGATAGCGAAAACGAAATTGAAGAAAAAACTGAAGCTATTGAGCCAAATAACGACAGACAACGAGGGCGAATTCGGCGATCGCCTTCTAACCAACAATTGCATCTTTTGACAACTGGTGCAACTTGAATCTGTCGATTGGTATGTGTTTGTTTGGCATTAAATGTGGATGGAGGGAAAAGCTGGATGCAAATATAGCTACAAATGATGCATAATGATGCAATATGTACATAAGGCTAGCCTAAATAGCATGTTAGCATCGATTATCTTGCAGTCATGCCGTGCGCAAATATGTCTGATTAGCACATAAGGCAATAACATCAACAAACTCACTTTTGTGATTTCGTTGACTTTATCGCTGGAAATGCATCTGCTTTGAGTGTCGCAGGATAGCCACACATCTCTGTCGTAGCATCGCTATAGTCGGTAGCGATGCTACGACAGAACAGAACAAATGAGGGACTTTTGCATCTTTTGACCACTGGTGCAACTTGAATCCGTCGATTGGTATGTGTTTGTTTGGCATTAAATGTGGGTGGAGGGACAGGCTGGATGCAAATGCAGCTACAAATGAGGCATAATGATGCAATATGTACATACAGCTAGCCTAAATAGCATATTAGCATTGATTAGCTTGCAGTCATGCCGTGCGCAAATATATCTGATTAGCACATAAGTCAATAACATCAACAAAACTCACTTTTGTGATTTCGTTGACTTGATCGCTGGAAATGCATCTGCTTTGAGTGTTGCAGGATAGCCACACATCGTCGGAAGCGATGCTACGACAGAACAGAACAAACGAGGGACTTTTGCATCTTTTGACCACTAGTGCAACTTGAATCCGTCGATTGGTATGTGTTTGTTTGGCATTAAATGTGGGTGGAGGGAAAGGCTGGATGCAAATATAGCTACAAATGAGGCATAATGATGCAATATGTACATAAGGCTATCCTAAATAGCACGTTAGCATCGATTAGCACACAGTGACCATTGATATGTCTGATCAGCACACTCCACGTAAGACAACTTGAATCCGTCCCTGATAGTGTTGTTACACCCTCCGACAACACACCGATGAGGCATGATGTTTCCAAGGTACGGAAAACAGTCGAAAAAACGGAAAATAACAGAGCTGATTTGACTTGTGTGTGTAATGTGTTTGAGAAAATGGCTGATTGCTTCCTGTTGTGACATCACGGGTGAAAGGTCATTGCTCCGAAAGCGAACAGTTGAAAGGCGTTTCAATCGCCAAATTCACCCTTTTTAGAGTTCGGAAATTGGTTAAAAAAATATAAAGTATTTTTTCGGCAACATCAAGGTATATATTGACGCTTACATAGGTCCGGTGATAATGTTCCCCTACAAACAAGACAAGAAGCAATGAATTAAACAGAGACAGAATTCAATTTGGCTCAATGAGGAGAATGTTCCCCTTGAAGCAAACATGACGTAGCGTCATTTTTACACTGCTGAATAACTGATTTAAATTGCTCGTACTTCCGAGGTCGTTCCGGGTGTTCTGGGCTCCCTCCCGTAAGATCGCTGCCTTGTCGCTAAATTCCGTCGTCACCAGCAAACCTCCCCACATGGCGACCTAATTGGCAGCAATTAAACCACTTTGTCAAACATGACATCATCGACTCCTTTCCCAAATGTCGGGGCACCTTTAAGGCTTCATCGGCGGCCGTGTTGGATTGATTTGCGGCCATCGCTGCGTCTTCAACGTGGGTCGAGATGTTATCGAGGGTGTTAGCCTCGCTGAGCGGCTTGCTGGTGTTGACTTTTCGGAGAACCCTGCAGGGACGTTAAATAAACACGTTTAATAAATAGAGAGGGGGAACACATCTTCTCAGGGATTTGTCTGATAGCATAACATCAAAATAACATTTTCCCTTGAGATTCAGTAATATAAAGCAGTGTTTTTCAACCACTGTGCCGCGGCACGCTAGTGTGCCGTGAGAGATTACAAACCCCGTTTCCATATGAGTTGGGAAATTGTGTTAGATGTAAATATAAACGGAATACAATGATTTGCGAATCATTTTCAACCCATATTCAGTTGAATATGCTACAAAGACAACATATTTGATGTTCAAACTGATAACCATTTTTTTGTTGTTGCAAATAATCATTAACTTTAGAATTTGGTGCCAGCAACACGTGACAAAGAAGTTGGGAAAGGTGAAAATAAATACTGCTAAAGTTGAGGAATGGTCATCAAACACTTATTTGGAACATCCCACAAGTGTGCAGGCTAATTGGGAAAAGGTGGGTGCCATGATTGGGTATAAAAACAGCTTCCCAAAAAATGCTCAGTCTTTCACAAGAAAGGATGGGGCGAGGTACACCCCTTTGACCACAACTGCGTGAGCAAATAGTCAAACAGTTTAAGAATAACATTTCTCAAAGTGCAATTGCAAGAAATTTAGGGATTTCAACATCTACGGTCCATAATATCATCAAAAGGTTCAGAGAATCTGGAGAAATCACTCCACGTAAGCGGCATGGCCGGAAACCAACATTGAATGACCGTGACCTTCGATCCCTTAGATGGCACTGTATCAAAAACCGACATCTATCTCTAAAGGATATCACCACATGGGTTTAGGAACACTTCAGAAAACCACTGTCACTAAATACAGTTTGTCACTACATCTGTAAGTGCAAGTTAAAGCTCTACTATGCAAATCAAAAGCCATTCATCAACAACATCCAGAAACTCCGCCGTTTTCTCTGAGCCCGAAATCATCCAAGATGGACTGATGCAAAGTGGAAAAGTGTTCTGTGGTCTGGCGAGTCCACATTTCAAATTTTGGGGGGAAATATTCGACATCCTGTCATCCAGACCAAAGGGGAAGCGAACCATCCAGACTATTATCGACGCAAAGTTCAAAAGCCAGCATCTGTGATGGTATGGGGGTGCATTAGTGCCCAAGGCATGGGTAACTTACACATCTGTAAAGGCACCATTAAAGCTGAAAGGTACATACAGGTTTTGGAACAACATATGCTGCCATCTAAGTGCCGTCTTTTTCATGGACGCCCCTGCTTATTTCAGCAAGACAATGCCAAGCCACATTCAGCACGTGTTACAACAGCGTGGCTTCGTAAAAAAGAGTGCAGGTACTTTCCCGGCGTTTCTGCAGTCCAGACCTGTCTCCCATCGAAAATGTGTGACGCATTATGAAGCGTAAAATACGACAGCGGAGACCAGTGAACGACTGAAGCTCTACATAAAACAAGAATGGGAAAGAATTCCACTTTCAAAGCTTCAACAATTAGTTTCCTCAGTTCCCAAACTTTTATTGAGTGTTGTTAAAATAAAAAGGTGGTTTAACACAGTGGTGAACATGCCCTTTCCCAACTACTTTGGCACGGGTTGCACCCATTATATTCTAAGTTAATTATTATCTGCAAAAAGAAATAAAGTTTATGAGTTTTAACATCAAATATCTTGTCTTTGTAGTGCATTCAACTGATTTGCAAACCATTGTATTCCGTTTATACTTACATCTAACACAATTTCCCAACTCATATGGAAACGGGGTTTGTATCTAATTTCACCTACTTGGGCTAAAAATATATTTTGCAAACCAGTAATTATAGTCTGCAAATGATGTGTTGTTGTTGAGTGTCGGTGCTGTCTAGAGCTCGGCAGAGTAACCGTGTAATACTCTTCCATATCAGTAGATGGTGGCCGGTAGCTAAATGCTTTGTAGATGAAGGGAACAGCGGGAGGTAGTGTGCAGGTAAAAAGGTGTCTAATGCTTAAACCAAAAATAAACAAAAGGTGAGTCCCCCTAAAAAGGCATTGAACCTTAGGGAAGGCTATGCAGAACGAAACTAACACTGAACCGGCTGCAAAGTAAACAAAAACAGAATGCTGGACGACAGCAAAGACTTACTGTGGAGCAAAGACGGCGTCCACAATGTACATCGGAACATGACAAAACACTCAACAATGTCCCACATAGAAGGATAAAAACAATTGAAATATTCCTGTTCGCTAAAACAAAGTAGATGCGGGAAATATCGCTCAAAGGAAGACATGAAACTGCTACAGGAAAATACCCCACAAAATGCGAAAACGCCGCCAGAATAGGAGCACAAGACAAATACTAAAACACTACACACAGGAAAACTGCAAAAAAGTCCAAAAAAGTCAGGGTGTGATGTGGCAGGTGGTGACAGTACACCTACTTTGAGACAAGAGCTATATTGATGCATGCTTGGTTTTGCTTTAAAGTCATATCCAACAATTGCAACGACTTTTAACTATCAACTGAGTTTCGTTTTTTAATGATTTCTGTTGGTGTGACTCCAGTTTTTTCAACGCAAAAAATGTGCTTTGGCTCAAAAGAAGATGAAAAACACTGATATAAAGTATTACCACAAAAAAATTGTACACATTATCTCTCATAGGGGATAAGTGGCATATTTACAAAAAGTAGTACAAAACCCAAAACCAGTGAAGTTGGCACGTTGTGTAAATGGTAAATAAAAACAGAATACAATGATTTTCCAATCCTTTTCAACTTATATTCAATTGAATAGACTGCAAAGACAAGATATTTAACGTTCAAACTGGAAAACGTTATTTTTTGCAAATATTAGCTCATTGGGAATGTCATGCCTGCAACGTGTTCAAAAAAGCTGACAAAAGTGACAAAAAAAACTGACAAAGTTGAAGAATGCTCATCAAACACTTATTTTGGAACATCCCACAGGTGAACAGGCTAATTGGGAACAAGTGGGTGCCATGATTGGGTTTGAAAGCAGTTTCCATGAAATGCTCAGTCGTTCACAAACAAGGATGGGGTGAGGGTCACAAATTTGTGAACAAAAGCGTGAGAAAATTGTCAATAAATTTGAGAACATTTCTCAACTAGATATTGCAAGGAATTTAGGGGTTCCACCATCTACAGTCCGTAATATCATCAAAAGGTTCAGAGAATCTGGAGAAATCACTGCATGTAAGCAGCATGGCCGAAAATGCCCATGACCGTCGATCCCTCAGGCGGTACTGCATCAAAAAGCGACGTCAGTGTGTAAAATATATCACCACATGGGCTCAGGAACACTTCAGAAACTACTGTCAGTAACGACAGTTGGTCGCTACGTCTATAAGTGCAAGTTAAAACTCTACTATGCAAAGCCACAGCCATTTATCAACAACACCCAGAAATGCTGATGGCTTCGCTGGGCCCCAGCTCATCTAAGATGGACTGATGCAAAGTGGAAAAGTGTTCTGTGGTCTGACAAGTCCATATTTAAAATTTTTTGGGAAACTGTGGACGTCCGGACCAAAGCGGAAAATAATTATCCGGACTGTTGTAGACGCAAAGTTGAAAAGCCAGCATCTGTGATGGTATGGGGGTGTATTAGTCCCCAAGGCATGGGTAACTTACACATCTGTCAAGGCTGAAAGGTACATACAGGTTTTGGAGCAACATATTTTGTCATCCAAGCATTGTTATCATGGACGCCCCTGCTTATTTCAGCAATACAATGCCAAGTTACGTGTAACAACAACATGGCTTCGTAGTAAAAGAGTGCGGGTACTAGACTGGCCTGCCTGTAGCCCAGACTTGTCTCCCTTTGAAAATGGTGGCGCATTATGAAGCCTAAAATACCACAACGGAGACCCCGGACTGTTGAACGACTTAAGCTGTACGTCAAGAAAGAATGGGAAATAATTCCACCTGAAAAGCTTAAAAAATGACCTTACTCAAATCCCAAATGTTTACTGAGTGTTGTTAAAAGAAAAGGCCATGTAACACAGTGGTAAAAATGCTCCTGTGCCAACTTTTTTGCAATATGTTGCTACCATTCAATTCTAAGTTATTTGCAAAAAAAAACAAGTTTCTCAGTTTAAACATTAAATATCTTGTCTTTGCAATCTATTAAATTGCATATAAATTGAAAAGGATTTACAAATCGTTGCATGCTATTTTTATTTATGATTTACACAACGTGCAAACTTCACTGGTTTTGGGTTTTGTATAATGGCTAAATAAATCCCCTAGGCTTCTGTTTTTCATGAATAAAACTACCAACATAATAAATAAAAACATATGAAAATTCCCATTGGAATTTTAAAAACATTAATACATTTTAAGCACTAATAATAAACAAACTTGCCGTCAGCTGTTTAATAAATCAAGTATTGTAGGAAAATAACAAAGATAAAATCTTTTCACATGGGATCCGTTGCTTAATAAATTATGTATAGGATATTAAAAAATAAAAATAAATAAAATCCTCACCTTGGGGTTTCAGCTGTATATTAAATAATGTAATGTGATTACAAATAAATAAATAAAACTTCCCCCTGGGGATCCGTGTATTAAATTTAAGTAGTGGAATGAAAATAGTTTATGAATAATTCAACACATAAATAAATAATCAGGGAGAAAACTTCTCCCATTAGGAATCAGAAGTACAAAAAAATAAATCCACGAATATGTTTCAGTGCCCAGACCTGAGCATTATTTACTGTCTTTTCTTTCTGGATGTGTTTGCAAAATGGCAGGCATTACGCGCAGAAATATTAATCATTTATGCATAATTTTCTGAAAGGGCAAGACAACCCCCATTGCATGTTGTAACTTTATAACATAGCTGCATCTGACAATATCGTGTTGATAATATGTAATCCATCGAGACTCGAGTACAACCCCTGGAAAAATGTATGTTGATTCAGTTGAATAATGGAGTAGAAAAAAAGATAACAGACATGACACAAAACTATAGTCTCTAATATCGATTCTCAAATCCATACTTTTTTTGATACTTAAAGGCCTATACTGAAACCCACTACTACCGACCATGCAGTCTGATAGTTTATATATCAATGATGAAATATTAACATTGCAACACATGCCAATACGGCCTTTTTAGTTTACTAAATTGCAATTTTAAATTTCGCGCCGAAGTATCCTGTTGAAAACGTCGCGGTATGATGACGCGTGCGCGTGACGTCACGGATTGTAGCGGACATTTTGATCCAGCACCGATCCCAGCTATAAGTCGTCTGCTTTGATCGCATAATTCCACAGTATTCTGGACATCTGTGTCGCTGAATCTTTTGCAATTTGTTCAATGAATAATGGAGACGTCAAAGAAGAAAGATGTAGGTGGGAAGCGGTGTATTGCGGCCGCCTTTAGCAACACAAACACAGCCGGTGTTTCCTTGTTTACATTCCCGAAAGATGACGGTGAAGCTTTACTATTGAACAGAGCGGTCAAGCGAACATGGTTCCCTACCACATATCAAGGCCGGTTTCGGGGAGAAAATGGTGGTAATAAGTCGGCTCATACCGTAGACATGAGCGGATAGCTTGCGTCGTTCCTCCTGCAGCTGCGGAATCTTTTGCCTCCTCCCACCGGCTGCCCCCGACCGGTGGATGCTTACACCATGGAGGAAGGAAAAATAAAAAATCTCAGCCCGGCTGCCGCGCCTCATCAAAAAACATGGCTTCCCTCGGAGACACTGGCGGTCACCACACCCGTGGCCACGTGGCGACTCTCAGGTTGTAGACCATATAATCTCACTAAAACACTAGTAACACAATAGGCGGATAAGGGATTTCCCATAATTATCCTAGTAAATGTGTCTAATAACATTTGAATCGCTCCCACCGCCTTCGTCTTTTTTTTTTTTGTAGTCCTTCACTCTCTTTTTCCTCATCCACGAATCTTTCATCCTCGCTCAAATTAATGGGGAAATCGTTTCATTTCTCGGTCCGAATCGCTCTCGCTGCTAATGGCCATGATTGTAAACAATGTTCAGATGTGAGGAGCTCCACAACCCGTGACGTCACGCGCACATCGTCTGCTACTTCCGGTACAGGCAAGGCTTTTTTATTAGCGACCAAAAGTTGCAAACTTTATCGTGGATGTTCTCTACTAAATCCTTTCAGCAAAAATATGGCAATATCGCAAAATGATCAAGTATGACACATAGAATGGACCTGCTATCCCCGTTTAAATAAGAAAATCTCATTTCAGTAGGCCCTTAAGGCACACCCACATTATTGTTGTCCGGGTGGAAATCGTGAGAAATTTGGGAGAATGGTTGCCCCGGGAGATTTTCAGAAGGGGCACTGAAATTCGGGAGTCTCCCGGGAAAATCGGGAAGGTTGGCAACTTAGTATACTTAGTACACAGAGACAGGAAGAAGGAATATAAAACTGGTGGTTTGGCTTCACCAGAGACTTTTTTTGACTTGATCTCCTCCAAGAGCTGCAGTCCTGTATAAGGACACTTGCTTGTAATAAAGCAACTTTTATTTCAGTTAAGCGTCCCCGACATCATTTTGTGAGAGGTGACAAGGCCGGAAATACACATCAGAACTCACTGTTGCATGACCGCGTCCATTCTGCTGAGCTCTTCCGCGTGCTCCTCAGCCTCGCTTATCGTCTCCGCTTTGGCCGTGACGTGAAAGATTTTGGCGATCCTCGTCAAGATCCGTCGCTTGGCGCCGTCCAACCGAGCCGAGTCCTCCTCCAACGCCTGCCGGAGCAATCACAGTCAATTCCCCCGAAACTTGTCGAAGAAAAAAAAAGACAACCGCTTACGAGTTTCAAGTCCTCCGTCGTAAAAAAGACGTCGGTGATGTTGTCTAACTGGAGTGTTGTCCTCTCCGCGACAGGAAGGAGCGACCGTCTTTCCAGAGCGGCTCGATGATGGCCGTGCTGGCGTTGTCGCAAGTTACTAGCAGGGTTTAGGTACACGGTGCGGTATTAAGAGCTACAGGTGTGTTCAGGGGTACCTGCAGGTCACGCAGGACGGAAACGCTCTTCAAATTAAGATCCCGCGTCCTTCTAACCGCGTCCTGTGCAGCTGACAGGAGGTCCGTCAGCTCCTGAAGAAGAGCCTCTGAGGTTATGAGGGTGTGGGTTGTAGACAATGGCGAACGGCCGGTTACTTTGGAGGCCATCTTGTTGATTCGTTCCATTACTGAGGAAAACAATAGCACTTGTTTTAGTGTAAGAGCAGAACAGTTCAATTAGCTGGGGGTACGAATCTTGGGGCACCTCACAATTCCATATTGATTCTCGATTCGAACCAATTCTCACAATGTATGTGGTATAATAATTTAAACTAGATGAGGCAATTCCTGAAGGAATTGCGTGTGAACGCTCCAATGCTGAAGTTTAACGGAAATGCTGATAGATTGTAGTATGAATGTAAGAACAGTTTGAAAAGTTTGAATGTTGACGAGTTTGAATTTCCAGAACAAACGGAATTTGGTTTGGAACTTGGGAAAGTGTTAATTGGATGAGTGGAATGTGTTGATGTTGGAATGGTTTGAATAGGTTGTAAAATGTGCAAATTGTGGAAGTTTAAAAAATGGACAATTCATGTTGAATGGCCAAAATGTCCCTGAAAACTGGGAATTCTTGGAATTTTTAAAAATTGTTGAAGTAGAGTACACAATTTTGAACAGGCTGAATATTTTGAAGTTGAAACGGTTTGAACCGGATAAAAAATTTGGAAATTGTGGAACTTTGAAGAATGTCTGTTTAGTTTGAATGGGAATTTCCCCCAAAATTTGGGAATTTTAGTAAAAGTGGGAATTTTTTTGAAATTGGTAAAAAACAAAAACTTGGTTTGAATGGGTTGAAATGGTTGGCGTTTAAATATTTTTAAAATCGTCCGAGAAATGGTAAAGTAGTAAGATGTTGAATTGAGAAATGGTATTATTAAATTCTTGGAATTATGGGAAAACCGGGGATTTTTCCAGTTCAAAAAATAACTTTTTTGAACTAAATAAGAGGAATGTTTTAACGGTAGAAAGGTTGAAGTGGGTTGAAAAATGTGGGAGCAGTAGTCACCAGAAAAAAGGGTGGAAATAGGGCTTTGGAAAACCAGGTATTCTGGAAAATCCTGGAATTGTTTTTTAACTTGGAAAAAAGGGTAGTTTGTATTCCCAGGATGGTGGAATGGGATGAATGTGGAACGGTTTGAATCGGTTGAAAAAATGTGGGAATGGCGGAAGTTTGAAAAATGGCCAATTCATTTTGAATGGTTAAAATGTCTCGGAAAACCTGGAATTCTGGGAAATCTGGGAATTTTTGGAATTGGTCAAGGGAAAGCCAGCGATTCCCGAATAGACTGAACAGTGTTTTAACCCCCAATTCCAACCCTTGATGCTGAGTGCCAAGCAGCGAGGTAATGGGTCCCATTTTTATAGTCTTCGGTATGACTCGACCGGGGTTTGAACTCACAACCTACCGATCTCAGGGTGGACCATACTTGCCAACCCTCCTGGATTTTCTGGGAGACTCCCGAAATTCAGCGCCTCTCCCGAAAACCTCCCGGAAGAAATATTCTCCCGAAAATCTTCCGGAATTCAGCGTAGCTGGAGGACACGCCCCCTCCAGCTTCATGCGTACCTGAGTGGGACAGCCTGTTTTCACGTCCACTTTCCCACTATATAAACAGCTTGCCTGCCCAATCACGTTACAACATCTACGGATTTTAATAAAAAACTGCACACACAAGGAGACGAAGCAGAAGAACGCGGAAGTTACAGCCATGGCGACGCCGTCTGTAATAAAGTGATTCTATGTTGTCTGTCGCCATCTCCTGGTGAATGTTGGCTATAGCGTTATGGGGTTGCTTTTTGATTGGCCAACGACTTACGTGGTGTTGCGCACCTGACGGCAAGTGACTCTCGCCAGTACTCAAATGGCAGAACAAAGGTTACTCAAATAGTGAAAAGTAAGTGTAGTTGTTTTTTTTAGTAACCAGCAAGCACAGTACAGTTAGTAGAACTGGGTTTTTATTACTGTGTATTTGATAGGTGCTGTCTGAAATTCAACTATTTTATTTATATATGTAATATGATAAATATATATAGCTAGAATTCACTGAAAGTCAAGTATTTCATATATATATATATATATATGAAATACTCGAGTTGGTGCCGCCCCAACCACGCCCCCAACCACGCCTTTGCTCCACTCCCGACCACGCCCCCCACCCCCTACCTCCCGAAATCGGAGGTCTCAAGGTTGGCAAGTATGGGGCGGACACTCTAACCCATGGGTGTCAAACTCTGGCACGCGGGCCAAAATTGGCCCGCCGTGTAATTTAATTTGGCCCTTGAGGCAATATCAAATTAACATTACAGCTGGCCCGCCATTATTTCACAGCAGCGGTGCCGCTGTAACCAGGGGCGCCGCTAGGGATTTTGGGCCCCATGAAAATAATCTTTACAGGGCCTCCAACACATAATTTCATATAATTTCATCATCATTAGGGGCCTCTCTGGGCCCCCCTCCATCATGGGGCCCTATAATACGTCTCCTTTACCCCCCCTTTTTGGCGCCCCTAGCTGTAACACTGCAATTTGTCACACTTGCCAATCCTCCCAAAGTTCAGTGCCACTCCCGAAAAATTTCCCGGGGCAAGCAAGCATTCTCCCGATTTTCACCCGGATAACAATTTGAGGGCGTGCCTTAAAGGCACTGCCTTTAGCATTTTCTACAACCTGTTGTCACGTCCGTATTTCCTGCATGCAAACAGCGTGCAGGCCCACTCGCATAATATATGCGACTATTACACACACATAAGTGAATGCAACGCATACTTGGTCAACAGCCATACAGGTCACACTGAGGGTGGCCGTATAAACAACTTTAACACTGTTACAAATATGCGCCACACTGTGAACTCACACCAAACGAGAATGACAAACACATTTCGGGAGAACATCTGCACTGTAACATAACATAAACACAACAGAACAAATACCCAGAACCCCTTGCAGCACTAACTCTTTCGGGACGCTAAAATATATTTTGATATTTACCTCAGAAGGCTGCAAATAGAAAAGAGGCATTAAATTTGTATTTACATTTTATTTGATATGCCATTGATATTTTTTAATTATTATTATTATTATTTGAAACTTGATTTTGCATGTCACTATAAAGTTATATAAGGCATGCTTGTTCAATGTTCAATGCAAAACTTGTTTGGGTCCCTAATAAAAGGTTAATTTGCTCAACCTTGGCCCGCGGCTATGTTCAGTTTTAAATTTTGGCCCACTCTGTATTTGAGTTTGGCACCCCTGCTCTAACCACCAGAGGCCCACACGGGACGTAAATTAATCGTGCGATAAAAAAAAATGTTGGCGCTAAAGAAAGCTTTTCGTTTATCGCGCTAATTTTGAATGTCTGACCCAAAAAGGCCGTCGTAGCCGACACACCCAAATTCACATAGATTGTTTCGTGTCAAAAAGTGTCTGATCAACGCTGTTTTTTTTTATGTGTGATGGTTACACTTTTTCTTTTTCCCTGCATGTAGCCCCGTGCTGATGCTCCCAGGTGGACGGTGAAACTCTCCTAAGCGCAGGTAAGCCGGGCGTCCCGCTTCAAGAAAACTCAAATCAATCACATTTCCGCGCCTTCGTCCTCTCGTGACGGACTCGGCCTCTCCAGGCAGCGCGTCCTCCCTCGTTCATTTCCTCCGCCACCAGACGCCGAGCCTCCTCCGTCATCTTGATGGTTCTTTTCTTTTCCGAGTGGTTTCGGTACGGCGCGATGACATCTGCCGCCCGACTCGGCCACTTTATTAAATCTGCCAAAGAAACCATAACAGCGAGCGTGAGATGATGTTTGGCTGACATGTCATCTGTCTGTCCGCGGCGTGGTGATGCGTTCAATGACTTACCGTCTATCAGAGCCAGGAGAGCTTTGGCATCGCTGATTAGATTATCTGCCTCGTTTTTTGCCTCATTCCCGCCCTTCAGGACTTCCTCCTTTTGCGAGGAGACTCGAAGCGTCTACGAAGAAGACAAACTGTTGGATTTTGTGGATAAATCCTCGGTAATGTGTAAACAGAACCTGTTTGAAGCAGGGGCGTCACTAGACCTAATACTGTACTGGGGCACACCAGGGGCACAATTAATTCATATGAGCGTGCAAAGCGCGCAAGCAAAAACATTTTTAGCACTTATTTATCATAAAAAAATACATAAATAGTGCTTTAAACTATGAAATCATATCAGATTATGTTGTATGGATCTTTGATTAACCACCTAAAATTAACTAATGCATTTAACCTACTTGTGCACTTTTTTACTCCAGACTTCTATACTGCTACTGGTAAAAGCAAAAAGGAAGAGCAATTAATCTTTTTAAAATATATATTGCAGTAATTATCTGCAAATTTAACATCTACAAAAGTAAAACAAAAAATAAAGCACCCCTACATCTCTGGGTTATTTTATATTATTTAATTTCCGTTTATGCCAATGTGGCTACTCCTATTTCAGATACACAAAACTATAAAATATACACAAAACAATAAAGCCACAGTAGTAGAAAAAAAAAACTGTTTTGTGACTGTTCAGGGAATCATTTTCTGAGAAGTAAGCTGTAATGTCTCGTTTTCATTTTTGCAAAGTGGTCAATCACTCTGGACAGACATGGAAATATTACAGTAACTGTTATACAGTTGACCAGTGGTTCCCAACTGCTGGGTCGTGACATAAAAGTGGATTGTGTGTCATTTTCAGTGAGTCGCAGTCAGATGTGTGCATGAAAAAAAAAAAAAAAGTTTAGGGAGAAAAAAATCTAATTGTGGCAACAAAACCAGATATTTTTAGCCATTTTTCTAGTGACTATTAGTGAGTATTTTAGCAAAAGGCAAACCGACTAACAAGTTGGAGGAGGACTCAGGACAGACATGGAAATATATTTTTTTTAAATCTGAATGGGGCAACAAAACCTGATATTTTCAGCCATCTTTCTGGAAAAAAAAATACAGAAATGTTACTATTTTTTCTGGAAACAAAACCAGATGCTTTAGCTGTAGCCATTTTTCTGGTGACAAAACAAGATTATTTTAGTCAAAGTCACACCGATTAACAAGACAAGTCTACTGTGCTATTTTTCTGTGAAATAAACTTGGATTTAAACATTTGGCTCACGACTTGATGATATGGAAAAATGTTTTTCTTCCTGAAGATAAACAATTTGAGAAGCACTCAACTCACACATGCTTACTCCAAATCATCATTGATGCAGAACCAGCAGACAATAACCAACATTATGTTTCATCTTCATTAGAAATTCCCCCGACAGCTCGTACAGCAAATGAATATGTTTGTCTTGATACAAGGACTAACTTTAGCTAACTTAGCATCAACTTAAGACAATGATGTTGCCTAGCTAGCTAGGACTTCACTTACATCTCTCATTCCTGCTGCTTCTTTTCTGTTGCGGGCGAATAACTTTCTTAAATCCATCCAGGAGTTACAGTTTGAGTCAAATCAAAAAAAAATATTGTAATTAACAAATTGTTGTTGGCTAACGTTACCTACCTCACGCAGTGTTACGCATCCCCCTCTCTGTCTCTCTCTCTCTCTCTCTCTCTCTCTCTCTCTCTCTCTCTCTCTCTCTCTCTCTCTCTCTCTCTCTCTCTCTCAACCGAAGTCTCGATCCACACGTGAATAAATTACCATATTAATTAGCCATGTGCTCATTGTTTGGTGGAGTGAATACAGTAACAATCAATTACCATACTAAGTAGTATGTGCGCCGTTGTCTATGTTATGTAGACTTAAAACTCTGAAGCGTTTTTTTTTATTGGTGAAATTTTTACTGGGGCACTGCAGATCAACCAGTGAAATCTGTCTAGCGACACCCCTGGTTTGAAGTGAGAATCTCCCCAAGTTTGTCCTTGGAGCTGCAAAATATTTTTCACTTGTGCCGTTACGTTTTTTAAGTAATCAACGTTTAATGGTATTGATGGGGACTGGACTGTCACTATTATGTTAGATCCACTATGGACTGGATTCTCAATATTATGTTGGATCCACTATGGACTGGACTCTCACTATTATGTTAGATCCAGTATGGACTGGACTCTCACTATTATGTTAAGTCCACTATGGACTGGACTCTCACTATTATGTTAGCTCCATTATGGAACAGACTCTCACTAGTATGTTAGCTCCACTATGGAACGGACTCTCACTATTATGTTAGATTCACTATGGACTGGATTCTCACTATTATGTTGGATCCACTAAGGACTGGACTTTCACTATTATGTTAGATCCACTATGGACTGGACTCTCACTATTATGTTAGATCCACTATGGACTGGACTCTCACTATTATGTTAGATCCACTATGGACTGGACTCTCACTATTATGTTAGATCCACTATGGACTGGACTCTCACTATTATATTAGATCCCCTATGGACTGGACTCTCACTATTATGTTAGCTCCACTAAGGACTGGACTCTCACTATTATGTTAGATCCACTATGGACTGGACTCTCACTATTATGTTAGATCCACTATGGACTGGACTCTCACTATTATGTTAGATCCACTAAGGACTGGACTCTCACTATTATGTTAGCTCCACTATGGACTGGAGTATCACTATTATATTAGATCCACTATGGACTGGACTCTCACTGTTATAAGTAAACATTGATTGATTGATTGATTGATTGTTATGTTTGATCCACTATGGAATTGACTCTCACTATTATGTTAGATCCACTATGGACTGGACTCTCAATATTATGTTGGATCCACTATGGACTGGACTCTCACTATTATGTTAGCTCCACTAAGGACTGGACTCTCACTGTTATGTTTGATCCACTATGGACTGGACTCTCAGTATTATGTTAGATTCACTATGGAGTGGACTCTCACTATTATGTTAGATCCACTATGGACTGGACTCTCACTATTATGTTAGATCCAATATGAACTGGACTCTCACTATTATGTTGGATCTACTATGGACTGGACTCTCAATATTATATTAGATCCACTACGGACTGGACTCTCGCTATTATGTTAGATCCACTATGGACTGGACTCTCACTATTATGTTAGATCCACTATGGACTGGACTCTCACTATTATGTTAGCTCCACTAAGGACTGGACTCTCACTGTTATAAGTAAACATTGATTGATTGATTGTTATGTTTGATCCACTATGGAATTGACTCTCA
Source organism: Nerophis ophidion (assembly GCF_033978795.1). NCBI lineage: Eukaryota > Metazoa > Chordata > Actinopteri > Syngnathiformes > Syngnathidae > Nerophis > Nerophis ophidion. Next base: position 11,467,597 of record NC_084636.1, on the reverse strand, counting down.
CTATTATGTTAGATCCACTATGGACTGGACTCTCAATATTATGTTGGATCCACTATGGACTGGACTCTCACTATTATGTTAGCTCCACTAAGGACTGGACTCTCACTGTTATGTTTGATCCACTATGGACTGGACTCTCAGTATTATGTTAGATTCACTATGGAGTGGACTCTCACTATTATGTTAGATCCACTATGGACTGGACTCTCACTATTATGTTAGATCCAATATGAACTGGACTCTCACTATTATGTTGGATCTACTATGGACTGGACTCTCAATATGATATTAGATCCACTACGGACTGGACTCTCGCTATTATGTTAGATCCACTATGGACTGGACTCTCACTATTATGTTAGATCCACTATGGACTGGACTCTCACTATTAGGTTAGATCCACCATGGACTGGACTCTCACTATTATGTTAGATCCACTATGGACTGTACTCTCACTATTGTGTTAGATTCACTATGGACTGGACTTTCACTATTATGTTGGATCCACTATGGACTGGACTCTCACTATTATGTTAGATCCACTATGGACTGGACTCTCACTATTATGTTAGCTCCACTATGGACTGGACTCTCACTATTATGTTAGCTCCACTATGGACTGGACTCTCACTATTATGTTAGCTCCACTATGGACTGGACTCTCACTATTATGTTAGCTCCACTATGGACTGGAGGCTTACTATTATGTTAGCTCCACTATGGACTGGACTCTTACTATTATGTTAGATCCACTATGGACTGGACTCTCACTATTATGTTATATCCACTATGGACTGGACTCTCACTATTGTGTTGGATCCACTATGGACTGGACTCTCACTATTATGTTAGATTCACTATGGACTAGACTCTCACTATTATGTTGGATCCACTATGGACTGGACTGTCACTATTATGTTTGATCCACTAAGGACTGGACTCTCACTATTATGTTGGATCCACTATGGACTGGACTCTCATTATTATGTTCGATCTACTATGGACTGGACTCTCCCTATTATGTTAGCTCCACTATGGACCGGACTCTCACTATAATGTTAGATCCACTCTGGACTTGACTCTCACAATATTTTGCTAGATCCACTGGACGTAGATTAACTCAGAATTTACTGGCAGCAATTTGGTGATATCCTTTACACACTGGCGTCGCTTTTTGATGCAGGACCTTGCCGCTTACTTGCAGTGATTTCTCCACATTCTTTGAACATTTTGATGATATTACGGGCCGTAGATGCTGAAGTCCCTAAATCTCTTGCTATAGCTGGTTTAGAAATGTTGTTAGTAAACTGTTCGACTATTTGCTCACGCATTTGTTCACAAAGTGGTGACCTTCGCCCGGTCCTTGTTTTTGAATGACTGAGCATTTCATGGAAGTGGCTTTTATACTCAATCATGGCAACCACCTGTTCCCAATCAGCGTGTTCACCTGTGGGATTTTTCCCAATAAGTGTTTGATGAGCAGTCCTCAACGGTGTCAGTCTTTTTTGCCACTTGTGCCAGCTTTTTTGAAACCTGTTGCAAGCATCAATTTCCAAATGAGCTAATATTTGCAAAAAAATTAAAGGTTTGCCTGTCCGAACGTTAAGTATCTTGTCCTTGCAGTCCATTCAAATGAATATAGGTTGAAAAGGATTAGAAAATCTTTGTATTCTGTTTTTATTTACCATTTCACTGGTTTTGGGTTTTGTACTATACGACTTAAAATAAACTACTATACTATGCAAACACAGTACAGTTAGAACAGCAGAATGTGGTAAAATGCGTCAAAAAGAAAGCATCTATTGTTGCGTCTGTGTTTCAGGGGTGATGTTGGTGGTTCTTGTGTGCAAAACGCTTCCACAGTGAGGTGAGTCAGTTTCAATTTCCCAATTTTTCCTTCAAAACACTGGTAAAGTGGACAAACAATTAGCGCCGCACACGTGGTAATCATGTTAATTGGACACAGGCCGTAGAGAGGCTCGGTACGATTGTTTTGGCTTTGGAGTGTATTAGAAAGTGGAAATGTAATCGCACTCCTCTTTGACCACATGTTCCTTTTCTTAGCAAGTATGTCGCACAACACTGAGAGGCTGCTGCTGGATGTCTTCTCATAATACTTCAAATGCAGCCGGAATTAATTAAAAAAATAACATTAGGACGTTGCCCACAGCCACGACTGTTAATGCTGTAATGTGAGACTCTGGCGTTTATTTGCTTTTGTAGACTTAATTGAACTGAGACGTTAATTGGAGCCTGAACAGTAATCCAATTATAGACACTACACAATTAGCATTTGCAGTGGTTATTAATTTAGCATTATTGTTAGCTAACTGTAATTGGACTCTGCCTTAAAGGGCTCCAACTATGCAAAATCAACTTTTGGTACCAGTTTTTGTGTGTTTCTAAAATGGGAAATCAAGGCATCGAGGCGTGGCAGAGATGTTCATATAACAATCTTGCCTTCCTTCATACTTGCACCAAACGAGCCATTTGGAATTTGAAACTCAAGTGACTTCTCTCTGTCTAGTCTCCCATGCCCAATTCAGGTCTCGGCGAACTACATGGCATAGGAACTGGAACGGAGCACGCCGAGGTCTTTCCATTGGCGCATTGTGTCAGTTAAGGTTCAGGCGTTGGCATTGCTTCAGAAATTGCAATCTAGGTCTTCCTCTGGCTTTCTTCCCATGGATTTTCTCATTGAGGCAGAGATCTTCTATGGTTTCCTGGCTCTGGGAACTTTTTCTGGCCATGTTCCCTATGCTGGACGAGCTGTTTTGTTATTTGTAAATCTTTCGACCCAAGAAATCTTGAGCATACGCCTATGGAACCACATTTCTACGGCTTCGATGTTTCTGTGGGTTACGGGGTTTAGAGTCCCATGTTTCTGAGTCGTAAAGAAGTACTGGGCAGATGAAAGTTTGAAGGATGCGGATATTGGTCGGCATTGAGAGCCTTCAGGCGACATTTTCTTGAAGGCTTCCTTGAAGGATGCGAATCTTGGTCGGCATTGAGGGCTTTCAGGCTACATTTTCTTGAAGGCTTCTTTGGCTGGAGGAGCTGTCTCTCTTTCTGAAATCGTCATTGGGAACTCTTTTGACCCAAGAAATCTTGAGCATACGCCTATAGAACCACATTTCTCCTGCTTCGATGTTTCTGTGGATTACAGGGTTTAGAGTCCCATGTTTCTGAGCCGTAAAGAAGTTACTGGGCAGATGAAAGTTTGAAGGTTGCGGATCTTGGTCGGCATTGAGAGCCTTCAGGCTACATTTTCTTGAAGGCTTCCTTGAAGGATGCGGATCTTGGTCGGCATTGAGGGCTTTCAGGCTACATTTTCTTGAAGGCTTCCTTGGCTGGAGGAGCTGTCTCTCTTTCTGAACTCGTCATTGGTAAATAAGAACGATCATCCATTTGTTCACGTTGCTTTAATAAATTATAGCAGTGAAATACAATAACAAAACATGTTATCAACGTATTCCTAAGTGCCGTCTGGCATAACTTCAACACGTCGTCCACTTCCTGTTTGCGTGTGTGTCACAATAATAGTACCGTGTTGCAACATTCTCTATCTCCCCCTGAGCCTTTAACATATGTAAACCAAGGCTGAAAAGTAATAACAAGCAGAAATGATGTGATAATCATTAATGAGAACATAACAAATGGTGATGAGGAACATAGAACTAACATTCACCACCCATAAACCCCTTAAATGTTACCCCATCTCATAGTCTTTATGCCAGGCAGGCGCGCCGGGCTTCCTGGTGGACCGGCGCAGGCCCACGGCTGATGGTGTAGCGGGCGACTGGGAAGGGGCAGTCGATGGGGCCGCAGGAGCAGGCGACGGCCTGGCGGGGGTACTGCGATCTGGGGTCGCAGGCGGGGTGGACCTCGCAGTGAGTTGGGAAGGGTCCATGGGAGGCCGGGCAGGTGGCAGGGTGGGCCGTGATGATACAGGGGGTTTCGACACCTTTGCAGGTAACGCCAAACTACTCAGGGGGTCAGGCAGCAGAGGCAGTGCAACAGGTGGCGGGATGCCAGTATGGGTTGCCAGGTCATCATGAATGGATCGGGGGGTGGGCAGTTCATCGTGGACAGCAAGGAACTTGCGCAGGAATCTCCGGTTCCGAGGGGAGACCCTGCCCGACCCATCAATCTTGACGACGTACTGGTCATGCTGGCGCACCTCAACGACGCGGCCAGTCCTGTCCCACTTGTTGGGATGAGGCCCTGTCTGGTTCTGCACGCGTACGTGTTCCCCCACTTTGAGGGGTGGCAGGCGCTTAGTGTGCTCCGCCCAACTGTCGGCTGTATGGATGTGGCGTCAGCGTCAGTGTCTCACGCCATGTTGCATGGGGCCTCTACCTCCCGGGCGGGATCGGGATGAAGTCCCGTATGGGCCGGCCAAAGATGCACATCGCAGGGGAAAGCTTTGTGACAGGGTCGGGCGTGTTGCGGTAATGTAGTATCGCCCTCTGCACAGAGTCAGTGTCCAGCTCCCCCTTCGGCCCAGGGTTGTCCGTGATCAGCCGCTTCATAGTCTTAACGCCGATTTCCGCGCGGCAGTTGCTGTGGGGGAAGGCTACAGACGAAAGGCGGTGGTGCACGCCCCATCTGCATAGAAAGGATCTGGTGTCGGCAGAGGTGAATTCCGGTCCACCGTCAGATGCTAGCTCCTCAGGCGTCCCATACGTGGCAAAGGCTCTGTGCAGGTGGCATATGAGGTCTGCTGCGCCGCCAGTCGACCTGGATATGAGTGGCCAGTTGGAGTAACGGTCCACGATTACTAGGTAGTGTACACCCCTATGGACGAAGAAGTCTGCGCATATAGCTTGGAAGGGGTACACAGGTAAAATGGGGGGAATTGGTGGCGCCGCAGGCTGAGAAGGTGCCATACGGTTGCAGTGTTCACAGTTAGCCCGGGTTGTGAGGATGTCGGCCGTCATACCTGGCCAGAACACAGACGATTCCGCACGGGCAGTCATCATGGAGACGCCCTGGTGAGCGGTGTGTAGGGCGTCGAGTACTTAGTCGCGGAGGGAGGGTGGTATCACTACTCTGTCCCCGTACAGCACTACTCCGTCCATCGACGTGATGTCCTCGCGGTACTGGTAGAAGCCACGGATCGCTGTGGGCATCTCTGTCCTGGACTCCGGGAAGCCGTCCATCGCTATCTCCTCCAGCGCGCGCATGTCGTCATCGCTGCTGGTAGCCTCTCTGACGCGGTCCCATGTCACGGACCGTAGTGACTCGAGTCCTGCAGCGCACCAGGTCAGGTCGCCACTCTCGTCATCACCGTTGTCATCCTCATCGCCATTGTCTGCAGTCCCTGTCTGTCGTATGAGGGACAGGATGTCGGTGTGTGTGCTGGGTGCAAGGTGGCCCATCATGGCGACACTGTCGTCCGGCAAGACCATGGGTGATGGGTTCCGAGTGCCAACTGGTCTGCGTGACATCGCGTCAGAGGCTCTGTTCTTCATGCCTGGTATATGTATCATGCGGAAGCGGTAACGCAGGGTCTTTTCCTTGAGGTTCCTGAGGCGGGGGTTGGGTATGTCGTCCAGCGCCCTGTCGCCAAGGAGTTTGAGGAGGGGCACTGCTATGATGAGGTCTTTGCAGCCCAGCACGAAGTATCGTGATTTATCTAAGGCGTCGGCGACTGCCAGTGCGTCGCCTTCTATGGGAGCGTATCTGGACTCAGCTGCGTGGGTAAATCGGCTGCCAACTAGGGTCACCTTCCAGCCATTAGTGCAACAGAAGGGTTTGACTGGGAGGCACAAACAATGCTTTTGGAATAACCAGAAGCCGGCCCCTTCCCTTGACCAGTCCGTCGCGAGGCATGTGGGCTTGGATTTGTCAAAGATGCGGACGCCTCGCTCTATCTCCTGGACGATCGTCGCCTTGGACTCGCGGAAGACCTCCTCCAGCTCCGGGGACCACTCGAAGCGCACGCCATGCTGCAGGAGCTTCCGGAACAGTTGCATGCGCTCGGCCATACTGAAGGCATAAGCCACCTGGTTGACAAGGCCGAACCATGACATGACGTCGGTGATGTTTCGTGGCCGGGGAAAGTCTCTGATTGCGTCCAGGTAACGACTGCATGGCCGTACGTCGGTCATGGTGATGGTGAAGCCGGCAAAGTCCACTGTGGGAGAGGCGAAGACGAACTTCTCAGGGTTGAGGATGATGCCATTCCTGCCGCAGACGTCGAGCCATCGCACGGCCTGGAAGTAGGCTTTTTCAATGTCGTCAGCCCACAGTAACGTGTCGTCCACACACTTAGTCTTGTTACCAATGTCCGTGACTACCTCGTCATATCGCCGTGAGTAGCCGTCTCCTGACGCTATGTATCCCTGCGGGGCTGAGAGGTATCGGTACCTCCCCCATGGGGTGATGAACGTTGTCTTGTTGCGATCATCCTCGTGTAATGGGACGCTGTGGTAGCCATTCCAGGCGTCGAATACAGTTTTGTACATGCCACTGGGCACCTGCCTCGCCTGGTGGAAGGGGGACTGTGTGTGGTGAGTTTCACGAACAGCATGTTTGTTCAGGGCTTGGAAGTCAACTGTGCGCCGTGGCTTGCCGTTCTTTTTTGCACATATTACCATGCGGTGACACCATGTTACCGGTGTGCCAACCGGCATCTCCTCCAGTACGCCGAGACGAACGTCTTGGTCGAGGCCAGCCTTCACCTCGCTCTGCCAGTGTATGGCTACTGGGATGAGTGTGTGGTGGGCCACTGGTGTTGCCTCGTTATCGAGCATGAGGCAAAGTGGTGGGCCAGACATCCTGGGTAGTGGCTGGTGAGGGCATGTGTTAAACGTACTCTGAGCATACAGCTTCAGGAGGTACGCCCGTAGCGCCTCCCTGTTGGCCTCTGTAGCTGGCATGGGGAGCGTAGTAGGTTTGACTGGAGGCTCTGCGCGTCGGGGGCAGTTACATGGCTCCGAGGTCGCCAGGTTGACCTCACCCAGAGTTGGGAACTTGTCAGATATCATGCCGAGATCCACGCAGGCTGTGCGAGACAGAAATATGCGGTCTGAGGTGTCGGTCACATATGCTATCTGGCGCGTTTCCAGCTTCCGGGCGTCGCTGCTGCTGCCGGCGAATCTGATGATGGCGGCCCCAAGGATGCGTATACCTTCATTGTTCGCGGCTCTCATGGTCATTGATACAGGGATGAGGTCGTCTGTGCTCAGACTTAGTTGCTGGGCGACCTTGACGCCGATCAGACAGCTCTGGCACCCTGTGTCAGCCATGGCGGGTAGGGTTACAGCACGGGTGTGCTTTCGAAGGTCGAGTCCCAGCGCTTTGTAATCTTCACGCTCGATGGCAAGGGTGAGGCGGATGTATGGCTGTGGGTTGGATGGGCGTTTCGTCCACTTGTCGCACATATCATCATAAAGGTGGTGGGCCAAGGGCAGTGTGCAGATCTTGTCGTGGGCGCTGTCCATTGTGAGTGTGCACAGTTCTACGTGCGCTGCTGTCTGTTGTTCCCCGTGCGCCCCATCAGCCTCTTCTGGTGGGGGTCTGGATGGGCGGCCGCCCAGACAGACTCTGTCGAGGTGATTTTGCCGATTGCATTTCTTGCACATCTTGCCATATGCAGGGCATTCAGGGCGCCGGACGCACCACTGCGGTGTCTTGCCATGACCTGTTCCACCACAATAGACACAGGGCTCCTCAGGTTTCGTTTTAGTTTTTTTTGCCCTTTGGCCCCCTTTGCTGCGGACGTCTTGCTGTTTCCCTCGCCGATATGAACTGCTGATCGAGTCTGTATTTTGGGTGTCAAGCAGGCGTGAGGCTGAGCGCTTCCCTGATTCTTTAGCTTCAATGTACTCTACCATGTCTTTTAATGGCATATTTAGATTTTTCTCTCCCAATAAATCCAGCTGTATCTCTTGGTCTGCTATCGCCCGAGCGATCACATCACGCAGTATTTCCTCTGTGAAATCATTCATTTGGCCACAGTCCTCTTTTGTGCATTTCAGTTCGTATTTGCATGTGCCAGCCTGCCCCTTTAAACGAGCGTGGAATGACCTGATGGGCTCCTCGTGTCCCTGCCGCATGTTGGATAGGGCCACCCTGGCCACCATGATGTTTTCTGCACGGATGGCGAGTGCTTTCGTAGCCAAAAGAACATCCTTTTCATCACTATCCATGAGGCTTTTGCCAGCTGCGCGAGTGAGGTCTTTTCTAAGCTCCTCCTCGCAGCACTCGAGTAGCTGCGTGACTACGTCAGAACCGGTTAATTTAGTTCCTCTTTTGTATTCGTCCCAGCGGGTTAAGAAATACTACCACGTCTCGGCCGTTCCCGCCAACGCGATGGAGGGTCGCTTGAGCTTCTTTACCTTAGCATTCATGTGTGGCTCCCTGGGGGGTGCAGTGTGTGTGGTTGCATGGATGTTCAGCATCGCCGCCACCACTGCCGCCTCTTCGTGCCGAGCCGTATATTCACAGTTTGCGATAGGGCAACGTACCTCCATTGTTGGTTTTACTGGTTTGCGTTTCACCTTCTTTGTTTTGATGACTCACTCACTCTTCGGTCAATGGCGTGAATGCATTCGCCGCTCTCTCGTGCGTTGTTTGCATTCCGATGTCGGCAAACTCCGTTTGATAACGTCCATGTTTTGTTATAAATAAGAACGATCTTCCATTTGTTCACGTTGCTTTAATAAATTATAGCAGTGAAATACAATAACAAAACATGTTATCAACGTATTCCTAAGTGCCGTCTGGCATGACTTCAACACGTCGCCCACTTCCTGTTTGCGTGTGTGTCACAATAATAGTACCGTGGTGCAACATTCTCTAATTGGGAACTCTTTTGACCGAAGAAATCTTGAACATACGCCTATAGAACCACATTTCTCCTGCTTTGATGTTTCTGTGGATTACAGGGTTTAGAGTCCCATGTGTCTGAGCCGTAAAAAAGTACTGGGCAGATGAAAGTTTGAAGGATGCGGATTTTGGTCGGCATTGAGGGCTTTCAGGCTACATTTTCTTGAAGGCTTCCTTGGCTGGGGGAGCTGTCTCTCTTTCTGGACTCATCATTGGGAACTCTTTTAACCCAAGAAATCTTGAGTACACGCCTATAGAACCACATTTCTACGGCTTCAATGTTTCTGTGGGTTACAGCGTTTAGAGTCCCATGTTTCTGAGCCCTAAAGAAGCACTGGCCAGATGAAAGTTTGAAGGACTCATTTCAGGCTACATTTTCTTGAAGGCTTCCTTGGCTGGAGGAGCTGTCTCTCTTTCTGGACTCGTCATTGGGAACTCTTTCGACCCAAGAAAGCTTGAGCATACGCCTATAGAACCACATTTCTCTGGCTTCGATGTTTCTGTCGGTTACAGCGTTTAGAGTCCCATGTTTCTGAGTCGTAAAGAAGTACTGGGCAGATGAAAGTTTGAAGGATGCGGATCTTGGTCGGCATTGAGGGCTTTCAGGCTACATTTTCTTGAAGGCTTCCTTGGCTGGAGGAGCTGTCTCTCTTTCTGGACTCGTCATTGGGAACTCTTTCGACCCAAGAAATCTTGAGCATACGCCTATAGAACCACATTTCTACAGCTTCAATGTTTCTGTGGGTTATAGCGTTTAGAGTCCCATGTTTCTGAGCCCTAAAGAAGCACTGGCCAGATGAAAGTTTGAATGACTCATTACAGGCTACATTTTCTTGAAGGCTTCCTTGGCTGGAGGAGCTATCTCTCTTTCTGGACTCGTCATTGGGAACTCTTTCGACCCAAGAAAGCTTGAGCATACGCCTATAGAACCACATTTCTCTGGCTTCGATGTTTCTGTCGGTTACAGCGTTTAGAGTCCCATGTTTCTGAGTCGTAAAGAAGTACTGGGCAGATGAAAGTTTGAAGGATGCGGATCTTGGTCGGCATTGAGGGCTTTCAGGCTACATTTTCTTGAAGGCTTCCTTGGCTGGGGGAGCTGTCTCTCTTTCTGGACTCATCATTGGGAACTCTTTTAACCCAAGAAATCTTGAGTACACGCCTATAGAACCACATTTCTACAGCTTCAATGTTTCTGTGGGTTATAGCGTTTAGAGTCCAATGTTTCTGAGCCCTAAAGAAGCACTGGCCAGATGAAAGTTTGAAGGACTTGGATCTTGAGGGCTTTCAGGCTACATTTTCTTAAAGGCTTCCTTGGCTGGAGGAGCTGTCTCTCTTTCTGGAATCGTCATTGGGAACTCTTTTGACCCAAGAAATCTTGAGCATACGCCTATAGAACCACATTTCTTCGGCTTTGATGTTTCTGTGGGTTATAGCTTTTATGCCTTGTTTTTAATGACTATTTACGCCTACTACGCAACTGTATTTTAATGAGGGTCATTATAATGGTTATTATTATAGTGGTACTTGCAGAGCCAAGTACTTTCTGAGGTGTGTTAGCCAACTCATAATAGGACCCCTTTAGGCGTCTTTTCTGTTGTGTACGGGGGGAGTAGACGGTACAGACACAAGGGGCACTTACACTATGATGTATTATACATATATTCTATATATATAATAAGTGAAGTGAATTATATTTATATAGCGCTTTTCTCAAGTGCCTCAAAGTGCTTTTACATAGTGACACCCAATATCTAAGTTACATTAAAACCAGTCTGGGTGGCACTGGGAGCAGGTGGGTAAAGTGTCTTGCCCAAAGACACAACGGCAGTAACTAGGATGGCCCAAGCGGGAACGGAACCTGCAACCCTCAAGTTGCTGGCACGGCCACTCTACCAACCGAGCTATGCGATATAATAAATTAGAGAATGGTGTGTGACAAAAATCCAAGAGTGTGTGGTGTGTGACTGTGTGGGAATTACTTTCTTAGTGTCACCTTGAGTGTTGAGTGAGAGGCAAGTCCAAAAGAGGCAGGGTAGGCTCATAAAGCCGTGAAACAAGCAGGAAGTCGGGGTCTATAGCGGGAAGTCGAGATCCAAAAGGCAGTCCAGGAAGCATAGGAACAAGGAATGACGAGACAAACAGCTCGTCAACGCGGGAACGGAGGTGTTACACGAACAGATGGTTACGTTCTGGCCCGGAATAGCAGTTTGAGGAGGCTTATAAAGGCAGGTGTGATCATCAGCCCAAGGTGTGCTGATTGCTGATAGATTTCCGCCATAGTGAGGCGTGCAGGAGGTGAGGGGACGTGGGCGTGTCCCGAAATGCAATCCGCGGGGCTTATTGATGACGTGACATTTTCACCTAACATAAATTATTTTTTAGCGCCATGCGTGTTTACCATGTCCACGAGCTGCGCCAAGTCTTCTCGGACCGTTTTGACGTCTTCTTCCTGCTGATCCGTTTTTAGGTCCAGATGTCTCTTATCAGTGACAAGCCTCCTCACCAGGCTCTGCGGCACAGGCGACAATGCCAAAACACATTTTAGGCCACCGTAGTCTCTAAATCAGCAAGCAGTCACGCTCGGTGCACGCGCGCCTACCTCGGTGACAGAGACGGTCCCCTGAAGGCTGTTCAGCTTAGACACGGAACCAGAGACGTCCCCGGCGGTCTGAAGCTGCAGCATCAGCCCACGCAGGCCGCCCTCACCCCGCACGGAGAGCAGCAAAGTGTCGCTGCAGCACTCTAAACCTGGCACTTGATAACAAGCAGAGTGAGCAATAGAACTACTACTACTACTGTTCTTGGTACTACAGTTAGAACCCTCAGAGTCTTTGATCTGGTGATGATTAGTGCTTATAGTTACATGGAGAAGCTCACCCTGGCAGTGTTCCTCCGAGCTGCTGTCGCCAGATGAGATGCACTCTATAAACAACATAAATGCAATGATAATCAAAATACATCTTTTAGAGTACTTTTGTTAATATTTTTTCTTTCAAACTTGCAATATAGGCAAATAAATACAAGCCTCTTTATTTGAAAGCCTACTGAAACCCACTACTACAGATCACGCAGTTTATATATCAATGATGAAATATTAACATTGCAACACATGCCAGTACGGCCTTTTTAGTTTACTAAATTGCAATTTTAAATTTCGCGCCGAAATATCCTGCTGACACGTCGCGGTATGATGACGCGTGAGCGTGACGTCACGCATTGTAGAGGACATTTTGTTCCAGCACCATTCCCAGCTACAAGTCGTCTGTTTTCATCGCATAATTCCACAGTATTCTGGACATCTGTTGCTGAATCTTTTGCAATTTGTTCAATGAGTAATGGAGACGTCAAAGAAGAAAGCTGTAGGTGGGAAGCGGTGTATCGCGGCCGGCTTTAGCAACACAAACACAGCCGGTGTTTCATTGTTTACATTCCCGAAAGATGACAGTCAAGCTTTACTATGGAACAGAGATGTCAAGCGGACACGTTTGGATTGGACCACACACACAATTTGAGCACTCAATCGCAATAAAGGCTCATCAGTTCGCATGAAACTGTGCTGGACGGCCGTGTTTAAAGTCCAGTCAGGGCTATCCATTAAAGTCCTACTGAAACCCACTACTACCGACCACACAGTCTGATAGTTTATAAATCAATGATGAAATATTAACATTGCAACACATGCCAATACGGCCTTTTTAGTTTCCTAAATTGCAATTTTTAATTTTGCACGGAAGTATCCTGTTGAAATGTTGCGGTATGATGACGCGTGCGCGTGACGTCACGCATTGTAGAGGACATTTTGTTCCAGCACCATTCCCGGCTATAAGTCGTCTGTTTTCATCGCATAATTCCACAGTATTCTGGACATCTGTGTTGCTGAATCTTTTGCAATTTGTTCAATGAATAATGGAGACGTCAAAAAAGAAAGCTGTAGGTGGGAAGCGGTGTATTGCGGCCGCCTTTAGCAACACAAACACAGCCGGTGTTTCGTTGTTTACATTCCTGAAAGATGACGGTGAAGCTTTACAATGGAACAGAGCAGTCAAGCGGACACGGTTGGATTGGACCACACACACAAAGTACAGTGTATTATTTTGGGGCGGCATGGCGTAGTGGGTAGAGCGGCCGTGCCAGAAACCTGAGGGTTGCAGGTTCGCTTCCCACCTATTGACATCCAAATCGCTGCCGTTGTGTCCTTGGGCAGGACACTTCACCCTTGCCCCCGGTGCCGCTCACCCTGGTGAATGGATGATTGGTGGTGGTCGGAGGGGCCGTAGGCGCAAACTGGCAGCCACGCATTTCGTCAGTCTACTCCAGGGTAACTGTGGCTACAGATGTAGCTTACCACCACCAGGTGTGAATGAATGATGGGTTCCCACTTCTCTGTGAGCGCTTTGAGTAACAATAGAAAAGTGCGATATAAATCTAATCCATTATTATATTATTATTATTATTATTATTATTATTATGCAGCAATCATTTCGAAAGATCGTGTTTCGAAGAGGGTCCCTTGCGAAGGGCAGAGATGGGCACCGCCACCACCCGTCGACTGGTGCTGAATAAAGGTGCGGGGCCGACCTTCAGGTTGTACAGGTACGACCATATAATCTCACTAAAACACTAGGAACACAATAAGCAGATAAGGGATTTTCCAGAATTATCCTAGTAAATTTGTCTAATAACATCTGAATCGCTCCCACTGTAGAGTTTTTTTGATTTTTTTGTAGTCCTTCACTCTCACTTTCCTCATCCACAAATCTTTCATCCCCGCTCAATTTAATGGGGAAATTGTCGTTTTCTCGGCCCGAATTGCTCTCGCTGCTGGTGGCCATGATTGTAAACAATGTGAGGATGTGAGGAGCTCCACAACCCGTGACGTCACGCGCACATCGTCTGCTACTTCCGGTACAGGCAAAGCTTTTTTATTAGCGACCAAAAGTGGCGAACTTTATCGTCGATGTTCTCTACTAAATCCTTTCAGCAAAAATATGGCAATATCGCGAAATGATCAAGTATGACACATAGAATGGACCTGCTATCCCCGTTTGAATAAGAAAATCTCATTTCAGTAGGCCTTTAACGGAAAACACTTAATGCATTTATTTCCACCCACAATTATTGTATTTCTGTAAGTTAGCGGAAAAAAATTGCACAAAGGCATTTTTTTCCAAACCTCGCAGAGGTGTGTGGTGCATGAGCCACTAAAATAATAATTTTGTTGCAGGTTTACATCAATGTGTAGATTTCAGATTTATTTTCAGTTGTGTTAACATTAAAGGGGACCTTTGAGGGTTTTAATCTACAAAACCCAAAACCAGTGACGATGACACGTTGTGTAAACGGTAAATAAAAACAGAATACAATGATTTGCAAATCCTTTTCAACTTATATTCAATTGAATAGACTGCAAAGACAAGATATTTAATGTTTGAACTGAGAAACATATTTTTTTCTTTGCAAATAATCATTATCTTAGAACTTAATGGCAGCCACACATTGCAAAAAAGTTGCCACAGATGCATTATTACCACTGTGTTACATGGTATTTCCTTTTAACAACACTCAGTATTTGTTTGGGAACTGAGGAGACCCATTTTTTTATGCTTTTCAGTTGGAATTCTTTCCCATTCTTGCTTGATGTACAGCTTAAGTTGTTCAACAGGCCGGGGTCTCCGTTGTGTTTTTTGCGCTTCATAATGCGCTACACAGGTCTGGACTACAGGCAGGCCAGTCTAGTACACGCACTATTTTACTACGAAACCACACTGTTGTAACACGTGGCTTGTCATCGTCTTGCTGAAATAAGCAGGGGCGTCCATGATAATGTTGTTTGGATGACAACATATGTTGCTCCAAAAGCTGTATGGACCTTTCAGCATTAATGGTGCCTTCACAGATGTGTAAGTTACCCATGCCTTCGGCACTAAAACACCCCCATACCATCACAGATGCTGGCGTTTGAATTTTTTTTAAATCTGGATGGTTCTTTTCCTCTTTGTACTGGAAAACACAACGTCCGCAGTTTCCAAAAACAATTTGAAATGTTTACTCGTGTACCCTGCCTTCCGCCCGATTGTAGCTGAGATAGGCGCCAGCGCCCCCCGCGACCCCGAAAGGGAATAAGCGGTAGAAAATGGATGGATACTCGTCAGACCACACAACACTTTTCCACTTTGCATCAGTCCATCTTCGATGAGCTCTGGCCCAGCGAAGCCGGCGGCGTTTCTGGGTGTTGTTGATAAATGGCTTTGACTTTGCATGGTAGAGATTTAACTTGCACTTACAGATGTAGCGACCAACTGTAGTTACTGACAGTGGTTTTCTGAAGTGTTCCTAAGCCCATGTGGTGATATCCTTAGAGATTGATGTCGGTTTTTGATACAGTGCCGTCTGAGGGATCGAAGGTCACGGTCATTCAATGTTGGTTTTCAACGTGGAGTGATTTTTCCAGATTCTCTGAACCTTTTGATGATATTATGGAGCATAGATGTTGAAATCCCTAAATTTCTTGCAATTGCACTTTGAGAAACGTTGTTCTTAAACAGTTTGACTATTTACTCACGCAGTTGTGGACAAAGGGGTGTACCTCGCCCCATCCTTTCTTGTGAAAGACTGAGCATTTTTTGGGAAGCTGTTTTTATACCCAATCATGGCACCCACCTGTTCCCAACTAGCCTGCACACCTGTGGGATGTTCCAAATAAGTGTTTGATGAGCATTTCTCATCTTTATTAGTATTTATTGCCACCTTTCCCAACTTCTTTGTCACGTGTTGCTGGCATCAAATTCTAACGTTAATGATTATTTGCAACAACAAAAAAACAAATGTTTATCAGTTTGAACATCAAATATTTTGTCTTTGTAGCATATTCAACTGAAAGTGGGTTGAAAATGATTTGCAAATCATTGTATTCCGTTTATATTTACATCTAAGACCATTTCACCAACTCATATGGAAACGGGGTTTGTATATAATGAAAACAATTCTAAAAAAAATGGGATTGAAATATATTTACAAAAAAAATATCAAAATTAATTATGAACAAAAAACTATTATGTTCCCTGTTTTTCTCACTGAACTTTACAAATTCCACTTAACCACCGAATTTGGTACACACCATTATGGGGCTGACAAACACATGCGTGTGTAAGATTTGAGCAATATTGGGTGGAAAAAAATCAGAGCGTGGAACACTGTACAAAGGTACAGGTGTACTTCTTTCCCCTCATTGAGCCAAATTTAATTCTGTCTCTGTTTAATTCCTTGCTTCTTGTCTTGTTTATAGGGGAACATTATCACCAGACCTATGTAAGCGTCAATATATACCTTCATGTTGCAAAACAAGACCATATGTTTTTTTAACCAATTTCCGAACTCTAAAAGGGTGAATTTGCCGATTGAAACGCATTTCAATTGTTCGCTGTCGGACCAATGACCTTTCACCCGTGACGTCACAACGTTAAGCAATTCGCCATTTTCTCAAACACATTACACACCAAGTCAAATCAGCTCTGTTATTTTCCGTTTTTTCGACTGTTTTCCGTACCTTGGAGACATCATGCCTCGTCGGTGTGTTGTCGGCGGGTGTAACAAAACGAACAGGGACGGCGGATTAAAGTTGCACCAGTGACCAAAAGATGCGAAAGTCCCTCGTTTGTTCTGCACACTTTACCGACGACAGCTATTCTATGATAGATGCTAAGAATGTGTGGATATCCTGCGACACTCAAAGCAGGTGCATTTCCAACAATAAAGTCAACGAAATCCCAAAGGTGAGTTTTGCTGATGTTATTGACTAATGTGCTAATTATGTGCTAATTGTGTGGGGCGGCATAGCTCGGTTGGTAGAGCGGCCGTGCCAGCAACTTGAGGGTTGCAGGTTTGATTCCCGCTTCCGTCATCATAGTCACTGCCGTTGTGTCCTTGGGCAAGACACTTTACCCCCCTGCTCCCAGTGCCACCCACACTGGTTTAAATGTAACTTAGATATTGGGTTTCAGTATGTAAAGCGCTTTGAGTCACTACAGAAAAGCGCTATATAAATATAATTCACTTCACAATTCACTTCACTAATCAGACATATTTGGTCACTGCAAGCTAATCAATGCTAACATGCTATTTAGGCCAGCTGTATGTACATATTGCATTATTATGCCACATTTGTAGCTATATTTGCATCCAGCCTTTACCTCCACCCACATTTAATGCCAAACAAACACATACCAATCGATGGTTAGAAGGCAATCGCCGAATTCGTCCTCGCTTCTTCCTGTGCCGCTGTCCGTCGTGATATGGCTCAATAGCTTCAGTTTCTTCTTCAATTTCGTTTTCGCTATCTGCCTCCACACTCCAATACATGCGTACTCTGTTGAATCGCTTGCGCCGCTGAAATCCTAGTCTGAATCCGAGCTGCTATGCTATACCTTTCTGTGCTATCCGCCATGTTTGCTTCTGGTGGCTTCATTTGTGACGTCACAGGACAATAGACGGGTGGATATAACGACGGTTAAAATCAGGCATTTTGAAGCCCTTTTTCGGGATATTACGTGATGGGTAAAATTTTGAGAAAAACTTCTAAGAACTGATTTTTATTGGTTTTAACCCTTCAGAAATTGTGATAATGTTCCCCTTTTGTTTGATGGATGTCATCAGCTTATTGATTATCTGCGAGACGTGGGGAGTAACAGGGAAGGGGTCACCACTCCGGGTCATTTACCTCCAGTCAGGACGTGACAAAGGTTGAGGTCGCACTCGCACGGCTCGCAGCTACCTCCTCGTGCCAGGGGGTTGCCGTAGTAACCAGCTGCACATCTTCAAGACGGGGAAAGAAAAAAAAAAAAAAAAAATCGTTGTGTTTTTGAGTGCGTAAATGAGCAATCCACTTGTCAACAAACCTCTCACATGTGGATCCCGTGTAGCCGGGCTTGCACAAACATTCAACCACTCCAGAGCCGACGTCCAGGCAGGCGGACGCCATACTGGAAGGAGGATGCAGCATGAGTAGACGATATCTTCAGCTGGGTTGTGACCTTGAAATGTGCTTAGGCGGGCTTGGACGGGGGACTCACTTGTTCCAGGTAAAGGGACACGGGCAGGCACGGCAGGTCTTTCTGGCAGCGTCTCCATGGTAACCCTCCTGGCATCGCTCGCAGTGGTCGCCCGCCGAGTGGAACTGACAATTCTGGGAATGGTTTTGGACAAAAAAACAAGATGTATCGCGACATCTAGGAAAGGCGTAAATTCAAACCGGAACCGCAGAGAGCACCAAGCGTCTCCTAAAAGGACAGTTTATTTCTATTTTGCAAAATATAATTTTTATTTGATGTGGTATAGCGCAGCGTTTTTCAACTCCCCTCCAGGT
The DNA here is from genome assembly GCF_033978795.1 of Nerophis ophidion. Taxonomy (NCBI): domain Eukaryota; kingdom Metazoa; phylum Chordata; class Actinopteri; order Syngnathiformes; family Syngnathidae; genus Nerophis; species Nerophis ophidion. The sequence goes on along the minus strand of NC_084636.1, from coordinate 11,449,401 downwards.
GACCTTTTATTTGAACTGTTTTGTAACCAAAGGCAGTGGCTGTTTACAACCCCCTTCCCTTAGAAACATCCATCCATCCTTTTCCTACCGCTTATTCTCTTTGAGGTCGTGGGGGGCGCTGGTGCCTATCTCAGCTACAATCGGGCGAAAGGCGGTGTACACCCTGGACAAGTCGCCACCTCATCGCAGGGCCAACACAGATAGACGGACAACATTCACACTCACATTGACACACTAGTGAAGTGAAGTGAATTATATTTATATAGCGCTTTTCTCTAGTGACTCAAAGCGCTTTACACATTGAAACCCAATATCCAAGTTACATTTAAACCAGTGTGGGTGGCACTGGGAGCAGGTGGGTAAAGTGTCTTGCCCAAGGACACAACGGCAGTATCTAGGACGGCGGAAGCAGGAATCGAACCTGCAACCCTCAAGTTGCTGGCACGGCCACTCTACCAACCGAGCTATGCCGCAGGGAGCAGAGCAGGGATTGGGAACCTTTTTGCCTGAGAGGGCCAAGAATCCAAATGCATGTTCTCCCCGTGAATGCGTGGGTTCCCTCCGGGTACTCCGGCTTCCTCCCACTTCCAAAGACATGCACCTGGGGATAGGTTGATTGGCAACACTAAATTGGCCCTAGTGTGTGAATGTGAGTGTGAATGGTGTCTGTCTATCTGTGTTGGCCCTGCGATGAGGTGGCGACTTGTCCAGGGTGTACCCTGCCTTCCACCCGATTGTAGCTGAGATAGGCGCCAGCGCCCCCCGCGACCCCGAAAGGGAATAAGCGGTAGAAATGGATGGATGGATGGATTTCCGTAAGAGCCATATCATTTTTTTTTCAACACTGAACACAACTAAACGTGTGCATTTTTAAGTAAGACCACCATTACTAGAGTATAATAGGTCTCGTATTCTTTCTAATAACGTTGATATTCTGAAGCTAACTGTGGAGGGGCGTGGCCTGCGGGCCTGCAGCGAAGCGGGGTGTGCCAGGACCGGCCTCGAAATCAGCGACAGGTGCGTAGATGGCCCACTTGGGCCTTGTTATCTAATCGCCTGTCGCTCTGTTATAAGCAGCAGCCGGGAGGAGAGACAGGGTTGGAGCTGGAGCCAGAGCGCGAGCAAGAACGAAAGAGAAAAAGACAATTGCTGGAAAGCAACTGAGAGACTTATTGAAAAATAAAAAAATATCGTAACCCTGAAACAGGCTTTCATGTCGGTGCTTGGTGGTCTGAAGAACCCCCAGGAGGGCGAGCCCTAAAAAAAACAATAATAAATAAATCATGCAATTTCTTGAACAAGTGCGGCAGGAAAAAGGATGGATGGCTTCAAATGCATAAGCATGTTTAATATTTTGAACGTTATTTTCAAAAAGTGGAATTAGTCATTACTTATCGTGTTAAGCAGTGTCAGCTCAGATTTATCCAAGAGCCAGATGCAGTCATCAAAAGAGCCACATCTGGCTCTAGAGCCATAGGTTCCCTACCCCTGCACTAGGGCCAATTTAGTGTTGCCAATCAACCTGTTCCCATGTGATCAGGGAAAGGCCAAATAAAAGAGGAGGCGTACAATCTTGTCAGTGTACAAAGGTACAGGTGTACATGTTTCTCCTCATTGAGCCAAATTTAATTCTGTCTCTGTTTAATTCCTTGCTTCTTGTCTTGTTTAATAGATATCATCAGCGTTTGAACCTGACAGTTTTCATCCAGGATGTCTCTGTACATTGCTGCATTCACCTTTTTTGAACCAAGGCACATTTTTTTGCGTTAAATATCTGGAGGCACACCACCAGCAGAAATCATTAGAAAACGAAACTCGGTTGACGTCGGTGACAATGACTATGAGAAACCTTGGAGAGGACAGCATAAGTGGGCAACCCCCACACCTCTAGGGGAGAACGGAAGCAATGGATGTCGAGTGGGTCTAGCATAATATTGCGAAAGTCCAGTCCATAGTGGATCCAACATAACAGTGAGAGTCCTATCGCGGTACTACACTAACACTGGTATACTTTACAACCCTGCATGAAAGTATTAGAAAATACAGCTTAAAGGCCTACTGAAATGAGATGTTCTTATTTAAACAAGGATAGCAGGTCCATTCTATGTGTCATTCTTGATCATTTGGCGATATTGCCATATTTTTGCTGAAAGGATTTAGTAGAGAACATCGACGGTAAAGTTCGCAACTTTTGGTCGCTAATAAAAAAGCCTTGCCGGTACCGGAAGTAGCAGACGATATGCGTGTGAGGTCACGGGTTGTGGAGCTCCTCACATCTGAACATTGTTTACAATCATGGCCACCAGCAGCTAGAGCGATTCGGACCGAGAAAGCGACGATTTCCCCATTAAATTGAGCGAGGATGGAAGATTCGTGGATGAGGAAAGTGAGAGTGAAGGACTAAGAAAAAAAAAAGACTATAAGTGGGAGCGATTCAGATGTTATTAGATGTTATTATTAGAAAGTCGGCCCGGCACCTTTCTTCAGCAGCAGTCGACGGGTGGTGGCGATGCCCATCTCTGCCCTTCGCAAGGGACCCTCTTCGAAACACTATCTTTCGAAATGATCGCTGCATAATAATAATAATAATAATATAATGGTTGGGGACCACTGCTCTACACTAAGTCGTTTAACCCCTTAACCCTTGTGTAATGTTCATATTGTTGTTACTCAGCCTTCATTTGTGGGTCTGATGGACCCGTTGCATTTTGTGGCTTTTTGTGGCACAATCAAACATTTTATGTTAAAATACTGAACAGATGTTTACCTTATCCCAATAAACATCTGTTCAGTATTTTAACATAAAAGTGTTTGATTGTGAGGCATTGAAAGCCACAAAATGCAACGGGTTAATCAGACCCACAAACGCTGGCTGAGTAACAACAATATGAATATTACACAAGGGTTAAGGGGTTAAACCAGTGGTCCCCAACCACCGGGCTGCGGGCCGTGGCCCGATTGGTACCGGGCCGCAGAAGAATTTTTTATTAAAAAAAAAAAAAAATTATATATATATATATATATATATTTTTTTTTTAATCAAATCAACATAACAAACACAATATACACTTACAATTAGTGCACCAACCACAAAAACCTCCCTTTTTCATGACAAAAACATCCCTTTTTCATGACAAAGAAAAAATAAAGAATAAAAACATTTTTTTTTTTAATTGTTTACAATCATAACCACCAGCAGCGAGAGCGAAATCAATGATTTCCCCATTAATTTGAGCGAGGATGAAAGATTTGTGGATGAGGAAAGTGAGAGTGAAGGACTAGAAAAAGGAGCGATTCAGATATTATTAGACAAATTTACTAGGATAATTCTGGAAAATCCCTTATCTGCTTATTGTGTTCCTAGTGTTTTAGTGAGATTATATGGTCGTACCTGTACAACCTGAAGGTCGGCCCTGCACCTTTCTTCAGCACCCGTCGACGGGTGGTGGCGATGCCCATCTCTGTCCTTTGCAAGGGACCCTCTTCGAAACACGATCTTTCGAAATGATCGCTGCATAATACACTGTACTTTGTGTGTGTGTGGTATAATCCAACTGTTTTCGCTTGACCGCTCTGTTCCATAGTAAAGCTGTTAAGTTTCCACTGGGGAAGGAGACGGCACAGCAACGGGATGTCAAGTTCAATATACTTGATGAATACGTGGAGTGTGTATGCTACTATGTGTCTGTATGAATGACTATGTGTGGAATTACAATATGTAAATACCGTGAGGTTTGTTGAGGTGCGTGTTGGATGTTCAGCGTCCAAATCCGAGTGGGGAAGAAGCCAGGGGAAGTCCAAGGTCCAAGCGGGGGTCAAAGGCAGGAGAGAGGGTCCGAAAGTCCAAAGTTAGGTCGAGGATCCAGGAAGGCAAACAGGTCCAGGAGGGAAACAGCAGTGGTGATACGAGCAGGGTAGTAGATTTACGTCGAAGAGTCAGCGTCGACCGTTCTCATCCATGCCAGGTGTGTCAGTCGTTGATTGTCGCAAGCTGCGGCGGAGAGTGGGCGCGTTCTGCCTAATGAGCGCTGGGGCGTGTCTGGTGTCACCAGAGGAGCTTCGGCGTGCTCCAACAGCAGAGGGCAGCACAGTGTGTGTGTGAGAGACACAACAAAAGCGTCACCGTCATCTTTCGGGAATGTAAACAACGAAACACCGGCTGTGTTTGTGTCGCTCACGCCTACGGCTTTCTTTTTTGACGTCTCCATTATTCATTGTACAAATTGCAATACGTTCAGGAACACGAATGTCCAGAATACTGTGGAACTATGCGATGAAAAAAGACGACTTATAGCTGGGAACGGTGCCGGAACAAAATGTCCTCTACAATGCGTGACGTCACACGTTTCAGCAGGATACTTCGGCGCGAAATTTAAAATTGCAATTTAGTAAACTAAACCGTTAAGATTTCATCATTGATATATAAACTATCAGACTGCGTGGTCGGTAGTAGTGGGTTTCAGTAGGCCTTTAAGGGTTTCTGTATGACTTTCCCTATTCATATTTTCAGTGTGTGTGTGTGTGTGTGTGTGTGTGTGTGTGTGTGTGTGTGTGTGTGTGTGTGTGTGTGTGTGTACCAACCACACATTTCCCCGTGCGCTCTTCACACTCTTCAGAGAGTCCATTGCAGCTGCAAGGCTCGCATTGACCCCGCTTCGGTCCGGTCCACACTCTGTAGAAGCCCGGAGCGCACTTCTGCAAAAAAAGACACACACACACACACACACACACTTATATACGCGGAGATCAAACACTTGATTGTGGGTCAATAAACACGAGCAAACAGTCTCAGAGCAGCGCTTGACCCAGCCATGATGATTCATCACGGCACTGTAATCAGACGGCGGGGTGATACATTGCACCTGGACGGGCTGTTAAAGCGTTGTGTCACCCTCACTCGCAGCTCTATTTGTCACACCTTCCCAGACTGCGACTCCTGCCTCAACGCCGAAGTGGAAAGAAAAAAAACACACTCCACTTTTTAAATGGATGGTTTCTGAAGGTGCAACATGTCATGTGGACTTTTTCTTCTTTTTTTTTCTTTTCGATCCTTAAGCAATTCACTTAGCTCGGGGGGTCGGCACCCCGTCGCTAACCGTGATTTTTAGGTTCAAACATGCAAAAGTAGCAAAAAAAAAGATACTATAAAACCTTAAGATGCTAAAGTTCTCACAATGCACGTTTTTCACCAGCTCCGAGCATGACAAAGCACGATTTTTTCAGTTTAATCATACAAAATTAGCACAAAAAAAACTAGCATAAAGTTTTAGCATGCTAAAATTCTCACGAGTATGCTAACGCATGTTAACTATCAGCATACGTGGATGACAACACAGAAAAAGCTACTATCAAACATTAAGATGCTAAAGTTCTCACAAGACATGTATGTCGGCAGCTTCAGGTATCACAAACCAATTTTTCAGTTTAATCATACAAAATGAGCAAACAAAAAAACTAGCATAAAATTTTAGCATGCTAACATTCTCACAAGTATGCTAAGACATGTTAACTATCACCGTACGTGGATGACAAAGCCGAGTATCACTAACCATGATTTTTAGGTTCAAACATACAAAATTAGCTAAGAAAAAAAAGGTACTGTAAACCATTAAGATGCTAACGTTCTCACCACGCACGTTTGTCGGCAGCTCCAAGTATCATAAACCGCGATTTTTCAGTTTAATCATACAAAATTAGCAACAAAAAAAAAACTAGCATAGAGTTTTAGCATGCTAAAATTCTCACAAGTATGCTAACGCACGTTAACTATCGGCATACGTGGATGACAACACACAAAAAGCTACTATCAAACATTAAGATGCTAAAGTTCTCACTACGCATGTCCATTGGCAGCTCCAAGTATCACAAAACGATTTTTCAGTTTAATCATACAAAATGAGCACAAAAAAACTAGCATAAAATTTTAGCATGCTAACATTCTCACAAGTATGCTAAAGCACGTTAACTATCACCATACGTGGATGACAACACCGAGTATCACTAACCATGATTTTTAGGTTCAAACATACAAAATTAGCAAATAAAAAATAGCTACTGTAAAACATTAAGATGCTTAAGTTCTCACAACGCATGTATATCGGCAGCTCCAAGTATCACAAACCACGATTTTTCACTTTGATCATACAAAATTAGCACAAAAAAAAGCTAGCATAATGTTTTAGCATGCTAAAATTCTCACAAGTATGCTAACGCACGTTAACTATCAGCATACGTGAATGACAAAAAAAAAGCTACTATCAAACATTAAGATGCTAAAGTTCTCACAACACATGTATATTGGCAGCTCCAGGTATCACAAACCACGATTTTTCAGTTTGATCATACAAAATTAGCACAAAAAAAAACTAGCATAAAATTTTAGCATGCTAACGTTCCCACAAGTATGCTAATACACGTTAACTATCACCATGCGTGGATGACAACACCTAGTATCACTAACCATGATTTCTAGGTTTAAACATACAAAATTGGGTAAGAAAAAAAAGCTACTGTGAAACATTAAGATGCTAACGTTCTCACAACGTACGTTTGTTGGCAGCTCCAAGTATCACAAACCATGATTTTTCAGTTTAATCATACAAAATTAGCCAAAACAAAAGCTAGCATAAAATTTTAGCATGCTACCATTCTCACAAGTATGCTAACGCACGTTAACTATCGCCATACGTGAATGACAACACCGAGTATCACTAACCATGATTTTTAGGTTCAAACATACAAAATTAGCTAAGAAAAAAAAGCTACTGTAAAACATTAAGATGCTAAAGTTCTCACAACGCATGTATGTCGGCAGCTCCAAGTATCACAAACCGATTTTTCAGTTTAATCATACAAAATGAGCAACAAAAAAAACTAGCATAAAATGTTAGCATGCTAACATTCTCAGAAGTATGCTGACGCACGTTAACTCGGCTTACGTGGATGTCAACACAAAAACAGCACAAAAAAAGCTACTATCAAACATTAAGATGCTAAAGTTCTCACAACACATGTATATCGGCAGCTCCAAGTATCACAAACTGATTTTTCAGTTTAATCATACAAAATGAGCACCAAAATAAACTAGCATAAAATTTTAGCATGCTAACATTCTCACAAGTATGCTAACGCACGTTAACTGTCACAATACGTGGATGACAACACCGAGTATCACTAACCATGATTTTTAGGTTCAAACATACAAAATTAGCCAAGAAAAATAAGCTACTGTAAAACATTAAGATACTAACGTTCTCACCACGCACGTTTGTCGGCAGCTCCAAGTATCACAAACCACGATTTTTCAGTTTGATCATACAAAATTAGCAACAACAACAAAAATGTTAACATGTTAACATGCTAACATGCTAACATTAGCATTCTAACGCTCTTTAGCGCCGCCCTAGTGGCTATTTGGAGCTTTTTCAAAAATATATGAAAAATGGAAAAAGATGGGGGGGAAAAAACATATTTTTGGTTTTAATATGGTTTCTGTAGGACAAAAATGACACAAAAATAGCACAAAAAAATGTACTATAAAACATTAAGATGCTAACGTTCTCACAACGCACGTTTGTCGGCAGTTCCGAGTATCAGAAACCACAATTTTTCAGTTTAATCATACAAATTTGCCAAAAAAAAAGCTAGCATAAAATGTCAGCATGCTAACATTCTCACAAGTATGCTAACGCACGTTAACTATCGCCATACATGGATGACAACACCAAGTAATCATACAAAATTAGCAACAACAAAAAAAGCTAGCATAAAATGTTAGCACGCTAACATGCTAACATTAGTATGCTAACGCTCTTTAGCGTCGTCCTAGTGGCTCTCTGGAGCTTTTTCAAAAATATAAGAAATATGGAAAAAGATAAGGGGGAAAAAAATATTTTTTGTTTCAGGGACATATTTCCTGTTAGCAACAACAAAAAAAGCTAGCATAAAAGTTTAGCATGCTAACATGCTAACATTAGTATGCTAACGCTCTTTAGCGCCGCCCTAGTGGCTCTCTGGAGCTTTTTCAAAAATATATGAAATATGGAAAAAGATAAGGGGAAAAAAACATATTTTTTGTTTCAGGGACATATTTCCTGAGTTTATAAACACAATATACATTTAAAAACAACAAAAGAAACTGTTTTGATGCCAAAAAATATCGACGTTATCATAGTATCAACTAGATATGTGCCTGTACTTGGTATCATTATAGTGGATGTCAGGTGTAGATCCACCCATGGCGTTTGTTTACATTTAGATGCCGGTGAGCAACGGTGTGTAGTGAAGCATGTTTAGCTCTTCCTTGTATACTTGTAAGAAACTGACTTTATTTGTCGCCATGGAGACGAGGATTTAGTGATTTAGAAGTAGCTAAAACACTGCAGACTGCGGCTGGACTTTAGTCATGTCTTAAAGCACCACTTCCTGAGGGCGTTTCAGTGTTATAACTTCACCTTTATCGTTAGTTTTTAAGCCAAAATGCGTCCGTTCTCCCTTTTCTTTCCACGCACTTGTAGGTACTCGGAGATTGTGCGCTGCTGAACATGCTCGTCTGCTTGTAAACCAGCAATGACGCGACGTGACTTTGACGCGGGCACCAGCGGGTGCGGGATTGGTACGTTTCAGACACGGTGTCGTACCGAAAATGATTCATTAGTATCGCGGTACTATACTAATTTATTTTTAATTGTATTTATTTTTTTGCTTTTATTTAACCGGTAAAATCCCATTGAGAGCAAAGATCTCTTTTCCAAGGGAGACCAGCAGCCAGGTTTACATTAAAATCAGTAAACAACACATAAAACATCACATTTAAACGTGGTCTCCGGGTTTCTCCTCATTGAGCTAAATTGAATCCTGTCTCTGTTTAATTCCTTGCTTCTTGCCTGTTTAATAAATGTCATCAGTGTTTCAACCTGACAGTTGTATTCAGTGTTAAAAATATGTTCCTGACCCCGGAAACAGAGGGATCTATGTTGTGTTTCTTCAGCAGACGTTCCACAGTAGTTTGTTTGAAAACCTTTGGGACAATCCCTGGGATCTGAGCCGAGGATGTCGTTATGGCTTGTGCAGCCCTTTGAGACGCTCGTGATTTAGGGCTATATAAGTAAACATTGATTGATTGATTGAGTCCCTGGAGTTAATTGTTTCCTGGACGTGGGAGCGATGACATCCCAGACCTCTTTGGACAGACGAGGTCGCAATAAGTCCGTGGAACATGTCGCGGGCTTCAGCTGTCATACAATTTTGTTGAGCGAGGACGGGGATAGCGGCTCAAACTGCCTCGAGGGGATTGGACAGGTGACAAAAATAGAAAGGGTCAAAAGGTGGGAGAGAAATGTTTGCCCTAATTTCGAGTCGATTCCTCGATGCTGAAGCTGAACTGAAATGCTGATTGGGTGTAGGGCGACTCTTGAATCGTTTGTATGTTGATACTGTTTAAATGTTAAAGAGCAAACCATGATTTTTCAGTTTAGTCATACAAAATTAATAAAAAAAAGTTAGCATAACATTTTAGCATGCTAACGTTCTCAAAAGTATGCTAATGCACATTAACCATTGCCATACTTGGATGACAACACCGGGTATCACTAACTATGATTTTTAGATTCAAAAATACAAAATTAGCACAAAAAAAAAGCTACCATTAAACATTAATGTGCTAACGTTCTCACAATCCATGTTTGTCGGCAGCTCGAAGTATCACAAACCCCGATTTTTTTCATTTTATCATACAAAATTAGCACAAAAAAAAGTTGGCATAAAATGATAGCATGCTAACGTTCTCACAAGTATGTTAACGCACGTTAACTATCGACATACGTGGATGACAACACCGAGTATCACTAACCATGATTTTTAGGTTCAAATATTCAAAATTAGCAAAAACAAAACTACCATAAAACATTAAGATGCTAACGTTCTCAAAACGCACGTTTGTCGGCAGCTCCAAGTATCACAAACCACGATTTTTCAGTTTAATCATAAAAATTAGCACAAAAAAGCCTGCATAAAATGTTAGCATGCTAATGTTCTCAAAAGTATGCTAAAGCACATTAACTATCGCCATACTTGGATGACAACGAGTATCACGAGCCAGGATTTTTAGGTTCAAACATACAAAATTTGCAAAAACAAAACTACCATAAAACATTAAGATGCTAACGTTCTCAAAACACACGTTTGTCGGCAGCTCCAAGTATCACAAACCACGATTTTTCAGTTTATTCGTACAAAATTGGCAACAAAAAAAAAATCGAGCATAAAATGTTAGCATGCTAACGTTCTCATAAGTATGGTAACGCACATTAACTATCGCCATACATGGATGACAACACCGAGTACCACTAACCATGATTTTTAGGTTCAAACATACAAAATTAGCAAAAACAAAACTACCATAAAACATTAAGATGCTAACGTTCTCAAAACACACGTTTGTCGGCAGCTCCAAGTATCACAAACCACAATTTTTCAGTTTAATCATAAATATTTGCACAAAAAAAGCTTGCATAAAATGTTAGCATGCTAACGTTTTCAAAAGTATGCTAAAGCACATTAACTATCGCCATACTAGGATGACAACACCCGGTATCACTAACCATGATTTTTAGGTTCAAACATGCAAAATTAGCAAAAAAAAAGCTACCATAAAACATTAAGATGCTAACGTTCTCAAAACACACATTTGTCGGCAGCTCCAAGTATCACAAACCACGATTTTTCAGTTTAATCATACAAAATTGGCAACAAAAAAAAAAGCTAGCGTAAAATGTTAGCATGCTAATGTTCTCACAAGTATGCTAACGCACGTTAACTATTGCCATATGTGGATGACAACACCAAGTATCACTAACCATGATTTTCATGTTCAAACATACAAAGATAGCACAAAAAAAGCTACTATAAAACATTAAGATGCTAAAGTTCTCGCAACGCACGTTTGTCAGCAGCTCCACGTATCACAAACCACGATTTTTCATTTTAATCATAAAAAATTTGCATAAAAAAAAAGCTAGCATACATAATCTATATTCCTATGTATATATATATATATATATATATATATATATATATATATATATATATATATATATTTGTGGTGTTGTTTACTGCCATCATATTGTAGTCTACACATATCTGCTATGTGTGACTGCCAGAACCATACTTGCCAACCCTCCCAGATTTTCCGGGAGACTCCCGAAACTCAGCGCCTCTCCCGAAAACCTCCCGGGACAAATTTTCTCCCGAAATTCAGGCGGAGCTGGAGGCCACGCCCCCTCCAGCTCCATGCTGAGCTGGAGGGACGTGTCGACAGCCTGTTTTCACGTCTGCTTTCCCACGATATAAACAGAGTACCTCCCAATGACGTTATAACTGCAGAATGATCGAGGGCGAGTTCTTGGTTTCTTGTGTGGGTTTATTGTTAGGCAGTCTCATTAACGTCCTCCCAGCCTGGCAACAACACACAACAACAGCAGTCACGTTTTCATCTACCGTAAAACAGTTTGTCTGCCGTAAACAGCAATGTTGTGACACTCTTAAACAGGACAATACTGCCATCTACTGTGCATGCATATGTGACAATAACATCTACGGCTTTTAGAGCAGTGGTTCTCAACCTTTTTCCAGAGATGTACCCCCTGTGAACATTTTTTTAATTCAAGTACCCCCTAATCAGAGCAAAGCATTTTTGGTTGGAAAAAAAAGATAAAGAAGTAAAATACAGCACTATGTCATCAGTTTTTGATTTATTAAATTGTATAACAGTGCAAAAATATTGCTCATTTGTAGTGGTCTTTCTTAAACTATTTGGGAAAAAAAGATATAAAAATAACTAAAAACAAGTGATTCAATTATAAATAAAAATTTCTACACATACTGCGATGAGGTAGGGACTTGTCCAGGGTGTACTGCGCCTTCCGCCCGATTGTAGCTGAGATAGGCACCAGCGCCCCCCGCGACCCCAAAGGGAATAACCGGTAGAAAATGGATGGATTGATAGCTGTAAATATACTCCTCCCCTCTTAACCACGCCCCCAGCAACGCCCCCACCTCCCGAAATCTGAGGTCTGAAGGTTGGCAAGTATGGTAAGCACAACCATAATTATGCCGTACATTAGGTACATTAACCTACTCAGTGGCCTAGTGGTTAAGGGGGGCCGCCCAGAGGTCGGTAGGTTGTGAGTTCGAACCCCTGCCCAGTCATACCAAAGACGATAAAAATGGGACCCATTACCTCCCTGCTTGGCATTCAGCATCAAGGGTTGGAATTGTGGGTTAAATCACCAAAATGATGGAGTGATGAGTCAAATGCGAAGAATAATTCCGCCACACCTCGCATGTGTGACAATCATTGGTACTTTGACTTTTAACTTTATAAGGCGCGCCGTCGAGTTTTGAGAAAATGAAAGTCCGGAAAATACGATAAATTAGGCCCCGAGTGTCAGAGTTTGTTGTAGACGAACCCCAAGATGCAGAGAAGTAGGGAGTCATTTTGCAGGAAAACATGATTTAATATAAAACACTAAGACAAAAACAACCAAAGGGTACAAACAAAAAGCGCGCACGTGGGCGGATAACAAACAAAAAGGCCTAGCGTGGGAGCTAGCGGGCATCGAGCAAGAAACAGAAGTTGCACTTATAATATGAAAACAAACTTGGATGCAGAGAAGTGAAGTGAATTATATTTTATAGCGCTTTTCTCTAGTGACTCAAAGCGCTTTACATAGTGAAACCCAATATCTAAGTTACATTTAAACCAGTGTGGGTGGCACTGGGAGCAGGTGGGTAAAGTGTCTTGCCCAAGGACACAACGGCAGTAACTAGGATGGCCCAAGCGGGAATCGAACCTGCAACCCTAAAGTTGCTGGCACGGCCACTCCACCAACCGAGCTATGCCGCCTCCAAAAACAACGGGAACAAAAGACAATAAGCTACAAACCACTATCAAATATAGCTTACCGCAACGCTGCATTGACACGATACGACATGACAGGTAGCAACGACAAGAGCGACAATAATCCAGCACTGACTGGGGGAACAAAGCAGGTAAAATAGGAGCGGGCTGATTGGCACCAGGTGTGGTCAGGTGGCGGGCCTTGTGGATCTCGATCCTGGGTATGATTTTTCAACTTTTTTGGACATTTTTTGACTTTTCCTCAAATTCTCTCCCACTTTCAGTGGTTCTCTCCTGGGTGTGTTTTGGTCATTCCCAGGTCCCCGGGACACCCCAGATCTCCATTCTGGGTATGATTTTATGACTTTTTCTTATTTTCTCTCCTACTTTGGGTGGTGCTGTTCTGGGTGCCTTTTGGTCATTCCCGGGACCCTGGGACGCCCCGGGACGCCTCAGGCCTGCGGCGGGACTTGTGGATCTTCATTCTGGGTATGATTTTATGACTTTTCTGGACTTTTTCTTCCCCTGGGAGGCACGCTGCTGGACGTTTTGCCCCCTAAACTTTCTCCCTTTGTTTATAAGGCCATTTTTCTGTTGGATTTACTCTCTATAAACTCCAAGGAAAAAAATACCCGGCCAGGGACAATTTTTGAAATTGGTCTCCAAACTATGGCACGTGGGCCGAAAGTGGCCCGCCGGCGTCAAAGATCCGGCCCCTGGGTTTTTATTCATTTTTTGCATTTTTGGGACATGGGGGACTTGTGGGACTCCATCCCGGGTGCGATTTTTGAACATTTTGAGGACTTTTGCCTACTTTCCCAACGTTTCCCCCCCACTTCTAGTGTGACTTTGCCGGACGTGCTGGGCATCCCTGGACTCGGGTGGCCAGCTCCGGGACTTGTGGGACTGATTTTTGAACACTTTGAGGACTTTTGGCTACTTTCCTAGCTTTTCTCCCCCACTTCCAGTGTGACTTTGCGGGGTGCGTTATGGACGTGCCGCAGCTGAGGGGAAACAGCGCACAGGGGGAAAAAAACAGGAAACAGACAAAATAAGAGCGCTGACCCCGAGTGAGGAAAATGTTGCACATTCATCGGGAGATTTACATGTGCAATGATATCATTATACTCTTCACAGGTATAAATAAAGTTGGTATGGTATGGTATGGTACGGTATGGTAGGTTCAATGCATTAAATATGTAATAATTCCCAGAAAACAAAAAAAGCTTCTCGGCAGACAAGTAGCCATTTCAAGCTGGCACGGTTCCCACCTGTCACTGACAAAATAATCGATGCGATCACCTGCACTCTGGGTCCTTAGCGAGTTACCAACTCAATTTAGCACAAATTGCTCATCTCGTTAACGTCTCACTTCAGACTGGAACATTTCCAAAGGCATTAACTGCCGCCATTAAAGCCCCCTTGAAGAAGAGTAGTCTCGCTGCCACAGAATTGTCAGTACGTATTAAACAAAGTTCTAGAAAAAGTTGTACACCAACAGCTTAGTGACTTTCTCCTTTTTTTTATATATATATAAATGTGTTTGATACTTTCCAATCAGGAGTGTCTATATTAGTTATAATAACTTACTATCAAAATGACTTTAAAAGTCTTTACAAGTGTTATAATGAAGGCAACACATGACGTAAGTGTTTATATTAGCTATAATAGCCTACTATCAAAATGACTTTAAAAGTCGTGTATAAGTGTTATAATGAAAGCAACACATGACGTAAGTGTCTATTTTAGCTATAAAAGCCAACCATCAAAATGACTTTGAAAGTCTTATTAAAGTGTTTATAATGAAGGCAACACATGACGTAAGTGTCTATGTTAGCTATAATAGCCTACTATCAACATGACTTTAAAAGTCTTATATAAGTGTTATAATGAAGGCAACACATGACGTAAGTGTCTATGTTAGCTATAATAGCCTACTATCAAAATGACTTTAAAAGTCTTATATAAGTGTTATGATGAAGGCAACACATGACATAAGTGTCTATTTTAGCTATAATAGCCTACTATCAAAATGACTTTAAAAGTCTTAAACAAGTGTTATAATGTGAATTATATTTTGAAGTGAATTATATTTATACAGCGCTTTTCTCTAGTGACTCAAAGCGCTTTACATAGTGAAACCCAATATCCAAGTTACATTTAAACCAGTGTGGGTGGCACTGGGAGCAGGTGGGTAAAGTGTCTTGCCCAAGGACACAACGGCAGTGACTATGATGGCGGAAGCGGGAATCAAACCTGCAACCCTCAAGTTGCTGGCACGGCCACTCTACCAACTGAGCTATGCCGCCCCAATGAAGGCAACACATGACATAAGTGTCTATATTAGCTATAATAGCTTACTATCAAAATGACTTTAAAAGTCTTATATAATTGTTATAATGAAGGCAACACATGATGTAAGTGTCTATATTAGCTATAATAACCTACTATCAAAATGACTTTAAAAGTCTTATACGAGTGTTATAATGAATGCAACGCATGACATAAGTGTCTATATTAGCTATAATAGCCTACTATCAAAATGACTTTAAAAGTCTTATGTATGGTTCATAATGAAGGCAACACATGACATTAGTGTCTATATAAGCTATAATAGCCTACTATCAAAATGACTTTAAGAGTCTTATATAAGGCAACACATGACATAAGTGTCAACATAGCTATAATAACCTATCAAAATTATTTTAAAATCTTATCTAAGGTTTTTATGAAAGCAACACATGATGTAAGTGTCTATATTAGCTATAATAACCTACTATCAAAATGACTTTAAAAGTCTTATACGAGTGTTATAATGAATGCAACGCATGACATAAGTGTCTATATTAGCTATAATAGCCTACTATCAAAAAGACTTTAAAAGTCTTATGTATGGTTCATAATGAAGGCAACACATGACATTAGTGTCTATATAAGCTATAATAGCCTACTATCAAAATGACTTTAAGAGTCTTATATAAGGCAACACATGACATAAGTGTCAACATAGCTATAATAACCTATCAAAATTATTTTAAAATCTTATCTAAGGTTTTTATGAAAGCAACACATGATGTAAGTGTCTATATTGGCTATATTAGCCTACTATCAAAATGACTTTAAAAGTCTTACATAAGTGTTATAATGAAGACAACACATGACATAAGTGTCTGTATTAGCTATAATAGCCTACTATCAAAATGATTTTAAGTCTTATATGAGTGTTATAATGAATGCAACACATGACATAAGTGTCTATATTAGTTATAATAGCCTAGTATCAAAATTACTTTAAAAGTCTTATATAAGTGTTATAATAAAGGCAACACATGACATTAGTGTCTATTTTAGCTATAATAGCCTACTATCAAAATTATTTTAAAAGTCTTCTATAAGGTTCATAATGAAGGCAACACATGACATAAGTGTCTATATTAGCTATATTGCCTACTATCAAAATTATTTTAAAAGTCTTATATAAGTGTTATAATGAAGGCAACACATGACGTAAGTGTCTATAATAGCCTACTATCAAAATTATTTTAAAAATCTTATATAAGTGTTATAATTAAGGCAACACATGACGTAAGTGTCTATATAAGCTATAATAGCCTAGTATCAAAATGACTTTAAAAGTCTTATATAAGTGTTATAATGAAGGCAACACATGACGTAAGTGTCTATATAAGCTATATTAGCCTACTGTCAAAATTACTTTAAAAGTCTTATATGAGTCTTATAATGAAGGCAACCAAGATGTAAGTGTCTATATTAGCTATATTAGCCTACTATCAAAATGACTTAAAAAGTTTTACATAAGTGTTATAATGAAGGCAACACATGACATTAGAGTCTATATTAGCCTACTATCAAAATTATTTTAAAAATCTTATATAAGTGTTATAATTAAGGCAACACATGATGTAAGTGTCTATATTAGCTATATTAGCCTACTATCAAAATTACTTTAAAAGTCTTATATGAGTCTTATAATGAAGGCAACCAAGATGTAAGTGTCTATATTAGCTATATTAGCCTACTATCAAAATGACTTAAAAAGTTTTACATAAGTGTTATAATGAAGGCAACACATGACATTAGAGTCTATATTAGCCTACTATCAAAATTATTTTAAAAATCTTATATAAGTGTTATAATTAAGGCAACACATGACATAAGTGACTATATTAGCTATAATAGCCTAGTATCAAAATGACTTTAAAAATCTTATATAAGTGTTATAATGAAGGCAACACATGATGTAAGTGTCTATATTAGCTATATTAGCCTACTATCAAAATTACTTTAAAAGTCTTATATGAGTCTTATAATGAAGGCAACCAAGATGTAAGTGTCTATATTAGCTATATTAGCCTACTATCAAAATGACTTAAAAAGTTTTACATAAGTGTTATAATGAAGGCAACACATGACATAAGTGTCTGTATTAGCTATAATAGCCTACTATCAAAATGATTTTAAGTCTTATATAAGTGTTATAATGAATGCAACACATGACATAAGTGTCTATATTAGCTATAATAGCCTAGTATCAAAATTACTTTGAAAGTCTTATATAAGTGTTATAATAAAGGCAACACATGACTTAAGTGTCTATTTTAGCTATAATAGCCTACTATCAAAATTATTTTAAAAGTCTTCTATAAGTGTTATAATGAAGGCAACACATGACGTAAGTGTCTATATTGACTATAATAACCTACTACCAAAATTATTTTAAAAATCTTATATAAGGTTTTTATGAAGGCAACACATGACGTAAGTGTCTGTATTAGCTATAATAGCCTGGTATCAAAATGACTTTAAAAGTCTTATATGCGTGTTATAATAAAGACAACACATAATGTAAGTGTCTATATTAGCTATATTAGCCTACTCTCAAAATGACTTTAAAAGTCTTATATACGTGTTATAATGAAGGCAACACATGATGTAAGTGTCTATATTAGCTATATTAGCCTACTATCAAAATTACTTTAAAAGTCTTATATGAGTCTTATAATGAAAGCAACCATGATGTGTGTCTATATTAGCTATAATATCCTACTATCAAAATTATTTTAAGGTCTTACAAATGGTTTAGAATGAAGGCAACACATGACGTAATTGTCTATATTAGCTATAATAGCCTACTATCAAAATTATTTTAAAAGTCTTCTATAAGGTTCATAATGAAGGAAACACATGACATAAGTGTCTATATTAGCTATAATAGCCTACTATCAAAATGACTTTAAAAGTCTTATATAAGTGTTATAATGAAGGCAACACATGACAGAAGTGTCTGTATTAGCTATAATAACCTACTATCAAAATTATTTTTTAAATCTTATACAAGGTTTTTATGAAGGCAACAGATGACATAAGTGTCTATATTAGCTATAATAGCCTACTATCAAATTATTTCAAAAGTCTTACAAATGGTTTAGAATGAAGGCAACGCATGACGTAAGTGTTTATATCAGCTGAAATAGCCTACTCTCAAAATGACTTTAAAAGTCTTATATAAGTGTTATAATGAAGGCAACACATGACGTAAGTCTCTATATTAGCTATAATAGCCTACTATCAAAATGACTTTAAAAGTCTTATATAAGTGTTATAATGAAGGCAACACATGACAGAAGTGTCCATATTAGCTATAATAGCCTACTATCAAAATAATTTTAAAAGTTTTATATAAGGTTTATAATGAAGACAACACATGACGTAAGTGTCTATTTTAGCTATAATAGCCTACTATCAAAATGACTTTAAAAGTCTTATATAAGTGTTATAATGAAGGCAACACATGACGTAAGTGTCTATATTAGCTATAATAACCTACTATCAAAATTATTTAAAAAATTTTATATAAGGTTTTTATGAAGGCAACATATGATGTAAGAGTCTATATTAGCTATATTAGCCTACTATCAAAATTATTTTCAAAGTTTTATATAAGGTTTATAATGAAGGCAACACATGACGTAAGTGTCTATTTTAGCTATAATAGCCTACTATCAAAATGACTTTAAAAGTCTTATATAAGTGTTATAATGAAGGCAACACATGATGTAAGTGTCTATTTTAGCTATAATAACCTACTATCAAAATGACTTTAAAAGTCTTATATAAGTGTTATAATGAATGCAACACATGACGTAAGTGTCTATATTAGCTATAATAACCTACTATCAAAATTATTTTAAAAATTTTATGTAAGGTTTTTATGAAGGCAACATATGATGTAAGAGTCTATATTAGCTATATTAGCCTTCTATCAAAATTATTTTAAAAGTTTTATATAAGGTTTATAATGAAGGCAACACATGACATAAGAGTCTATATTAGCTATATTAGCCTACTATCAAAATTATTTTAAAAGTCTTATATAAGTGTTATAATGAAGGCAACACATGATGTAAGTGTCTATTTTAGCTATAATAACCTACTATCAAAATGACTTTAAAAGTCTTATATAAGTGTTATAATGAAGGCAACACATGACGTAAGTGTCTATATTAGCTATAATAACCTACTATCAAAATTATTTTTAAAATGTTATATAAGGTTTTTATGAAGGCAACATATGATGTAAGAGTCTATATTAGCTATATTAGCCTTCTATCAAAATTATTTTAAAAGTTTTATATAAGGATTATAATGAAGGCAACACATGACATAAGTGTCTATATTAGCTATAATATCCTTCTATTTTTGTCGCCTTTCACTAGATTGTAAAATATGTCGATCGAAAGGGGGTGTGACATTCATATTTTGTCAATATTCAGTGTTTTATCGTTCATAGCAAAAGTTAAAATTCCATTACATTTTTTAAGGTGGTCTGTCTTCAGGTTTTTAGTATTCAATCAGACATTATTGTGAGGATTTGTATTAGTGTTCCTAAAAAATAGATATGCCGGCCCCCAGACACAATTATTTCTTTAAATGTGGCCCCCGAGTCAAAATAATTCCCCAGGATTGTTTTAAAGGCATGTTTTCTTTACACAGTTCTCATATAGGAACTTCTATCCATCCATTTTCTACCGCTTGTCCCTTTTGGGGTCGCGGGAGCCTATCTCAGCTGCATTTGGGAGGAAGGCGCGTACACCCTGGACAAGTCGCCACCTCATCAAATGGCCAACACGGATAGACAGACAACATTCACACTCACATTCACAGATATTACCTGAAGGACGACACGTCCTGTGCGGTCGCTAAGGGATGGATCACAGAACCTTCTAGCGTTGCGTGGCCTGAGACCCTTTGCCGTGCACCCAATGGATGCAAAAAAGAGCACGGCGCAAAATAAGGATAAGATTTTCCTCGACATGATTTATTTGTCCGTGCGGCGCTCTCGCGATTCAGATCCTTCCTCCCAGGTCAGGTCTGGTGAACCTTGGAGACAGCGCGAAAGGGAAAGTGAGGGACAGTGCAGACATGTGCGCATTAGGGGTTCAAAGTTCAATGGGGTGTGGTTGAACGTGCAATTTGAGGAAGAAGGAAAAAGTACACATGGAAGACAAATTTCGAACCATTTTATAAAGTCTCACACCAATTTAGACCAGTAAAACCACCATACATTTATGCATTGTCAGCATTAAAACATGGATGTGAAAAACCTAAAACCAGTGAAGTTGGCACCTTGTGTAAATGGTAAATAAAAACAGAATACAAAGATTTGCAAATTCTTTAACATATATTTAATTGAATAGACTGCAAAGACAAGATATTTGACATTCAAACTGGAAAATGTTATTTTATGCGAATATTAGCTCATTTGCAATGTGATGCCTGCAACATCTTTCCGAAAATGTGTGGCGCTTTATGGAGCCTAAAATACCACAACGGAGACCCCGGACTGTTGAACAACTTAAGCTGTACATCAAGCAAGAATGGGAAAGAATTCCACCTGAAAGGCTTCAAAAATAGGTCTCCTCAGTTCCTAAACATTTACTGAGTGTTGTTAAAAAGAAAGGCCATGTAACACAGTAGTAAAAAATACCCATGTCGCTGCCATTAAATTTTAAGTTCATGATTATATGCAAAAAATATATATATTTCTCAGTTGGAACATTAAGTATCTTGTCTTTGTGTTGAACAGGATTTGGAAATCATGGTATTCTGTTTTTATTTTCCAATTGAACAACGTGCCAACTTCACCGGTTTTGGGTTTTGTAGCTAGGAAGAAGGAAGTCCGGGCTTCCCTGCTTAGGCTGCTGCCCCCGCGACCCGACTTTGGATAAGCGGAAGAAGATGGATGGATGGCGTACTGTCACTTGTCCTTTATTGTCGTGGTAATCAAAAACAGTCTAGAAAATGTCCTTTAATGAATGAAAGTGAGCGTTAAGTGAATTTTCACTGTGATCTAATTTCCAGCCTTTTGCCGCTTTGTCCCTAACGAGAGTATAATGACATCAATCACCAAATCATGTCATTAGTTCCATTCCTTGTCTTTTAAAGGAGAATGAGATTTTTTTTTTTTTTTTAAGAAACAAAAAAAAAATGATTGCAGTGCGAGTGAGTGCTTGTTTTATTTTATTTTTTTACTTTTGCATGTGTCAGCAGTGCCCCCCAGTGGCTGGAGGGCGAAGCTGTGATGCAACACTGCAGTAAAAGGAAGCGCGCGTCCGCGGTGCAGGTTGTGATGTCCGCCAACACCCCACAGCAGGTGCAGGATGAAGGAGAAGGAAGACACATGAGATACGAATGAGGGACTGCAGGATGTCTTTTAAGGTCAACATCTTTGTTGTTGTTGTTGTTTTCTGCACACCTGCTCCCTCTTGTGTCATGCATGTGCCATTTGATTGGCTGAGCTGCGTGCGCATGCATGCATGCATGCATGCACATGTGCAGGTTGTAAATACAGCAGCCATCTGTGTGCTTTTATTCATCTTATTTCATGCCATTTTCCCACAGGCTTGTTCGTATTGGTGTTGATGTTTTGTGTTTTCTCCAGAAGGACACGCCGCTGTCCAACGCTGTGTTCTGGGCGGCCCACCGGGGGAACCTGGCCCTGCTCCAGCTGCTGCTCAACAGTGGACGTGTGGACGCAGACTGCAAAGACAAAGTATGAGGTCTAAGGTTAACATCAGAGAAAGAAATATCTATGTTTTGACTGGCTTCGTACTGTCACTTTTCAATGAAGAAGTACAAAAAAGGTTAGAAAAAAATGAGCGCTATCTTGCACACTTGTGCATTGTTTCTTAAAGGTCTACTGAAATGAGATTTTCTTATTTAAACGGGGATAGCAGCTCCATTCTATGTGTCATACTTGATCATTTCGCGATATTGCCATGTTTTTGCTGAAAGGATTTAGTAGAGAACATCCACGATAAAGTTCGCAACTTTTGGTCGCTAGCAGAAAAGCCCTGCATTTACCGATGACGTCACCCATTGATGGCTCCTCACATCCTCTTTAATGGGAGCCTCCAACAAAAAGAGCTATTCGGACCGAGAAAACGACAATTTCCCCATTAATTCAAGCTAGAATGAAAGATTCGTGTTTGAGGATACTGATAGCGACGTACTACAAAAAAAAAAAATCTGGTTAAAAAAAAACGCGATTGCATTGGGACGGATTCAGGTGTTTTTCGACACATTTACTAGAAATTCTGGGAAATCCCTTATCTTTCTATTGTGTTGCTAGTGTTTTACTGAGTTTAATAGTACCTGATAGTCGAAAGGGTGTCTCCACGGGTGTGTTGACGCCAGTGTCTGCTGGAAGTCGACGGCAGCTGTACGGACAGCAAAAGATCAGCTGATCTCCGGAAAATATAATTTTTATTTGATGTAGTATAGCGCAGCGTTTTTCAACTCCCCTCAAGGTGACCTTTTCTTTGAACTGTTTTGTAACCAAAGGCAGTGGCTGTTTACAACCCCCTTCCCTTAGAAATATCCATCCATCCATTTTCTACCGCTTATTCCCTTTGAGGTCGCAGGGGGCACCGGTGCCTATCTCAGCTACAATCGGGCGGAAGGCCCGGTACACCCTGGACAAGTTGCCACCTCATCACAGGGCCAACACAGATAGACAGACAACATTCACACTCACATTGACACACTAGGGCCAATTTAGTGTTGCCAATCAACCTGTTCCCATGTGATCAGGGAAAGTCCAAATAAAAGAGGAGGCGTACAATCTTTTGTCAGTGTACAAAGGTACAAGTGTACATGTTTCTCCTCATCGAGCCAAATTTAATTCTCTCTCTGTAATTCCTTGCTTCTTGTCTTGTTTAATAGATGTCATCAGCGTTTGAACATGACAGTTTTCATCCAGGATGTCTCTGTACATTGCTGCATTCACATTTTTTTGAACTAAGGCACATTTTTTTGCGTTAAATATCCGGAGGCACACCACCAGCAGAAATCTTTACAAAACGAAACTCAATTGACGTCGGTTACAATGACTATGAGAAACCTTGGAGAGGACAGCATAAGTGGGCAACCCCCACACCTCTAGGGGAGAAGGGAAGCAATGGATGTCGAGTGGGTCTAGCATAATATTGCGAAAGTCCAGTCCATAGTGGATCCAACATAACAGTGAGAGTCCTATCGCGGTACTACACTAACACTGGTATACTTTACAACCCTGCATGAAAGTATTAGAAAATACAGCTTAAAGGCCAACTGAAATGAGATTTTCTTATTTAAACGGGGATAGCAGGTCCATTCTATGTGTCATTCTTGATCATTTTGCGATATTGCCATATTTTTGCTGAAAGGATTTAGTAGAGAACATTGATGATAAAGTTCGCAACTTTTGGTCGCTAATTAAAAAGCCTTGCCTGTACCGGAAGTAGCAGACGATGTGCGCGTGACGTCACGGGTTGTGGAGCTCCTCACATCTGAACATTGTTTTTAATGGGAGCCTCCAACAAAAAGAGCTATTCGGACGGAGAAAACGACAATTTCCTCATTAATTTGAGCGAGGATGAAAGATTAGTGTTTGAGGATATTGATAGCGACGGACTACAAAAAAAAAAAAACTCAGGTTAAAAAAAAAAAAACGTGATTGCATTGGGACGGATTCAGATGTTTTTAGACACATTTACTAGGATAATTCTGGGAAATCCCTTATCTTTCTATTGTGTTGCTAGTGTTTTTGTGAGCTTAATAGTACCTGATAGTCGGAAGGGTGTGTCCACGGGTGTGTTGACGCCAGTGTCTGCTGGAAGTCGACGGGAGCTGTACGGACGGCACAAGCTCAGCTGATCTCCGGTAAGTGGGGACTTTTTACCACAATTTTCTCGCCGAAAACTGCTGGTTGACATTTGGTCAGGATCCATGTTCGCTTGACCGCTCTGATCCAAAGTAAAGCTTCACCCCCGGGAATTTTAAACAAGGAATCACCGTGTGTTTGTGTGGCTAAAGGCTAAAGCTTCCCAACTCCATCTTTCTACTGTGACTTCTCCATTATTAATTGAAAAAATTGCAAAAGATTCAGCAACACAGATGTCCAGAATACTGTGTAATTATGCGGTTAAAGCAGACGACTTTTAGCTGTCTGTGTGCGCAGCGCTAATATTTCCTAACAGCCCGTGACGTCACGCGTACACGTCATTATTCCGGGACGTTTTCAACAGGAAACTTCGCGGGAAATTTAAAATTGCAATTTAGTAAACTAAAAAGGCCGTCTTGGCATGTGTTGCAATGTTAATATTTCATCATTGATATATAAACTATCAGACTGCGTGGTGGGTAGTAGTGGGTTTCAGTAGGCCTTTAATATATCCATCCATCCATCCATTTTCTACCGCTTATTCCCTTTCGGGGTCGCGGGGGGCGCTGGCGCCTATCTCAGCTACAACGGGCGGAAGGCGGTGTACACCCTGGACAAGTCGCCACCTCATCGCAGGGCCAACACAGATAGACAGACAACATTCACACTCACATTCACACACTAGGGCCAATTTAGTGTTGCCAATCAACCTATCCCCAGGTGCATGTCTTTGGAAGTGGGAGGAAGCCGGAGTACCCGGAGGGAACCCACGCATTCACGGGGAGAACATGCAAACTCCACACAGAAAGATCCCGAGCCAGGATTTGAACCCAGGACTGCAGGACCTTCGTATTGTGAGGCAGACGCACTAACCCCTCTGCCACCGTGAAGCCCATATGCTCATTTTAAACTTTCATGCAGAAAGGGAACCCACAACTAAGTAAATTTTCAAAAACTGTATTTACTAAACAGTTATTAAGCAGTGGCATAAATATTCATGTCATTTCCAAAACAGAAAGTGCAAGATTGTCAGAGACATTTTAAAACAAGCTATGAGTGCACTTTTGTGCATGATGTCACTAAGATGACATATCAAAACAACACTAAATTAAAGTGCACTTTTTGTACAGAACTCCACTACAATAGTTTGAAACAAATAAAGTGCACTTTTGTGCATGATGTCACACAAGATATTTCAATAAGTGTAAAGAGAGTATGGCCAACTAAAAAAACAGGTGCCATGTTTGCTACCAAGGACGCTGTTGTTTTGACATCCGTTTTTCTGACGAAATAAACCAAAAATAATACATCTATATCAGGGGCGTCCAAAGTGCGGCCCAGTGGCCATTTGCGGCCCGCAGCTAATCGTTTACCTGCCAGCCACACATTCTGCAAAAATTGAAAATTGATAGTATGGCAAAAATAAAAATAAAAACATTTAAAAAAAAAGTGTAATGAGGTGAAATCAAATGAGGAAAAGGTGGTAATGTTGACACAAAGCTGCTATGCAGGCAGTTTTTTTTTCCTTTTGCTCAAAAAAAAAAAAGGACAAAAAAATGTATGTTATAATGAATTATTACTTAAAAAATATGACTTTAATATGTTTTATGTGGAAAAAATATTGCATCTGTTGTGTAGTTGCCATATAAAAACATCAAAGTTTTGACAAAAGAGTATAAAACATACAAAATAATTGTTCAAACTTAAAATCGACAGATATATCGGAAGTTGATCTTGAAATTTAAGTGTTAAAAGTAAAAAAAAAACTAATAAAAATGTATCACTTTATGAGTGGGTAACCTTTCGAATCTCAAATATATTTAGTAGGATTTTTTAAAACTTTTTACTGTGATTACTCAAAAATATTAAATAATTAAAGTCAATGGTGTCCTGCATTATTGATCTTTGAGGGATTTAATTGCTAAATAAAGGAACTCTCCTGAAGCAATCAATAAAGTACTATCTATCTATCTAAATACAGCATATTTCAGTTTTAGATTAGATTAGATTAGATAGTACTTTATTAATTCCGTCAGGGGAGTTCCTTCAGGAAAATTGAAATTTTCAGCACAATCCCATTCAAGATCAGACAAACATTACAGGGAGACAGAACAGGATCGCTGACGGGTCTGCCGGCTTCCAGTGCCCCTTACAAAAAAGATGAGATACAGGAAACAAGGTGGGGGAAAGGGATAAAAAAATAGAAGATTAAAATAAAATTTAAAAAATCGGTCTTAGTCTTTACTATATAAAACAAAGTTGTCTTTGACAGAAAAGGCATAAAACCTTATTTGTTTTACTTTATATCAACCTCAAGTTGATATAGAGATTTACTGTAAGCATTAAATAAAATATAATAATAATAATTTGACTTATTTTTAACATTTTAGTGACTTAGATCCTCTATGCTCCCTAGGAGCCCTAAGGATTAAAAAAAAAATCCATATATTTTGTTATGGTTTGAAAATGAAAAAATGTCAAAATGGCCACCGCATGCTTAAATTTTTCCGTGTGCGGCCCTCTGTGGAAAAAGTTTGGACACCCCTGATCTTTATATACCGTATTTTCCGGACCATAGGGCACACCGGATTTAAAGGCGCACTGCCGATGAGCGGGTCTATTCAGGTCTATTCTCACACAAAAGGCATATCGGACTATAAGGCACATTAAATGAGTCGTATTATGATTTTTTGTAAATGTAAAATACTTCCTTGTGGTCTACATAACAATAATGGTGATTTTTTGGTCACAATGTTGCATAGATGATGTTTTACAGATCATATTCAAGTCGCTTTCTGTCTCTGGTCTGGATCATGTTTTTCTTATTTTGTGTTAGTTTTAAGACTCCATTAGTTCCTGTTTTTGTGCACCCTTGTTTGTTTTAGTTTCCATGGCGACTTATTTGTTATGATCCCCTGCCCCGGATCATACCATATTAGTGTTAGTGTTAGTGTTTGACTTCCTTAGTTCCTGTCTGTCTGTCACCATGGTAACGTATTATTTTCACCTGCCGCGGTTTCCAGATGCACACCTGTTTTTGCTAATAACTGTCCTTATCTAAGCCTGCCTTTTGTGATCATTCACTCTTGCATCCTAGTAAGTGTTTCACGCAGTTTGTGTTCACTTCAGTAACGATTCTAATTCCATGTGTTTACTTGCTAGCTTTCACGCTAAGCTTTTTGTTCATCTAGCTCTCGTGCTAGTAGTTTTCGTCTTCCCTTTTGTGCCATTGTGCAAGTTTGTTTGTTATTTCCCGAGCTCCCCTGCTAGTGCTTTTAATTCTTTTCTAGCTCTTAGCTAGATCTCTTTGTTTTGCCTTTTCTGCCTAGCACCAATGTTTCTGTTCATAGTCTGTTTTATTTGTTAAATAAATCAATAATTTCTTCTTTCACGCTGTGTTCTAGCCCGACTGCATCCTTGGAAGAACTAACCTGCATCACCATGCCCAGCAATCGTTACATTATTAGTTTCACCTGCCTCTGGTGTTCGGGACACGCGCTTGCTCTAATCAAAAGACCATTATTTAAGCCTGTCTATGCCAGTCATTGCTTGTTTCATGCAATATCATGGTTCATGTTGCTTGCTTTCATGACCGATTCCATAATTAATGCTATTTGTTTCATGCCACAGTTTAGTGAGGTTTTCATGTCCATAGTTTCATGCTTCATGTCCTAAATTTTTTGCCTTAGCGTCCGCGTGCGATAGGCACGCTTGCCTTCAGGTTGTTTTCTGCTTTGTACTTCGTTGAGTGTTAGTTCAATCAATCAATCAATCAATGTTTATTTATATAGCCCCAAATCACAAATGTCTCAAAGGACTGCACAAATCATTACGACTACAACATCCTCGGAAGAACCCACAAAAGGGCAAGGAAAACTCACACCCAGTGGGCAGGGATAATTCACATCCAGTGGGACGCCAGTGACAATGCTGACTATGAGAAACCTTGGAGAGGACCTCAGATGTGGGCAACCCCCCCTCTCTAGGGGACCCGAAAGCAATGGATGTCGAGCGGGTCTAACATGATACTGTGAAAGTTCAATCCATAGTGGCTCCAACACAGCCGCGAGAGTTCAGTTCAAGCGGATCCAAGACAGCAGCGAGAGTCCCGTCCACAGGAAACCATCTCAAGCGGATCAGCAGCGTAGAGATGTCCCCAACCGATACAGGCGAGCGGTCCATCCTGGGTCCCGACGAGCGGTCCATCCTGGGTCTCGACTCTGGACAGCCAGTACCTCATCCATGGTCATCGGACCGGACCCCCTCCACAAGGGAGGGGGGGACATAGGAGAAAGAAAAGAATCGGCAGATCAACTGGTCTAAAAAGGAGGTCTATTTAAAGGCTAGAGTATACAGATGAGTTTTAAGGTGAGACTTAAATGCTTCTACTGAGGTAGCATCTTGAACTGTTACCGGGAGGGCATTCCAGAGTACTGGAGCCCGAACGGAAAACGCTCTATAGCCCGCAGACTTTTTTTGGGCTCTAGGAATCACTAATAAGCCGGAGTCTTTTGAACGCAGATTTCTTGCCGGGACATACGGTACAATACAATCGGCAAGATAGGCTGGAGCTAGACCGTGTAGTATTTTATACGTAAGTAGTAAAACCTTAAAGTCACATCTTAAGTGCACAGGAAGCCAGTGCAGGTGAGCCAGTACAGGCGTAATGTGATCAAACTTTCTTGTTCTTGTCAAAAGTCTAGCAGCCGCATTTTGTACCAACTGTAATCTTTTAATGCTAGACATGGGGAGACCCGAAAATAATACGTTACAGTAATCGAGGCGAGACGTAACAAACGCATGGATAATGATCTCTGCGTCTTTAGTGGACAAAATGGAGCGAATTTTAGCGATATTACGGCGATGAAAGAAGGCCGTAGTTGAATAATTAAATATGTTCCTACCTGCAAGCCTTGTCCGGAATAGTCCGATTGCATCCCGGGAGAACAAACCTCGCAGTAAGCTGAAAAAACCCTGTTATGACACTTTCTGACATCGCTTCTTATTTACGTGCCTCACTGGGCGCACCAAATGCCGATGGATGGTCTATTTTTAATCTTTTTTCATATATAAGGCGCATCGGATTATAAGGCGCATTAAAAGAGTCATATTATTGTGATTTTTTTTCTAAATGTAAAATACTTCCTTGTGGTCTACATCGATCAATCAATCAATGTTTACTTATATAGCCCTAAATCACGAGTGTCTCAAACGGCTGCACAAACCACAACAACATCCTCGGCTCGGATCCCACATCAGGGCAAGGAAAAACTCAACCCAATGGGACAATGAGAAATGCATAACATGTAATGGTGGTTCTTTGGTCAAAATGTTGCATAGATTATGTTTTACGGATCATATTCAAGTCGTTTTCTGACAGTCAAAATTGCGCTTATCTTTTCAAGATTGTCCGCTGCCCCCTTGTTATAGTCCAGAATTAACTCCAGGGTGTGTGTTGTTTTTTGTTTTATCTTTAACCTCTGGCTTTAGGTTGCATGTGTGTTTGGCCACCACTCCTGGGGGGAAATGACTTAAAAATGTCAAAGCCGAGTTGCAAACCTTCATACATGCATTCAAAAAACATATATGCAGTAACATATTGTGTCATTTATCATTCTATTATTTTGTCAACATTATTAAGGACAAGCAGTAGAAAATGAATTATTAATCTACTTGTTCATTTACTGTGTTATGAAATGTTCAATGGTGGACCTCAGGATGCAGAGAAGGGAGGCAAAGTTGAATACAAAAGGGGAAACATTTTATAAGTCCAAGAGGGGTAACAAAAAGCGATGGGGCAGAAGTGCACACCATGAATAGTAACAAAACGGTTTCTTCTGTGGTCGGCGGGGGAAAAGCCAGGACGCACTAAACTTAGCAAAAGTCTTCTTTAAATTAAGGAACAAACACAACAAGGTTAAGATTAACACAATTAAGAAAAGGCAACGTACCAAGACAGATGAGTTGAAGCAGGCACATGTACGTGCGGGGTTCAGAAAACAATAACCGGCCAGGTCAAGCTGTGAGTGACGAGCCTAAATCCAGGTGAGCTAATTGGAAGCATGTGCGCCACAAGGTCCGCCCCTCGCCGATGACGAATCACTAAAAAACAGGTGCAGACAAGGAGAAGGCAGGAACAAACTAAAAACACAACACACTGTTCATATCTGCTTACTTTCTCTTTGAACATGTTCTATCTACACTTCTGTTAAAATTTTATAATCACTTATTCTTCTGTTGTTTGATACTTTACATTAGTTTTGGATGATACCACTAATTTGGGTATCAATCTGATACCAAGTCGTTGCAGGATCATACATTGGTCATATTCAAAGTCCTCATGTGTCCAGGGATATGTTTCCTGAATTTATAAACATAATATACATTTTAAAAAACTAAAGAAGATTTTGTGATGCTAAAAAATATTGACGTAATCAAATTAGTATTTACTAGATAGGCTCTTGTACTATCATTACAGTGGATGTCAGGTGTAGATCCATCAATGGCGTTTGTTTACATTGTGACGCCGGTGAGCTACGGTGTGCAGCGAAGCATGTTTAGCTATTCCTCGTCCTGCAGTGATAATGGTATTTGTAAGCAACTTACTTTATTTGTCGTCATGGAGACGAGGATTAGTGATTTAGAAGTAGCAAAAAACACTGCTGACTGGGGATGGACGTTAGCCGCTAGCTAGCTAGCCATATATTAAAGCACCACTTCCTGAAGGTGTTTCAGTGTTATAACTTCACCTTTATTGTTAGTTTTTAAGCCAAAATGCGTTCGTTCTCCCTTTTCTGTCCACACACTTTGTCTGCTTGTAAGTACTCCGTGATTGTGCGCTGCCGAACATGCTCCTCTGCTCGTAAACTACTATTTTGGACCCTTCCCACGGTTTCATCTTTTTCCCAGCTTGGGATTTTGGAGTTTTTCCTTGCCCAGATGTGGGTTGAGATCAGGGGAAGTCGTTGAGGCACTTGTGATTAAGGGCTATACAAATACATTTTGATTTTTGTCTGTCTATGCCAGGGGTCACCAACGTTTTTGAAACCAAGAGCTACTTCTTTGGTACTGATTAATGCGAAGGGCTACCAGTTTGATACACTTAAATAAATTGCCAGAAATAGCCAATTTGCTCAATTTACCTTTATTAAATAAATATATATATATATGTATATATATATATATATATATATATATATATATATATATATATATATATAAATGGGTATTTCTGTCTGTCATTCCGTCGTACTTTTTTTTTTTTTTACGGAAGGTTTTTTTGTAGAGAATAAATGATAATAATTAAAAAAAAGCTTAATGAACGGTTTAAAAGAGGAGAAAACAGGGGAAAAAAATGAAAATACAATTTTGAAACATAGTTTATCTTCAATTTTGACTCTTTAAAACTCAAAATTCAACCGAAAATAAGAAGAGAAAAATCGCTAATTCGAATCTTTTTTTTTTTTTTATTTAAAAAAGAATTTATGGGACATCATTAGTAATTTTTCCTGGTTAAGATTAATTTTAGAATTTTGATAACATGTTTTAAATAGGTTGAAATCCAATCTGCATTTTGTTGGAATATATAACAAATTGGAACAAGCTATATTTCTAATAAAGACAAATAATAATTACTTCTAGATTTTCCAGAACAAACATGTTCAAAGAAATTCAAAAGACTGAAATAAGATTTAAATTTGATTCTATAGATTTTCTAAATTGCCAGAATACTTTTTTTGAATTTTAATCTTAATAAGTTTGAAGAAATATTTCACAGAATATTTTCTTAGAAACAACAGAAGCTAAAATGAAGAATTAAATTAAAATGTATTTATTATTCTTTACAATAAAAAAAATACATTTTTCTTGAACTCTGATTTAAATTATCAGGAAAGAAGAGGAAGGAATTTAAAAGGTAAAAAGGTACATGTGTTTAAAAATCCTAAAATCATTTTTAAGGTTGTATTTTTTCTCTAAAATTGTCTTTCGAGCACAGCGAAACCAGCTTCCTAGTAAATAAATAAAATTTAAAAAATAGAGGCAGCTCACTGGTAAGTGTTGCTATTTGAGCTATTTTTAAAACAGGCCAGCGGGCTACTCATCTCGCGTTGGTGACCCCTGATCTATGCGATGAGGGGGCGACTTGTCCAGGGTGTACCCCGCCTTCCGCCCGAATGCAGCTGAAATAGGCTCCAGCAACATCTGCGACCCCAAAAGGGACAAGCGGTGGAAATGGATGGATGGATGATTGATTGATAATATGAATATGGTATTATATGGTACTCTGGGGGTACCTAGTGGTTGAAGGGTAAAATTACACCTCTAATACAATTTGTGCATATTTCAAAGGGAAATGCTTGGATTCATTTGGTTTTCATAGAAAAATGGGGGACAAAAGAGTCCCGGGGGATTATACACACTCAATAGCTGGCGCTAAAAATAACTTAGTAAAGTACGGACTATGAAAATGATGGCATTAGTTCCTTTATAACTCCTGCGGCTAACCTTTGAAATGCACATTCCGTTGCATGATGTCATCTCAAAAGGTCCACCCCAAAAGGTTAAGGTCTATAAAAATACATTTCGATTGACGATAGATTATCATTATTTATATCAATATCCTGTAACTTGTGGCCATGCATTTTCTTTTTATGTATGTATTTATCTATTTAAGTATTTATTTTTATGTTTTTTTGACTCTCTTCTACTATTACTATATGCTCTCAGTGTGGAACCACGGCGCTGATGGTGGCGTCCTACAGCGGCCACAGAGAGTGTGTGAAAGGACTCATCATGCAAGGAGCTGACATCAACTACCAGAGAGAAGTACGATAGTCGGAATGATTTCTCTCAGCTTGCATTACGGACTACTACAAAACCCAAAACCCGTGAAGTTGGCACGTCGTGTAAATGGTAAATAAAAACAGAATACAATGATTTGCAAATCCTTTTCAACTTATATTCAATTGAATAGACTGCAAGGACAAGATACTTAACATTCAAACTGGAAAACTAAAGTCATTCAGAATGTGATGCCTACAACATGATTCAAAAAAGCTGGTACAAGTGGCAAAAAAGACTGAGGAAGTTGAGGAATGCTCATCAAACACATATTTGAAACATCCCACATGTGAACTGGCTAATTGGGAACAGGTGGGTGCCTTGATTGGGTATAAAAGCAGCCTCCATGAAATGCTCAGTCCTTCAAAAACAAGGATGGGCCGAGGGTCATCACTTTGTGAACAAATTCGAAAGGCAAATTGTTTAAGGACAACATTTCTCAACCAGCTATTGCAAGGAGTTTAGGGATTTCACCACATACGGTCTGTAATATCATCAAAAGGTTCCGAGAATCTGGAGAAATCACTGCACGTAAGCGATGATATTACGAATCTTCGATCCCTCAGGCGGTACTGCATCAAAAAGCGACGTCAGTGTGTAAAGGACATCACCACATGGGCTCAGTAACACTTCAGAAAACCACTGTCAGTAACTACAGTTGGTCGCTACATCTGTAAGTGCAAGTTAAAACTCTACCGTGCCAAGCCAAAGCCATTTATCAACAACACCCAGAAACGCCGCCGGCTTCGCTGGGCCCGAGATCATCTAAGATGGACTGATGCAAAGTGGAAAAGTATTCTGTGGTCCGACAAGTCCACATCTCAAATTGTTTTTGGAAACTGTGGACGTCGTGTCCTCCGGACCAAAGAGGAAACGAACCATCCGAATGGTTATAGGCACAAAGTGCCAACTTTTTTTGCAATGTGTTGCTGCCATTAAATTTTAAGTTAGTGATTATTTGCAAAAAAGTCGGAACATTAAATATCTTGTCTTTGCAGTCTACTCAATTGAATAGAAGTTGAAAAGGATTCGCAAATCATTGTATTCTGTTTTTATTTACAAATTACACAACGTGCCAACTTCACTGGTTTGGGGTTTTGTACAAGAATAACAGAATTACTGATTCATATCTTGGATTGCAGTGGTTCTCAAACTTTTTTCAGCAAGTACCGCCTCAGAAATCTATTGGCTCTCCGAGTACCACCATACTGACCAACATTAAAATACGGTAGCGTAGTATGCCTAAGTATTAATTAAAAACAAAGCCGGGGATTTCTTTAAAAAGTATATTTAACAGTTTTGGACACTTTAACATTACACAGAGTTTGATCAGTATC
>NC_084636.1:11400101-11412601 GCF_033978795.1 Nerophis ophidion | reverse complement strand
CTTTTATGTAAACATTTTCACTTATCAATACGACCATTTCCAATCATAAGATGCTTTTACACCTTAGGACGGCGCCACTCCTCTCTTCCTCGCCGCCCAAGGGGGTCACGTGACGGTCATCCGCCACCTGCTGGCATCAGGTGCCAAGACAAACCATCCGAGAGAAGTACTAGCGACCATCTCCTCTTCATTTTCCTGATTAATAGTACAGTCGAGGTCAAAAGTTTACATACACTTGTAAAGAACATAATGTCATGGCTGTCTTGAGTTTCCGATCATTTGTACAACTCTTATATTTTTGTGATAGAGTGATTGGAGCACATACTTGTTTGGTCACAAAAAAAACGGTTCTTTTATGAATTTATTATAAGTCTACTGAAAATGTGAGCAAATCTGCTGGGGCAAAAGTATACATACAGCAATGTTCATATTTGCTCACATGTCCTTTGGCAAGTTTCACTACAATAAGGCACTTTTAGTAGCCATCCACAAGCTTCTGCTTGAATTTTTGACCACTCCTCTTGACAAAATCGGTGCAGTTCAGCTAAATGTGTTGGTTTTCTGACACGGACTTGTTTCTTCAGCATTGTCCACACATTTAAGTCGGGACTTTGGGAAGGCCATTCTAAAACTTTGATTCTAGCCATTACTTTACCACTTTTGACGTGTATTTGGGGTCATGTTGGAACACCCAACTGCGACCAAGACTCAACCTCCGGGCTGATGATTTTAGGTTGACCTGAAGAATTTGGAGGCAATCCTCCTCTTTCATTGTCCGATTTTTACTTTATATAAAGCACTAGTTACATATTGCAACAAAACAGGTCCAGAGCATGATACTACTACCACCATTCTTGATTTAGCCATTCCTTTACCACTTTTGACGTGTGTTTGGGGTCATTGTCCTGTTGGAACACCCAACCTCTGGGCTGAATTTTGAGGTAATCCTCCTTGTTCGCTGTCCCATTTACTCTCTGTAAAGCACCAGTTCCATGGACAGCAAGACAGGCCCTGACAGCAAAACAGACCCAAAGCATAATACTACCACCACCATGCTTGACGGTAGGTGTGGTGTTCCTGGGATTAAAGGCCTCACCTTTTCTCCTCCAAACATATTGTGGCCTAACAGCTCCATTTTTGTTTCATCTGACATCACATGGACAAATATCAGACCTTCTGGAGGAAAGTTCTGTGGTCAGATGAAACAAAAATTTAGCTGTTTGGCCATATTGCCCAACATTATGTTTGGAGCAGAAAAGTTGACGACCTTAATCCCAGGAACACTATCCTAATGTCAAGAATGGTGGTAGTAGTATCATGCTCTGGACCTGTTTTGCTGCCTATCTTGCCCATTGTATTGTACCATATGTCCCGGGAAAGAAATCTGCGTTCAAAAGACTCCGGCTTATTAGTGATTCCCAGAGCCCAAAAAAAGTCTGCGGGCTATAGAGCGTTCCTTGTTCGGGCTCCAGTACTCTGGAATGCCCTCCCGGTAACAGTTCGAGATGCCACCTCAGTAGAAGCATTTAACCTTCCTCTTGTGTTAGCTTTCTGTTACCATCTCTTATGTTAACGGGTCGGTTTTGACCCATGTCTTAAATCAGCTGTAAAATACACTAAAAACAATTATCTATCATCCAATTTGTTTCTCATCTCTTGGTTACCTTGTTGGGTTTCCTTATCCATGAAAATATTGGTTTTAATATTTTTGGTGTGGGCCATTGGGCCTTTTTTTGTCAGTATAACCCTCGATTTCAATTGAAAAAAATGGTAAAACGAACCTCAAGGGAATCATATAAATAAAAAAAAAGGTTGTTGTGTTACCTGACCATTACTGAGGGGTATTAGAACACATCGCTTAAATAAATTTGTTTTATTTTTTTTTTCATTTTAATAATTTTAACTACAGTAACATCTATGGTGTTACGGGTCAATTTCAACCCATATATATTTACTTCAAGAAAAAGGCTAAAAAATATTTTTTTCAGCAACAGAACTTTAACATCAAGCAAATAACAACTAATCAAGCAAATCAAACCAATCAAAATAGATTACTAGTTCCAAAACTAACAAAAAACAAAATCAGAGTAAAAGTCTCTGTGTGCAAGAACTTGCACGTGTATGTGTGTGTGTTTACATGCATGTGTGGCAAAAAGTGACACTTTTAGTGTGTTCTTTGCAGAGATATTTCTTGCGGTTGAAGCACAATGCGTTTGTCTTTCTGTCCTGACTGCTTGGGCAGACCTGACACCTCTTTCTTTGAGAACCAGGTGGCCTGAGAGGAGTTGTGGTGCTGGCTGTTTTGGTTGGTGTTGAGGCAGAGCTGGTTGAGGAGGATGCTGGCGCGGATGCTCTGTGTTGCTGATGAAGTGGACAGAGTGGTAGGCAAGCTCTGCAGCTGTCTGACCAAGGCTGTAGCGTCTAGGTCTCGGGGCACCCGTAAGACGAAGGTTAAGTCTCACCTTAAAACTCATTTGTATACTCTTGCTTTTAAACAGACCCTCCTTTTTAGACCAGTTGATCTGCCGCTTCTTTTCTTTTTCTCCTCTGTCCCACTCTCCCTTGTGGAGGGGGTCCGGTCTGGGCCGCTCGTCCAGAGTCGGGGCCCAGGATGGACCGCTCGCCTGGTTGCCGACTGGGGACATCTCTGCGCTGCTGATCCGCCTCCGCTTGGGATGGTTTCCTGTTGGCTCCGCTGTGGACGGGACTCTCGCTGCTGTGTCGGATCCACTTTGGACTGGGCTCTCGCGGTTGTGTTGGATCCACTATGGATTGAACTTTCACAGTATCAATCAATCAATGTTTATTTATATAGCTCTAAATCACAAATGTCTCAAAGGACTGTACAAACCATTACGACTACGGCATCCTCGGAAGAACCCACATAAGGGCAAGGAAAACTCACACCCAGTGGGCAGGGAGAATTCACACCCAGTGGAACGCCAGTGACAATGCTGACTATGAGATACCTTGGAGAGGACCTCAGATGTGGGCAACCCCCCCCCCCCCCCCGGGGGGACCGAAAGCAATGGATATTAAGCGGGTCTAACATGATACTATAACTCATTTGTATACTCTGGCCTTTAAATAGACGTCCTTTTTAGACCAGTTGATCTGCCGCTTCTTTCCTTTTTCTCCTATGTCCCCCCCTCCCTTGTGGAGGGGGTCCGATCCGATGACTATGGATGAAGTACTGGCTGTCCAGAGTCAAGACCCAGGATGGACTGCTCGCCTGTGTATCGGTTGGGGACATCTCTACGCTGCTGATCCGCCTCCGCTTGGGATGGTTTCCTGTGGACGGGACTTTCGCTGCTGTCTTGGATCCGCTTTGAACTGAACTTTCGTGGCTGTGTTGGAGCCACTATGGATTGAACTTTCACAGTATCATGTTAGGGGGGGGGTTTGCCCACATATGCGGTCCTCTCCAAGGTTTCTCATCGTCACTGTCACCGACGTCCCACTGGGTGTGAGGTTTCCTTGCCCTTATGTGGGCCTACCGAGGCTGTCGTTGTGGTTTGTGTTGTGGTTGTTGCAGCCCTCTGAGACACTAGTGATTTAGGATTATAAAAATAAGTATTGATTGATTGATTGATTGATTGATTGATTGATTGATTGATTGAATATGTAACTGGTGCTTTATAGAGAGTAAATGGGACAATGAAAAAGGAGGATTACCTCCAAATTCTTCAGGACAACCTAAAATCATCAGCCCGAAGGTTGGGTCTTGGTCGCTGTGATGGACGTGGCCTGTGCGCCTGCGGGGAAGCGGGCCGTGGCAGGGCCGGCCTCAAGGTTGGTGACAGGTGATTGGATGACACAGCTGAAAGTGTTTGTCTAATCACCTGTCGCTCTGTAAAAGGCCGCAGTCGGGAGGCGGCAGGAGAGAGAGACGGACAGATAGTTGCTGAAAAGCAGAAGGACACGTGCAAAAAGACACAATTGCTGGGAAGCAAAAATAGATTTATTGGAAAAAAAGTTGTGCAAGACTGTTGCTTCCAGGTTTTCCGGACCACCAGGGACAGACATGACAGGCTTCGTTCACTTTTGACAAGGCTTTATTTTCCAATAAATCTATTTTTGCTTTCTAGCAATTGTGTCTTTTTGCACATGTCCTTCTGCTTTTCAGCAACTATCTGTCCGTCTCTCTCTCCCGCCGCCTCCCGACTGCGGCCTTTTACCGAGCGACAGGTGATTAGACAAACACTTTCAGCTGTGTCATCC
This sequence comes from Nerophis ophidion, assembly GCF_033978795.1. Classification (NCBI taxonomy): domain Eukaryota; kingdom Metazoa; phylum Chordata; class Actinopteri; order Syngnathiformes; family Syngnathidae; genus Nerophis; species Nerophis ophidion. Next base: position 11,408,380 of record NC_084636.1, on the reverse strand, counting down.
AATCACCTGTCGCTAACCTCGAGGCCGGCCCTGCCACGCCCGGCAGGCGCACAGGCCACGCCCATCACAGTCGCAGTTGGGTGTTCCAACATGACCATGACCCCAAATTCATGTCAAAAGTGGTAAAGTAATGGCTAGAATTAAAGTTTTAGAATGGCCTTCCCAAAGTCCTGACTTAAATGTGTGGACAATGCTGAAGAAACAAGTCCGTGTCAGAAAACCAACACTTTTAGCTGAACTGCACCAATTTTGTCAAGAGGAGTGGTCCAAAAAATTCAAGCAGAAGGGGAGAGGCGTGGCGCAGTGGGAGAGTGGCTGTGCGCAACCCAAGCGTCCCTGGTTCAATTCCCACCTAGTACCAACCTCGTCACGTCCGTTGTGTCCTGAGCAAGACACTTCACCCTTGCTCCTGATGGGTGCTGGTTGGCGCCTTGCATGGCAGCTCCCTCCATCAGTGTGTGAATGTGTGTGTGAATGGGTAAATGTGGAAGTAGTGTCAAAGCGCTTTGAGTACCTTGAAGGTAGAAAAGCGCTATAAAAGTACAACCCATTTATCATTTAAGCTTGTGGATGGCTACTAAAAGTGTCTTATTGCAGTGAAACTTGCCAAGGGACATGTAAGCAAATATCAACATTGCTGTATGTATACTTTTGACCCAGCAGATTTGCTCACATTTTCAGTAGACTTATAGAAAATTCATAAAAGAATATGGCCAAACAGCTAAATTTTTGTTTCATCTGACCACAGAACTTTCCTCCAGAAGGTCTGATATTTGTCCATGTGATGTCAGATGAAACAAAATTGAGCTGTTTGACCACAATACCCAGCAATATGTTTGGAGGAGAAAAGGTGAGGCCTTTAATCGCAGGAACACCACACCTACCGTCAAGCATGGTGGTGGTAGTATTATGCTTTGAGTCTGTTTTGCTGTCAGGGCCTGTCTTGCAGTCCATGGAACTAGTGCTTTACAGAAAGTAAATGGGACAGCGAACAAGGAGGATTACCTCAAAATTCAGCCTGGAGGTTGGGTCTTGGGCGCAGTTGGCTGTTCCAACAGGACAATGACCCCAAACACACGTCAAAAGTGGCAAAGGAATGGCTAAATCAAGAATGGTGGTAGTAGTATCATGCTCTGGACCTGTTTTGCTGCAATATGTAACTAGTGCTTTATAGAAAGTAAAAATGGGACAAAGAAAAAGGAGGATTGCCTCCAAATTCTTCAGGTCAACCTAAAATCATCAGCCCTGGAGGTTGAGTCTTGGTCGCAGTTGGGTGTTCCAACCTGACCCCGAATACACGTCAAAAGTGGTAAAGTAATGGCTAAAATTAAAGTTTTAGAATGGCCTTCCCAAAGTCCTGACTTAAACGTGTGGACAATGCTGAAGAAACAAGTCCATGTCAGAAAACCAACACATTTAGCTGAACTGCACCGATTTTGTCAAGAGGAGTGGTCAAAACAATTCAACCAGAAGCTTGTGGATGGCTACCAAAAGCGTCTTATTGCAGCGAAACTTGCCAAGGGACAACATGTAAGCAAATATGAACATTGCTGTATGTATACTTTTGCTCACATTTTCAGTAGACTTATAAAAAATTCATAAAAGAACCAAACTTCATGAATTTTTTTTCGTGAAGTGAAGTGAATTATATTTATATAGCGCTTTTCTCTAGTGACTCAAAGCGCTTTTACATAGTGAAACCCAATATCTAATTTTTACATTCAAACCAGTGTGGGTGGCACTGGGAGCAGGTGGGTAAAGTGTCTTGCCCAAGGACACAACGGCAGTGACTAGGATGGCGAATGCGGGAATCGAACCTGGAACCCTCAAGTTGCTGGCACGGCCACTCTACCAAACGAGCTATACCGCCCCACTGACCAACAAGTATGTGCTCCAATCATTCTATCACAAAAAAATAAGAGTTAGAAAAATGATTGGAAACTCAAGCCAGCCATGACATTATGTTCTTTCCAAGTGTATGTAAACTTTTGACCTCGACTGCATCTTTTGATAACCTGCCCTCTTCTCTCACCCGACAGGACGGCACCGCCCCCTTGTGGATGGCAGCCCAGATGGGACACAGCGACGCGGCGAGGGTGCTCCTCTTGCGGGGTGCAGACAGGGACGCCTACAGAGAAGTACGCTCTTTGTTTTTAGGATTAGAAGTGGAGGAAACACTTGATTGGTCTCTTATCCCAGGCCTGACTGTGGTAAAAGGAATTTTCGCAAATTAAGATTATTATTAATAAATGGAATACTTTCATAATTATAGCATCAAAAGTTGTTTACAATCTTTTAAATATGTTTTTTTTAACATTCCTATTAGCGACCTCTAAACCAGTGTTTAGGCAAATTTTTTGTGTTGAAAAAATCCAAAGGCACTCCACCAGCAGAAATCATTAAAAAAAGTTAACAGTAAAAAGTCGTTGTCGCAATTGACTTTAAAGCATAACCAACCATGCATGACTATAGCTCTTGTCTCAAAGTAGGTGTACTGTCACCACCTGTCACATCACACCCTGACTTATTTGAAGTTGTTTGCTGTTTTCCTGTGTGTAGTTTTTTACTTCTTGTCTTGCTCTCCTATTTTGGTGGCTTTTTCTCTTTTTTTGGTATTTTCCTGTAGCACAGGGGTCGGGAAGCTTTTTGGCTGAGAGAGCCATACAAGCCAAATATTTTAAAAAGTACTTTCGTGAGAGCCATATATTATTTTTTTTAAGACTGAACTCAACTAAATGCATGCATTTTTAAGTAAAACCAACATTTTTAGAGTATAATAAAATAAGTATCTTATTCTTTTTAATAACATTGTTATTCTGAAGCGAACCAACAATAAATAAAATACTTCTTACCATTAATGCGACTTCTTGAACAGGTGCGGTAGAAACCAGATGGATGGATTAAAATGCATGAGAATGTTTTATATTTTGAACGTTATTTTTGACACTGTGACTACCAGCATAATTATTCATTACTTATCGTGTTAAGCAATGTCAGCTAAGATTTATCTGAGAGCCAGGTGCAGTCATCAAAAGAGCCACTTCTGGCTCTAGAGCCATAGGTTCCCTACCCCTGCTGTAGCAGTTTCATGACTTCCTTTGAGCGATATTTCCCGCATCTACTTTGTTTTAGCAATCAAGAATATTTCAGTTTTTTTATCTTTCTTTCTGGGGACGATGATTGTAATGTCATGTTTGGATGTACACTGTGGACGCCGTCTTTACTCCGCAGTAAGTCTTTGCTGTCGTCCAGCATTGTGTTTTTGTTAACTTTGTAATCAGTTCAGTTTTAGTTTCGTTCTGCATAGCCTTCCCTAAGCTTCGATACATTTTCTTAGGGGCACTCACTTTGTGTTTATGTTTGGTTTAAGCATTACACACCTTTTTACCTGCACCCTGCCTCCCGCTGTTCCCGACATCCACAAAGCAATTAGCTACCGGCTGCCGCCTACTGATATGGAAGAGTATTACATGGTTACTCTGCCGAGCTCTGGACAGCAACACATCATTTGCAGTTTATAATTACTGGTTTGCAAAAAATATTTTAACCCAAATCGGTGAAATTAGATAATCTCCCACGGCACACCAGACTTTATCTCACGGCACACTAGTGTGTCGCGGCACAGTGGTTGAAAAACACTGCTCTAAACATGAAAAAACACACATTGCACTCATTTTAACCAATATAGTAGTCTTGAGTGCCTTCTACCTCGGGATGAGTACCGAATCCGGTACTTTTTTGGCACAGACCGAATTCCGTCGGCCCTACCGCGTACTGATTCACAATAAATTCATTAAAAAAAATTTTTTTTAAATGTATTAATGTTTTTGTGACCAACAAGTATGTGCTCCAACTCGGTTGGTATTATTTACATTTTTTAAAGAACTAACTCAACTTTGTTTATATCTTAATTTTGAGTGCCTCAGATCAGGGGTGTCCAAACTTATTCCACCAAGGGGCTGCACACTGTGAAGTGAAGTGAAGTGAATTATATTTATATAGCGCTTTTCTCTCGTGACTCAAAGCGCTTTACATAGTGAAACCCAATATCTAAGTTTCATTTAAACCAGTGTGGGTGGCACTGGGAGCAGGTGGGTAAAGTGTTTTGCCCAAGGACACAACGGCAGTGACTATGATGGCGGAAGCGGGAATCGAACCTGCAACCCTCAAGTTGCTGGCACGGCCACTCTACCAACCGAGCTATACCGCCCCACTGAAATGTTTGAAAAAAAATGTATTTTGTGAAAAAAAACATTATTATCATTAGTTACAACATTTCAGTATTTTTCTCATAAAATGCCAATTTTTATATTTATTTTTTTTGCATTTTTTTGTGTGTAATTTTTACTGTTGTTTTTTTCCCACTGTAAGAAAAGAATAATGATAATAAAAATATTGAGATTTTGCAACCTGGTTTCTCCCCAAAAAAATCTACCTTCAGTGTGCTCGCACGCTAACATTAAAGTGCTAACTGTTTTTTGCAATTTTTAAAACATTTCCTCGAATTCATATAACCTGGTTTGTGAGACATGCTAACTGTTAGCATGTTTGCGTTAGCATGCTATCATTAAAGTGCTAACTTTTTTTGCTAGCTGTGCATTTTTTTTGTCTAATTAGACAGCCATACACCTTACAGTCACATACATAGTATGTGACACATGCTAACTGATAGCATTAAAACGTTTGATCCCCGCTTCCATCATCCTAGTCACTGCCGTTGTGTCCTTGGGCAAGAAACTTTACCTACATGCTCCCAGTGCCACCCACACTGTTTTAAATGTAACTTCGATATTGGGTTTCCCTGTGTAAAAATTCTGTTGGGTTTTGGACTCTTTTAGTTCCTGTTTGCGCTTCCCGGTTTGTTTTGTCACCATGGCGACCCATTAGTTTCACCTGCCTCATTTGTTTGGACTCACGCACCTGTCGCTAATCAGAGACTATTATTTAAGCCTGCCATTTTCAGTTAGTCGGTCAGGCGACATTGCTCTGTATCTGCTCTGTTCATGCTCGTTTCACACCATAGATCTCTGCTCTGCCAAGTGAGTTTTTGTTTATTATTGCCACAGTTAGTGACTTTTGTTTCATGTCCATTGTGTCAAAGTTAGTTTGTGACGAACCCCAATATGCAGAGACGGAGGCAGGCATTGAATAGGAAAACATGATTTAATTAAAATATTAGAATAAGAACAAACCAAAGGGATACAACCAAAAGCGCGCACGAGGCGGATAACAAACTAAGGGAACAACGCTGCTTTGTAAACGGACGTAGGGAGAAGTACAGAGCGCCAAAAAAAACCTAAAAGGCACTGCCTTTGTGTGCCGGCCCAATCACATAGTACCTACGATTTTTCACACACACATGTGAATGCAAGGCATACTTGGTCAACAGACATACAGGTCACACTGAGGGTGACCGTACAAAACAACTTTAACACTTTACAAATAAGCGCCACACTGTGAACCCACACCAAACAAGAATGACAAACACATTTCAGGAGAACATACGCACCGAAAACACAACATAAACACAACAGAAAAAACACCCAGAACCCCTTGCAGCACTAACTATTCCAGGACGCTACAATATACACCCCAAGCCCCGCTACCCCCATCCCACTCTCAGGGAGAGCATGTCCCAAATTCCAAGCTGCTGTTTTGAGGCATGTTAAAAAAAAAAGCACTTTGTGACTTCAATAATAAATATGGCAGTGCCATGTTGGCATTTTTTTTTCCATAACTTGAGTTGATTTATTTTGGAAAAACGTTTTACATTGTCTAATGCATCGAGCGCGGCATCACAACAAAATTAAGCATAATAATGCGTTAATTCCAAGACTGTATATATCGGTATCGGTAATTAAGTCGGACTGTTGAACAACTGAAGCTCTAGAATGGGGAAGAATTCCACTTTCAAAGCTTCAACAATTAGTTTTCTCAGTTCCCAAACGTTTATTGAGTGTTGTTAAAAGAAAAGGGGATGTAACACAGTGGTGAACATGCCCTTTCCCAACTACTTTGGCATGTGTTGCAGCCATGAAATTCTAAGTTAATTATTATTTGCAAAAAAAATAAAAAGTTTATAAGTTTGAACATTAAATATCTTGTACTTGTAGTGCATTCAACTGAATATGGGTTGAAAAGGATTTGCAAGTCATTGTATTCTGTTTATATTTACATCTAACATAATTTCCCAACTCATATGGATATGGGGTTCTTGGAATATCTGAGCTAGTGAAGCCGAACTATCTGAATTATGCTTCTGCTTTTCTGACTTAAATTTGACTGTCGCCTTGCAGGACGGCTCCACGGCGTTATTTAAAGCGGCTCTGAAAGGACACACCGGCGTCATCGAGGAGCTTCTCAAGTTTTCTCCATCCCTCGGCCTCCTCAAGGTAGCCAACACGACTGATCAGGACAAAACACTATATTTATCGACGCCCATTTCTCTTCATATTCTGATATTATAGTGGGTGTATCGTCCACAGGCTAACGGGGGGTGTATATTGTAGTGTCCTTTAAGAGTTAGTGCTGCAAGGGATTCTGGGTTCTTTTGTGTTTATGTTGTGTTACGGTGCGGATGTTCTCCCAAAATGTGTTTGTCATTCTTATTTGGTGTGGGTTCACAGTGTGGCGCATATTTGTAACAGTGTTAAAGTTGTTTATATGGGCCACCCTCAGTGTGACCTGTATAGTTGTTGACTAAGTATGCCATGATTAACAATCTCGCTCTCTCAATCTCTCTGCCCTTCCCTCACAAAATTTTACTGCGTGCACATACCTTCACATTTTGTTTTGTTTTTAACCCCTTCTTAACCCTTTACGTACGTTGAAAATACACGCAATCCTGACTCAAAACTCATTCAAGAAACCCCGCCCGGACAGCCCAGACAGGCTTGCAAAAGAGGACATGTCCGGGGAAAAGAAGACGTATGGTCAGTCTAACTTAAACTTGAATGTTTGCCTTCTTGGGACGGCGTGGCGCAGTGGGAAAGTGGCCGTGCGCAACCCGAGGGTCACTGGTTCAAATCCCACCTAGAACCAACCTTGTCACGTCCGTTGTGTCCTGAGCAAGACACTTCACCCTTGCTCCTGATGGGTGCTGGTTGGCGCCTTGCATGGCAGCTCCCTCCATCAGTGTGTGAATGTGTGTGTGAATGGGTAAATGTGGAAGTAGTGTCAAAGCGCTTTGAGTACCTTGAAGGTAGAAAAGCGCTATACAAGTACAACCCATTTATCTCCAAGATGAATATGAAGATTCACCATTTGTAGAACATAATATGAGTTAATTAATTCACTTCAGAGACTTTTAAGGTTTTGTTGCACTCCACCTGCATGTACATTTTTGGGGAATTTTAGCAATTACCGGGATTGAGAATATGGTCTATTTTGAGTTAGCATCACAATTCAATTAGCAAGTCAATTGCATAACGTCAAACAAATATTTTTCAAAACTGGAACTGCACCTCCTAAACCCCCCCCCCCCTTCCTCTCCCGACATGACTGTGCACTAGTGCACAAAGCAAGGTCCATAACAACATGGATGACAGAGTCTATTGTGGATGAACTTGACTGGCCTGCACAGAGTCCTCACCTGAACCTGATAGGACACCTTTGGGATGAATTAAAACGGAGACTGACAGCCAGGCCTTCTCGACCTCACCAATGCGCTTTTGGAAGAACAGTGGAAAATTCCTATGGACACACTCCACAACCTTGTGGACAGCCTTCCCAGAACAGTTGAAGCTGTAATAGCTTCAAAAGGTGGACTGACATCATATTGAACCCTATGGGTTAGGAATGGAATGACACTTCAAGTTTATATGTGAGTCGAGGCAGGTGGTCAAATACTTTTTGCAATATACAGTGGGGCAGAAAAGTTTTTAGTCAGCCACCGATTGTGCAAGTTCTCCCTCTTAAAATGATGACAGAGGTCTGTAATTTTCATCATAGGTACACTTCAACTGTGAGAGACAGAATGTGGAAAACAAATCCAGGAATTCACATTGTAGGAATTTTAAATAATTTATTTGTAAATTATGGTTGAAAATAAGTATTTGGTCACTTCAAACAAGGTAGATCTCTGGCTCTCACAGACCTGTAACTTCTTCTTTAAGAAGCTCTTCTGTCCTCCACTCGTTACCTGTATTAATGGCAAAGCCTCAAACAGTCAGACACCAAACTCCACTATGGCCAAGACCAAAGAGCTGTCGAAGGACACCAGGAAAATAATTGTAGACCTGCACCAGACTGGGAAGAGTGAATCTACAATAGGCAAGCAG
>NC_084636.1:11367601-11395101 GCF_033978795.1 Nerophis ophidion | reverse complement strand
CAAACATTTGGAGTGAATTTGGCGGCGGCGAGAGTGTCTAAATCTGTTTTGGCGGTTGAGCACAAGCTGTTTTGTGACTGGATCGAGATGGAAGGGGATAGTGACGGGATGTATGAGGATAGTGTGGAAATGGATAGGACTAGAGGGGAGAGAGGAAAGAAGGGGAGATGAGGGAGTGAAGGAAAGTCGAGTGCTAAAAGAGTGCATGAAGACGATGAAGAGGTTGATAAGAGGAAAAGGGTTATGGTGGATGAATATAAGATAATTTATACATTTGAATCAAACCAAGATATGTATGACATTAGTTTGATGACACTGGTTAAGGGATTAAAGAAGGACATTGGAGAGGTGGAGATAGCGAAGGTGCTCAGGGACGGACAGCTGTTGATTAAATGCAAAAATGGAGAGCAAAAGAACAAAGCAATGCGATTGCAAAAACTGTGCAACAAAATAATAAAGGAAAAAATCGAAGTGGGAGAACGAAAGGGGGCAAGAGGAGTCGTGACAGGAATCCCAAGAGGAGAAAATTTAGATGATCTGAAAAGAGAAATAAAAGGAGGAACTGTCACTATGATGAAAAGAATGATGGCATTTAGGAACGGTGAAAAGACTGAGAGCGAATCTGTGCTAGTGCAATTTGCAGAGGAGGTCCTACCAGAGAGAATCATGATAGGGTATTTAAGCTTCTATGTTAGAGCTTACGTGCCACCCCCAGTACGTTGTTTCAAGTGCCAACGCTATGGGCACATAGCTAGTGTTTGTCATGCTAAGATGAGATGTGGACGGTGTGGAGGAGAGCATGAATATGGACAATGTGGAGAAAATGAACAGGTCAAGTGTTGTAATTGTGGCGGAAATCACACAGCAGTGTATGGGGGCTGCATCATAAGAAAACAGGCAACAGAAGTACAGCAAATCAGAGTTGAAAGAAATATTACATACGCAGAGGCAGTTAAAATAAGAAATCAAGAAAGTGCAGAACAGGACAGAAGTGAAAATAGTTCAAGAAATTAAAAACAAGAGGCAGCAAATACAGGAATTTCCATGGACAAACTAGTTGTATTCCTGGCTTACGTAATAAATTGTACAGAACAGGCTAGAAACAAGACTGAGAAAATCTAAATAATTGTCAAAGCAGCAGCAAAGTTTTTAAATTTAAAAGAACTATCCTGGGAACAGGTGCAAGGTGAGCTACAGAGAGTAGACGAGACCGAGTCATGTGACCACAATCCAACGCCATGTTAATTGTTCAGTGGAATGCCAGAAGTTTGATAGCAAACGGACAGGAATTAAAGGGATATATTAATAATATGACAAATAAACCACATATAATATGTATTCAAGAAACATGGCTGAAGCCAAAATTAAACTTTATAATAAAAGGATATATAACGATACGTAAAGATAGGAATGATGGGCAAGGAGGAGGATGTGCCATATTTATTAAGGAAGATATGCATTATTCAATATTAAAAGTAAAACAAGAACTAGAAATAGTAGGAGTAGAAGTATGGAATAATAAAGAAAGATACAAAGTACTAAACTTCTATAATCCATGCAAGAAATGAGAAATTCACCAACTAGAAACAATAATCGAGCACTGGAGTGGCAATATTATTTGGTGTGGTGACTTTAATGCACATAGCACAATGTGGGGTGAAAGGGATGACTGGAATGGGGATACATTGGAAGCACTTTTGGAGGAAAAAGAACTGGTATGTGTGAATGATGGGTCGGGAACAAGGTTAGATGTCGTCCCGGGTAAAGAAACAGCAATAGATTTAACACTAGTGTCACAAGGGTTAGCAGGAAAGGTGGAGTGGGAAGTAAATAAATACAGCACAATGGGAAGTGATCGCTATCCAATCTTCATTCACATAAACATAAATCAAAGGACAGAAAGCACTAGGATAGAAGGAAGATGGAAGTATAATCATGGTGACTGGGGGAAATTGATAGGCAAACATACTACAGGGCTGTGTGATTTTTGCCACCAGATAGAAAATGTTGACCATGTCTAAATACAATGTAGGAAATATAATAGAGAAAGAGAAATACTGGAAAATAAGTTAGCAAAAGAAAATATTAGGTTAGAAGTGGGAGGTATATTAGGATTGCATTCAGAAAACATAGGATATAAAGCAATATACACATATTTAAAAAACACTGGGTTAAATAAAATAATATAGAGTAGGGATCCACCTCGGTCCACACTCCATTACAGTAGGTGGCGATAATGCACACCAGAAGGTTGATTGCCAACCGCCATAAAAAACTAAAGAAGAAGAAAGAAGAAGAAGTCGTTTTGTTACAGCTACTACCTGTCGTGCTACATTTTGTCCTGGTCGTCGTAGCGGTAAGCTGTTTCTGTCAGCATTAGTTATTTCCAGTTTTTCTGTTTGCTATCCACTAGCTTCCATGCTAAAGTTCCTTTTTGTTTTCTAGCTTCCAGTGCTAGCTCCCTTAGTTTGTTATTTCGCCCACGTGCGTGCTTTTTGTTTGTTCTTGTTTAGTTTTAATTAAATCATCTTTTCATATTCTATGCCTGCCTCCATCTCTGCATCTCGGGGTTCGACAACAACAAACACCTGTGACACAAATGTACGTAGTTTGGGTATAATTTATTAACGTACTGCAGCCTCATAGACAGACAGAGAAACACACACTCACGCATGAATACAAACACCAATCAGAAGTGCACATGTGTTCCCAGGTGCAGCCCACACCTATCAGACTTTGATTTGTGTAAAGGCTAACTTGTTATTTTCCTTCGTAAATCTCTGCCTACTGAGCCTATGGTGCTCTTACGTTATTGTGGCTCAATTTGCCTTATTTTTTTTTTCATTTTAACGTATTATTACTTAATATATTTTAATATATTATATTATCATTTTTAAAATAATATATTTTTCCCCTCGGGGATTATTAAAGTATTTCTGATTTCTCAATGATTCTGATATATTATTGTTTTAGTTGCTTAAGAGATATTCCTGGCTCTGAATTTGTTCATTGCTATTCTTGTTTTTTGTGCAATATTTGTTGCCGTCATCATTAAACAAACAGGTTACTCATTAGTTACTCAGTACTTGAGTAGTTTTTTCACAACATTTTACTTTTACTCAAGTAAATATATGGGTGACTACTCCTTACTTTTACTTGAGTAATAAATCTCTAAAGTTACAGGACTTTTACTTGAGTACAATTTCTGGCTACCGTATACCCGCTGTCACGCCAAATTTCCGGGGTCATGATTAATACAGACGTTTTGTTAACGCTATATTAAAAAAAAATTTAAAAACAATTTACAAACACAAGCTATGGGATGACATAAGAGGAAACGTGACCCCCGAAGTAAATGCGTCATCCCATAGCTTGTGTTTGTAAATTGTTTTTTAAATTTTTTATAATATAGCGTTAACAAAATGTCTGTATTTTTATAATATAGCGTTACCAAAACGTCTGTATTAATCATGACCCCGGAAGTAAATGGGGGGGAAGGGTTTTGTAGGGGGGAAGAAATTTGGCGTGACACCACCTCTGTGTGTGTGTGTGTGTGTGTGTGTGTGTGTATATATATATATATATATATATATATGTATATATATATATATATATATATATATATATATAAAATAAATACTTTTATTTCAGTGAATTCTAGCTAGAAATATACTCCTCCCCCTTTAAACCCGCTCTCCGGACCGCCCCGCCCACCCCAACCCTCCCAATCTCCCAAATTCGGAGGTCTCAAGGTCGGCAAGTATGTTGAGTGTTATTGTACATCTATAAACAAGCTTATTGGCGTGAATATAATGGGACAGGCGAAAGTTTATAAATTATTTTTGAAAGTTTCTCTGCGACCCGGTGGTTGGGAACCACTGCTCTTGACCGTCGCCTGAAACCTGGAAGTGCCCGGATGTCCCTCTGGGTCACGTGATTACAACCCCCGCCATTAAGTGTCTCCACTGAGCAAGAACTGTGAGCAAGAACGAAAGAGAAAAGGACAATTGCTGGAAAGCAACTAAGAGACTTATTGAAAAAAAAACAATATTGTAACCCTTAAACAGGCTCTCATGTCGGTGCTTGGTGGTCTGAAGAACCCCCAGGAGGGCAAGCCCCACACTAACCAATAATAAATAAGTAACTTCCTACCATTAACGCAACTTCTTTAACAGGTGCGGTACAAAAAAACGGATGGATGGATTGAAAATGCACGAGAATGTTTTATATTTTGAACATTATTTTTAACACTGTGATTACAAGTGGAATTATTCATTATTTGTCGTGTTAAGCAATGTCAGCTCAGATTTATCCGAGAGCCAGATGCAGTCATCAAAAGAGCCACATCTGGCTCGCGAGCCATAGGTTCCCTACCCCTGTGTTATAACATATTTTGCCGAAATTGATATTCCATTTTAAATAAAATAGCCTTTTTTTTTACAGAATATAAAGTTTTACTTGGTCCTAATATCAAACAACGTCATGACAATCATATAAATGATGACGGAAACACAAAAGTGCCTTTTTACTGTGAATGTAGCAAGAAATCAATAAATACTTACATTCGTCTCACAGCAAAGTCAAGATCTTGGTTGACCACTGCGCGCGTACGTGTAGGCGCGCGTTCATGTCCGTCCACAGAACAGATTCGCTCCGTATCCGAGTGGGCGGGGCCGATCCTCGGGGCGGCGCATAGCGGTTTAGTACAATTTTCAGAGGCGGAGGAGATGCTCTCGGACAGGGGTGGGCAACCTTTACCACTCAAAGAGCCATTTTGACCCGTTTCACAAAATAAGTGAAGTGAATTATATTTATATAGCGCTTTTCTCTAGCGACTGAAAGCGCTTTACATAGTGAAACCCAATATCTAAGTTCCATTCAAACCAGTGTGGGTGGCACTGGGAGTAGGTGGGTAAAGTGTCTTGCCCAAAGACACAACGGCAGTGACTAGTATGGTGAAAGTGGGAATCGAACCTGGAACCCTCAAGTTGCTGGCACGGCCACTCTACCAAACGAGCTATACCGCTATAGATATTCCCGGGGGTAGAGCACCTGACATTGAAGCTAATCTTAGGGAGCTAACTCGCAACAGATCTAGTAAACACGTACGGCAGGCTAACCGCACCACTAGTTATGCGAATATAGTAATACACGTTGGCTCCAATGACGTTAGGATGAGACAATCAGAGATTACAAAGAGAAACATAGCCAGGGCTTGTAATCTCGCCAGAAAGATGTCCAGGCATCGAGTAATTGTCTCTGGCCCCCTGCCTGGGAGAGGCAATGATGACAGATATAGCAGATTAGTCTCTCTTAACAAGTGGCTGGATAGCTTCTGTAGACAACAGGGATTTACGTTTATTGATAATTGGCCCTCTTTCTGGGGCAAACCTGGCTTGCTGAGGAGAGACGGCCTTCACCCTAACCAGAAAGGCGCTATCCTCTTGTCTCGGAACATAGATTTCGTATTGAGCCACATTTGACTAACTGCACTAGAGCAAGCCCGGTCACAGGCAATTACAGAGCCTGCTAGCCTGGGTATGGAGTCAGTTAAGTTAGAACTAGCCAGCGCCAGGCTGGATGATCCCTGTACACATAGCAATTTTCGTAGAATAATACACAACTCACAAAATGTTTTTTCTGCTATGACTATGACTACGTCAGAGTTAGACATGCGTTCTACTGAGGTGGCAAATTATGATGCGTTCAGTTTATCGCAGCACCAAGTAGACAATCTGAAAAAATTCCCATCATATCAATTCCTAGATATGGTCGTAATTATTTTAAGTACACTGCGCATAATAAACGCAACATTATTAATATTGCTACTACGGATAATTTTATCAACAACTCCTTAAAACAGCCCACTACCTATAATATGGGCTTTCTAAACATCAGATCTTTGTCTCCCAAAATGTTATTAGTTAATGAGGTCATTAGAGACAACAACCTTAACGTCATCGGTCTTAGTGAAACCTGGCTTAAACCAGACGACTTTTTTGCGATAAATGAGGCATCCCCTCCTAACTATACGAATGCGCATATTGCCCGTCCCCTTAAAAGAGGAAGGGGGTCGCACTAATATACAACGAAAACTTTAACTTTAGTCCTAACTTAAATAATAAATATAAATTGTTTGAGGTGCTTTCTATGAAGTCTGCCACACCTCTGCCTCTGTGCCTGGCCGTTATCTACCGCCCCCCAGGGCCCTATTCGGACTTTATTAGTGAATTCTCAGAGTTTGTTGCTGATCTAGTGACACACGCCGATAATATAATTATAATGGGGGACTTTAATATCCATATGAATACCCCATTGGACCCAGCGTGCGTGGCGCTCCAGACTATAATTGATAGCTGTGGTCTTACACAAATAATAAATGAACCGACGCATCGCAGCGGTAATACGATAGACCTAGTGCTTGTCAGAGGTATCACCGTTTCCAAAGTTATAATACTCCCGTATACTAAAGTAATGTCCGATCATTACCTTATAAAATTCGAAGTTCAGACTCATGTTCGGCAAGCTAATAATAATAAAAACTGCTATAGCAGCCGCAACATTAATGCTGCCACAACGACGACTCTTGCTGACCTACTGCCCTCGGTAATGGCACCGTTCCCAAAGTATGTGGGCTCTATTGATAACCTCACTAACAACTTTAACAACGCCCTGCGTGAAACCATTGATAGTATAGCACCGCTGAAGTTAAAAAAGGCGTACGCCATGGTTTACTGAAGAAACTAGAGCTCAAAAATTATTATGTAGAAAGCTGGAACGCAAATGGCGCACGACTAAACTTGAGGTGCACCATCAAGCATGGAGTGATGGTTTAATAACTTATAAACGCATGCTTACCTTAGCTAAAACTAATTATTACTCAAATCTCATCCGCATTAATAAAAACGATCCAAAATTTTTGTTTAGTACAGTAGCATCGCTAACCCAACAAGGGACTCCTTCCAGTAGCTCCACCCATTCGGCAGATGACTTTATGAAGTTCCTTAATAAGAAAATTTAACTTATTAGAAAGGAGATTAAAGACAATGCGTCCCAGCTACAACTGGGTTATAGTAACACAGATACGACTGTATATACGGCGGATACTGAAATATATCCAAAATAGTTTCTCTCGTTTTGATGAAATAACACTAGAAGAATTGTTACACCGTGTAAATGGAATAAAACAAACAACATGTTTACTTGACCCACTTCCTGGGAAACTTATCAAGGAGCTTTTTGTATTATTAGGTCCATCAGTGCTAAATATTATAAACGTATCACTTTCCTCGGGCACTGTTCCCCTAGCATTCAAAAAAGCGGTTATTCATCCTCTCCTTAAAAGACCTAACCTCGATCCTGACCTCATGGTAAACTACCGACCGGTGTCTCACCTTCCCTTTATTTCGAAAATCCTCCAAAAAATTGTTGCATAGCAGCTAAATGAACACTTAGCGTTTAACAATCTATGTGAAACCTTTCAATCCGGTTTCAGGGCAAATCACTCGACTGAGACAGCCCTCACAAAATTGACTAATGATCTATTGCTAACGATGGACTCTGATGCGTCATCTATGTTGCTGCTCCTCGATCTTAGCGCTGCTTTCGATACCGTCGATCATAATATTTTATTAGAGCGTATCAAAACACGAATTGGTATGTCGGACTCAGCCCTGTCTTGGTTTAACTCTTATCTTACTGATAGGATGCAGTGCGTCTCCCATAACAATGTGACCTCGGACTATGTTAAGGTAACGTGTGGAGTTCCCCAGGGTTCGGTCCTTGGCCCTGCACTCTTCAGCATCTACATGCTGCCGCTAGGTGACGTCATACGCAAATACGGTTTTAGCTTTCACTGTTATGCTGATGACACCCAACTCTACATGCCCCTAAAGCTGACCAACACGCCGGATTGTAGTCAGTTGGAAGCGTGTCTTAATGAAATTAAACAATGGATGTCCGCTAACGTTTTGCAACTTAACGCCAAAAAAACGGAAATGCTGATTAACGGTCCTGCTAGACACCGACCTCTATTTAATAATACAACTTTAACATTTGACAACCAAATAATAAAACAAGGTGACTCGGTAAAGAATCTGGGTATTATCTTCGACCCAACTCTCTCCTTTGAGTCACACATTAAAAGCGTTACTAAAACGGCCTTCTTTCATCTCCGTAATATCGCTAAAATTCGCTCCATTTTGTCCACTAAAGACGCCAAGATCATTAGCCATGCATTTGTTACGTCTCGTCTCGATTACTGTAACGTATTATTTTCGGGTCTCCCCATGTCTAGCATTAAAAGATTACAGTTGGTACAAAATGCGGCTGCTAGACTTTTCACAAGAACAAGAAAGTTTGATCACATTACGCCTGTACTGGCTCACCTGCACTGGCTTCCTGTGTACTTAAGATGTGACTTTAAGGTTTTACTAATTACGTATAAAATACTACACGGTCTAGCTCCAGCCTATCTTGCCGATTGTATTGTACCATATGTCCCGGCAAGAAATCTGCGTTCAAAAGACTCCGGCTTATTAGTGATTCCTAGAGCCCAAAAAAAGTCTGCGGGCTATAGAGCGTTTTCCGTTCGGGCTCCAGTACTCTGGAATGCCCTCCCGGTAACAGTTCGAGATGCTACCTCAGTAGAAGCATTTAAGTCTCACCTTAAAACTCATCTGTATACTCTAGCCTTTAAATAGACCTCCTTTTTAGACCAGTTGATCTGCCGCTTCTTTTCTTTCTCCTATGTCCCCCCCTCCCTTGTGGAGGGGGTCCGGTCCGATGACCATGGATGAAGTACTGGCTGTCCAGAGTCGAGACCCAGGATGGACCGCTCGTCGGGACCCAAGATGGACCGCTCGCCTGTATCGATTGGGGACAGCTCTACACTGCTGATCCGCCTCCGCTTGAGATGGTCTCCTCTGGACGGGACTCTCGCTGCTGTCTTGGATCCGCTTTGGACTGAACTCTCGCGGCTGTGTTGGAGCCACTATGGATTGAACTTTCGCAGCATCATGTTAGACCCGCTCGACATCCATTGCTTTTGGTCCCCTAGAGCGGGGGGGTTGCCCACATCTGAGGTCCTCTCCAAGGTTTCTCATAGTCAGCATTGTCACTGGCATCCCACTGGATGTGAATTCTCCCTGCCCACTGGGTGTGAGTTTTCCTTGCCCTTTTGTGGGTTCTTCCGAGGATGTTGTAGTCGTAATGATTTGTGCAGTCCTTTGAGACATTTGTGATTTGGGGCTATATAAATAAACATTGATTGATTGATTGAGTGAGATGTATAAAGACAACAATGGGAGCCACAAAACTTTTTTGAAATTTATAATGAAATAACACTGCGTACAAAGTTATTTTTTTGTTGCTTTGTGCTATGTATAAACAAACTATTATGGGTTACAATTATGAAATCAATGAACGACTGCAGAGAAAATTAAATAACATTTCTGCATGCAACAAAACGTTTTTAACTCCGAAAAAGACGTCGGGTTGAACGTTGTGTAAACTACTTAATGTCTATTTAAGTCTTCCTCGTAATAATGAAAAAACAAAATGCCGAACTTAAATTATCCACTGGCAGAGAACCAAAAATGCCGTCCTCTCCCTCTGTGTCGTCATCCTTGTACTGGCGCCGTGAAGTCAGCTGCCAACCTGAATGATAAAATGTCTATTTCACTGAACAATTAAGAAATGTGAATACATGCAAAATTATAGGAAATTAAAATATTTATCATACTTGGTCAATGTGATTTCTGCTCCTGAACCGCAGCGCACAGTGTCTCCACATCGGGGCTGTATAACGTCCCCTTTATCTTCACACAGGATTCTAAGCTCTTATCTGTGAGGCGTGTGCGATGTTTGTTTTTAATAAAGTTCATATTGGAGAACACCTGCTCATATATGTGGATCCAAAGATCGACAGGACTCCAAGTGCATACTTCTTCATGTTGACATAAAAGTCGGGGATAGTGTTCCAAGTTTCGAACACAAGTTTGTAGGGGTGTGGGAAAAAATCGATCCGAATACGAATCGAATCATTTACGTTGCGCGATTCAGAATAGATTCTCATTTTTAAAAAATCGTTTTTTTTTTGTTTTTTTTAAATCATCCAACAAACCACTACACAGCCATACCATAACAATGCAATCCAATTCCAAAACCGAACCTGACCCAGCAACACTCAGAACTGCAATAAACAGAGCAATTGAGAGGAGACACAAACACGACACAGAACAAACCAAAAGTGATGAAACAAAAATTAATATTATCAACAACAGTATCAATATTAATTATAATTTCGGAATAGCAGTGATTAAAAATCCCTCACTGACATTATAATTAGACATTTATAAAAATAATAAAAAAGAACAATAGTGTCACAGTGGCTTACACTTGCATCACATCTCATAAGGTTGACAACACACTGTGTCCAATGTTTTCACAAGGATAAAATAAGTCATATTTTTGGTTTGTTTAATAGTTAAAACAAATGTACATTATTGCAATCAGTTGATAAAACATTGTCCTTTACAATTATAAAAGCTATTTTTTTTTTTTTTTTTTTTAAATCTATTACTCTGCTGGCATGTCAGCAGACTGGGGTAGATCCTGCTGAAATCCTATCCTTTTTTAAACATGCTCCTAAATGCTCCAGAGAGCAACTAGGGCGGCGCTAAAAAGTGCATTCCGCTCGAGAGCCGCGGTTCAGGATTCTCATACCCTCATCGGCGGATCACTATATGTCGCTATTATAGCACGTTTTGGGTTTCCAACCAAGAAGGCGGCAGCAGAGAGACATTTCACACGAGTGGAGAAAACAAAGACACAACTTTGAAAAAAATACGAACGGGACTTTGAATTAGTTCACTGTAAAAAGGCTTGAAGTCTAAATTCAAAGCTTTATGATGCTGTTCAGTTCGTACCTTTGCTACAGTAAAAACCAGTTCACTTTATGCAACGTCCCAATCTGACACCTTTCAACTAGAAAGAACAAAGGACGTGACCTCCAGCATCCTGTCTCCTCCTCTTTACCCTCTCTTTTTTCTGTAGAGAATCACTCCATTTCTTTCGGTGCCAAAACCCAGAAGGATGCAGAACTCAATATCGTCAAAGATGTGTCTTTCCGAGGACGTGAAAAGTATTAAACTTAAGCGGAAAATACTCCGAAAAGCTACCAAAGAAATGATCGGTGTTATCGATTCAGAAATAGCTCAACCAAAACCGGATGTGGATCACTTAAGAACTTTGCTGGAGAAGTTATTGGACAAAGGCCAAAGCTTGGTCGCGCTCAATCATGAAATTGAAGTCCGAACTCCACTGGAACATTTGGAGAAGGAGATTAAGAAATCGGAGGACTATAAGGAGCGGATCGTGGCTTCCACAAGCCGTGTGCAGCGCATCATCAGGACAAATGAGGAGTCATCGCAAGTGACTGCCCAGAAAAGAGTAAGTTGATTGTAGATGTTAAACAAGTCGACGCCTCATTGCTGCAATACGTTAGCGCAATGGTTCTCAAATGGGGGTACTTGAAGGTATGGCAAAGGGGGGGTACGTGAGATTTTTTTTTAAATATTCTAAAAATAGCAACAATTCAAAAATCCTTTATATATTTATTGAATAATACTTAAACACATTATGAATGTAAGTTCATAAACTGTGAAAAGAAATGCAGCAATGCAATATTCAGTGTTGACAGCTACATTTTTTGTGGACATGTTCCATTAACATTGATGTTAAAGGCCTACTGAAATAAGATTTTCTTATTCAAACGGGGATAGCAGGTTCATTCTATGTGTCATACTTGATCATTTCGCGATATTGCCATATTTTTGCTGAAAGGATTTAGTAGAGGACATCGACGATAAAGTTCGCAACTTTTAGTCGCTAATAAAAAAGCCTTGCCTGTACCGGAAGTAGCAGACGATGTGTGTGTGACGTCACGGGTTGTAGAACTCCTCACATCTGAACATTGTTTATAATCATAGCCTCCAGCAGTAAGAGCAATTCGGAAAGAGAAAGCGACGATTTCCCCATTAATTTGAGCAAGGATGAAAGATTCGTGGATGAGGAAAGTTAGAGTGAAACACTAAAAAAAAAGAAAGAAAAGGTGACGGCTCCAGGCGGCGGCAATGGGAGCGATTCAGATGTTATTAGACACATTTACTAGGATAATTCTGGAAAATCCCTTATCTTCTTATTGTGTTAATAGTGTTATAGTGAGATTATAAAGTCATACCTGAAAGTCGGAGGGCTACGGTAAACGCCAGTGTCTCTGAAAGAAGCCAATGGAGGAGCCAAGATCACAGCTGCCTTTTTGACAGCTGCAGGAGGAGGATGCATAATCCGCTGAAGTCTCCGGGTAAGAGCCAACTTAATATCACAATTGATTGACATGGTAGAGAATCATGTTCGATTGACCGCTCTGTGTTAAAGCTTCACAACAAACAGACCAGCTGTGTTTTGGTTGCTAAAGACAGCTGCAATCCACCGCTTTCCACCAACAGCATTGTTCTTTATAGTCTCCATTATTAATTGAAAAAATTGCAAAAGATTCAGCAACACAGATGTCCAAAACAGTGTAATTATGCGATGAAAAGAGACGACTTTTAGCCGTGTGTGGTGCTGGCCTGAAATGTCCGCTCCAATCAATAACATCACAAGCACGCTGTGACAATCTGTCACTTAATTTCTGATAGTTTTTCGTGTTTTGTACTTTATTTCCTGTTCAGTGCTCTTATTTTGTTATACTTCCTGTTTACTCCGCTGAGCACTGTTTTTGTCACACTCGCCGTTGATTGGCAGCGGTTCTCAGCTGCTGTCAATCAACATAGGTCTATTTATGTTTCACTCGAGCACTCCTCAGTGCTCGAAGTTAAAACCATGTTGGGAACATCTCCATGCAAGACTGCTTTCTGTTTATATCTTTTATTTTGATGAAATTAAAATCGTCTTACCTGCTTTCTGCTCTCCTGGATTCTTGCATACTTGAGGTCACACAACTGCAGCCATGCGAAGTCCTAACAGTAACTTCGAGCCAGAAAATTGTGACCTCGCGAGTATCCCTGTCGGCAATCCTCAGCCGACGTTCTGGACCGCACAATTCCTGGAGGACTTGAAGGCCAGGTTTGTGCGGTCCCAGCCAACAGACGCGGACCCTCTTCCCGCGGCAACGCTACCGGCTACGGCTCACCGACCGGCGCGCCCGCCTCCTCCTTCACGTCTCGCGGCTCCCGCGGCTCCGTCGCCAACTACGGCTCTCCGACCGGCACGCCCGCCGCCGCCATCCTTCCCGTCGTCTACTGTGCTGCTTCTCCCTGGTCCTACGCAGCTTCCAGCGGTTGCTCCCAGGCTACTCTTCCGGCCGGCTCCCGCTCTCTTTTCTGGTTCGCCGAGGGCTCCAGTGGAGACCACTGTGAGGTCTCTTTTGTCCTCCTGCTGGGACTCGGCGCGGGATGTGCCTTCGTCCCTCCTCCTGGCCCCCTCCCGCCCGTCCCTGGTTTTCGCACCAGGGGACTCCGACGATGAGGCACGTCTTCCCGCTAGTGTGGACGGCGTCTGGCAGCCGCCTAGTGGAAGGGGGCTAACTATACACAGCGGTGCAGCAAGGCACACACCGTTGTCATCCTCGCCAGCATCTCCTTCCACGGAGACATCTACGTCCCTGGCGGGCTTTCGCACAGCTCCAACGCCGGCTCCACGCCGAGCTCCAACGCCGGCTCCACGCCGAGCTCCAACGCTGGCATTACGCACGGCTCCAACGCCGCCAGTAGCAGCACAACGCCAAGCTTTGTCGCCGCCGGCATCTGCTACTCCTCGGCCGGCATCTGCTGCTCCTCGCCCGGCATCTTCATCTGTCGCTTTCACGCCGCCGATGACACCTGCTGCTTCCATGCCGCTGTCATCCACGCCATCATCATTGTCGTCATCGTCGCCGCCTGCTCCAACGCCGGCATATGCTGCTCCTCGGCCGGCATTTGCTTCTCCTCGCCCGGCGTCTTCATCTGCCGCTTTCACGCCGCCAATGAAGCCTGCGGTTTTCACGCCGCCGATGATGCCTGCTCCTTCCCGGCCTGCTTCAGCGCGCCCGCCTCTACGACGGCTGCGGACGTGGCCGTGCCCTGGGCGTTCTCCTCACGGGACGCACTCTCATCTTTTTCGGCCAGTTCCCTGGCCGCCCGCCTCGCCAGTTCCAGCGGCGCTCTACGCGCCGTCGCCACCTGACTTTCCCTCGCTGGCTGCGGGGACACGAGGTTTGGCGACCCTCCACCAAATCCTCCCTCCACCCTCCCTTACTTTGTGGACTTTTTTCCACAGGGAACATCTGGTATCTGTTCCTTGAGGGGGAGGTCCTGTGAGAATCTGTCACTTAATTTCTGATAGTTTTTCGTGTTTTGTACTTTATTTCCTGTTCAGTGCTCTTATTTTTTTATACTTCCTGTTTACTCCGCTGAGCACTGTTTTTCTCACACTCTCCGTTGATTGGCAGCGGTCCTCAGCTGCTGTCAATCAACATAGGTCTATTTATGTTTCACTCGAGCACTCCTCAGTGCTCGAAGTTAAAACCATGTTGGGAACATCTCCATGCAAGACTGCTTTCTGTTTATATCTTTTACTTTGATGAAATTAAAATCATCTTACCTGCTTTCTGCTCTCCTGGATTCTTGCATACTTGAGGTCACACAACTGCAGCCATGCGAAGTCCTAACACAGGCGTCAACATAAGCATCATCATTCCGCGACGTTTTCAACAGGATACCCCGCGGGAAATTTTAAATTGCAATTTAGTAAACTAAACCGGAATATTGGCATGTGTTGCAATGTTAAGATTTCATAATTGATATATAAACTATCAGACTGCGTGGTCGGTAGTAGTGGGTTTCAGTAGCCCTTTAAAGATTTTCTTTTTTGTGAAGAAATGTTTAGAATTAAGTTCTTGAATCCAGATGGATCTCTATTACAATCCCCAAAGAGGGCACTTTAAGTTGATGATTACTTCTATGTGTAGAAATCTTTATTAATTGAATCACTTGTTTATTTTTCAAAACGTTTTTAGTTATCTTTATCTTTTTTTCCAAATAGTTCAAGAAAGACCACTACCAATGAGCAATATTTTGCACTGTTATACAATTTAATAAATCAGAAACTGATGACATAGTGCTGAATTTTACTTATATATCTCTTTTTTTTCAACCAAAAATGCTTTGCTTTGATTAGGGGGTACTTGAATAAAAAAAAAAAAAATGTTCACAGGGGGTACATCACTAAAAAAAGGTTGAGAACCACTGCGTTAGCGTGTCTACCACATTGTAGGTACGTGGCAAAAAATTTCTACTGCAAAATATCTCAGAGCATTGTACGGTATTCTGGTGTTAGTATAGTACCGCAGTACTAAAGAATCATTTTGGGTTCTCTATCGCCTCTGAATGTCTTGACGTGACGACAGCGGCATTGGGGACCGCCCCAATGCCGCTGTCGTCACGTCAAGACATTGCTGGTTTAACGAGCAGGGGAGCATGTTTGGCAGTGCACACACACACAGAGTACTTACAAGCAGAGAATGTGTGTAGACAGAAAAGATAGATAGTATTTTATTGATTCCTTTAGGAGAGTTCCCTCAGGAAAATTAAAAATCCAGCAGCAGTGTACAGAATTGAGATCAAATTTAAAAAGTAATTAATGTGGGTGTAAATGGAAACAAAATAGAAAAATATTACTGTCAGGTTCAAACACTGATGACATCTAATAAACAGAGACAGAGACAGAATTCAATTTAGACTGAGATGTGAGGAGAGACATGGCCTCTGTACAATCCTGCACCATGCTCTGACGAAAAAGGTTTACGTCTCCTCTTTTATTTAGATATTCAATGTTTACGCTACAACACATGTCACAACAGGAATGGGTAGTATGTAAACAGTCATTGTTTTCGGTCACATTGAAGACAAAAGAAGATGCCTCGGCCTTGGGCTCGTCCTGGATTCAGTTTTGGCAGGTCTTTGAGGACAATAGATAACCCCTCCCGTCTTATTCCAACATACGCAGTTGAATCTTCCAAGACTGTTCTTGGTGCAACAAAGACAGCTCTCATCTGTTCACTGGAAACTCAAGAGAGCAGAAAGTTTTTTGATAATTTACATAGAATTTTTCTAAACATTACAATAAAAATAAAAAGCAACAATGAGAATAAAAATATAACAGTAAAATAATATTATAACAAGAGAACCTAGGCAGTAGTGACCATGTTGTGAAAAAGTATTGCACTATTATAGTTTTGTATCACCTGTCATCCTAGTACCACCCGCTCACCCCAGAGAGGAGTTGTACAGTTTTATTCCGATCGTAAAGAAAATGGAGAACGGACGCGTTATGGCTTAAAAACTAACAATGAAGGTGAAGTTATAACACTGAAACGCCCTCAGGAAGAGGTGCTTTAAGACTTGGCTTTCTAGCGAGCTAGCGGCTAAAGTCCAGCCGCATTCGGCAGTGTTTTAGCTACTTGCTAATCATTAATCCTGGGGACGGCGTGGCAAAGTTGGGAGAGTGGCCATGCCAGCAATCTGAGGGTTACTGGTTCAATCCCCACCTTTTACCATCCTAGTCACGTCCGTTGTGTCCTTGAAAAAGAAACTTCACCCTTGCTCGTGATGGATCTTGCTTAGCGATGTGCATGGCAGCTGCCACCATCGTGTGTGTCTGTTTGTCTGTCTGTGTGTGTTTGTGTGTGTGTGTGGAAATAGTGTCAAACCACTTTGAGTTCCTTTAAAAAAAAGTACAACCCATTTACCATTGTGGAGCCGACGGTCCGACAGAGCGGCAGGGCACGCTGGAGCCCGACCCAAGATGGCGGCGAGGAGGCGGAGAATTCGAGCGAGCGGCGAGGCGGGGCTTGGACACCACAAGCAAGATCAGGTGCGTGGATCGTGCACCTGGACACAATTGACGTATCTCCTCTTCCTCCTTTCTCAAGTTTTCTTCATATCCTTCTCTCTTCTTTCTGTCTCCTCTTTTCTTTGGCTAGTCTTTACCGCTCTTCTTTTTCTTCTCGTCTTCTCATCTCGCCTTCGGGGGGCCATCCCCCCCTCCGTCTGGTCCGCCACTGCCTGCAGGAGCCGGCATTGCTGTCGGTTGCTTGCTGCGAGGCCGGCCAGCGCGCCAACGAGAGCCCACAGGGGATCGTTCTCCCCCGCCTCCGGTGGTCCAGCCAGGTTGTGTGCCAAATTGTGGAGGTTTCCCTCCTCAGGGTTCCTCGGGCCACCAAACATTTGGACAGAAATCGGGCTCAGGGTTACAACACTGTTTTATTTTTACAAATTGAAGTGTCTTTCGTGTGCTTTTAAGCAATTGTCTTTTCTAGTCTCAAATCCAACTCCTTCCGACCCGTTCTATCCTCCTCCCCTTTTATACATTGAGAGGAGATACGTCAATTGTGTCCCAAGTGCGCGATCCACGCACCTGATCTCGCTTGTGGCGTCGCTCCCGGCACGCCCCGCCTCGCCGCTCGCTCGAATTCTCCGCCTCCTTGCAGCCATCTTGGGCCGGACTCCAGCGTGCTCTGTCGGACCGTCGGCTCCGCCTCTTCACAACCATCCTCGCCTCCATGGCGACAAATAGAGTAAGTTTCTCAAAAGTATCATCCCTGCAGGACGAGGAATAGCTAAACATGTTTCACTCCTAGGGATAACGTTCGAAAACCGCTTCTCCCGATACTTGGATAAGAAAAGAACCGATACCAAGGGTAGAGTATACAAATGAGTTTTAAGATGGGACTTAAGTGCTTCTACTGAGGTAGCATCTCTAAGTGTTACCGGGAGGGCATTCCAGAGTACTGGAGCCCGAATAAAATACGCTCTATGGCCCGCAAACTGTTTTTGGCCTTTGGGAATCACTAATAAGCCGGAGTTCTTTGAATGCAGATTTCTTGCCGGGACATATGGTAAAATACAATGGAGCTAGACCCTTTAGTATTTTATACGTAAGTAGTAAAACCGTAAAGTCGCATCTTAAGTGCACAGGAAGCCAGTGCAGGTGAGACAGTATAGGTTTGTATATATGTATATATGTATATACAGTATAGGCGTAACATGATCAAACTTTATTCAATCAATCAATCAATGTTTATTTATATAGCCCTAAACCACAAGTGTCTCAAAGGGCTGCACAAACCACAACGACATCCTCGGTATAGAGCCCACATAAGGGCAAGGAAAAACTCACACTCAGTGGGACGATGAGAAACCTTGGAGAGGACCGCATATGTGGGCAACCCCCCCTAGGGGACCGAAAGCAATGGATGTCGAGCGGGTCTAACATGATATTGTGAAAGTCCAATCCATAGTGGATCTAACATAACGGTGAGAGTCCAGTCCAGAGTGGATCCAATATAGTAACGAGAGTCCCGTCCATAGTGGAGCCAGCAGGAAACCATCCCAAGCGCAGGCGGATCACCAGCGCAGAGATGTCCCAAACCGATACACAAGCGAGCGGTCCATCCTGGGTCCCGACTCCGGACAGCAAGCACTTCATCCATGGCCGTTGTTCTTGTCAAAAGTCTAGCAGGCGCATTTTGTACCAACTGTAATCTTTTAATACTCGACATAAGGAGGCCTGAAAATAACACGTTACAGTAATCGAGACGAGATGTAACAAACGCGTAATTAACGATCTCTGGTGGACAAAATGGAACAAATTTTAGCGATAGAAATCAGACCCAGGCATATGTGAACTACGTCGTTAACATCTGTGCTCTTCGATAAGTCCAAAAATGAACCTCCACACATAAAAAAATGACGCACATAGCAAACCACATTGATCGGAGCTGGCAGAAGCCTCCTATGTTCTGGACGTGACATGATAACTAATGCAAGGAAATGGAAATGTCTGTGTTCTTACAGCTTCATGCGCAGAACCTCACTGTATTGGCAACAAAGTCTGCACATTTTCTTTTTGAATATTGTTAAATGCGACACGTCAGCTTATAGCAGAACTTTGAGTCAATGTGAGGCTGCTGTTTACCCGAATGATTCAGTTACGTTGCGACAAGTCACCTTTGCGCTAAAGCTAATCTGCTGGGCAGAAGGTTATGTTCGGGGATAAAAGAGATCAAAATCGATGTTACTGCCCACTAGAGATTGAGGCTGATAAGTTAATAGCCAGGATTTGTTGATATTGAGCAAAACCTTTTGGATTTTCTCCAGGATTTTCTAGTCGAAAGTATCTAGTAGAAGTACACTATATTGCCAAAAGTATTTGGCTAACCATCCAAATGATCAGAATCAGGTGTTCTAATCATTTGGCACTGAGGCATGGAGACTGTTTCTACAAACATTTGTGCAAGAATGGGCCACTCTCAAGATCTCAGTGATTTCCAGCATGGAACTGTCATAGGATGCCATATGTGCAACAAATCAAGTCGTGAAATTTCCTCTCTCCTAAATATTCTAAAGTCAACTGTCTGCTTTATTATAAGAACATGAAAGAGTTTGGGAACAACAGCAACTCAGCCATCAAGTGGTAGGCCACGTAAACTGACAGAGAGGGGTCAGCTGATGCTGAAACACATAGTGGAAAGAGGTCTCCGACTTTCTGCAGAGTCAGTTGCTACAGAGCGCCACTGCATGGGGTGGTATTGCTTGGTTGGTAGAGTGGCCGTACCAGCAACTTAAGGGTTCCAGATTCGATCTCCGCTTCCGCCATCCTAGTCAATGCTGTTTTGTCCTTGGGCAAGACACTTTACCCACCTGCTCCCAGTGCCACCCACACTGGTTTAAATGTAACTTGGATATTGGGTTTAACTATGTAAAACGCTTTGAGTCACTAGACAAAAGCGCTATATAAATATAATTCACTTCACTTCATGTGACCTTCCAATTAACCCACGTACAGTAGGCAGAGAGCTTCATGGAATGTGTTTCCATGGCCGGGCGGCTGCATTTGAACCATACATAACCAAGTCCAATGCAAAGCATCGGATGCATGTCGCCACTGGACTCTAGAGCAATGGAGACCAGTTCTCTGGAGTGATGAATCACGCCTCTCCATCTGGCAATCTGATGGACAAGTCTGGGTTTGGAGGTTGCCAGGAAAACGGTACATTTCGGACTGCTTGTGCCGAGTGTGAAATGTGATGGAGGAGGAATTATGGTGTGTGGTTGTTTTTCTGGAGTTGGGCTAGGCCCCTTAGTTCCAGTGAAAGGAAGGTTGAATTTTCCAGGATACCAAAACATATTGGACAATTCCATGCTCCCAACCTTGTGGGAACAGTTTGGAGCGGGCCCCATCCTCTTTCAACATGATTTTGCGTCAGTGCACAAAGCAAAGTCCATAAATATATGAATGACAGAGTCTAGTGTGGATGAACTTGACGGGCCTGCACAGAGTCCTGACCTGAACCCGATAGAGCACAATTGGAATGAATTAGAACAGACTGAGAGCCGGGCCTTCTCGACCAACATCAGCGTGTGACCTCACCAATGGCCTTTTGAAGAATGGTCGAAAATTTCTATGAACAGATTCCTCATGATCTGTCAATGACAATTATTAGTTTGTTATATTTTTTTTTTATTTCCTGTCCAGCGCTTTTATTTTTATTCCATTTCCTGTTTGCTTCCCTTCAGCCACTACTTCTATACGCTGGCTCCCTCACATGTCCCTGATTGCCAATCTGAAGTGGGTGTGTCCGGATTACCAATCAGGGACATAGGATTGTCCATGGGAAAAAAAATCCTGTTTATGAGGCTTCCTCATTGCCAATCAGGAGCAAGTAAAGGGGCTAACACTTTGACAATCATTAATATGGAACACTAGGAACTGAAAGGGCTGGGCATGAACTGAATAACCAAACTAAGACCAACTAATGTGGGACATGACCGGGATTAAAACAATGAATTGGAATTCCAAGACGGGAACATTTTATAGTACGTGATGGGTTTCCAGGTTGGTAAAAACAGATTCCAATAATGACTTAAAACAACAGGGAAAGTCAATAATAAATTATCTTCTGCCCTGTTTTATTCTTAAATGTATTATGTTTAACTATGACACTCATAATCTCAAGTGATTTGTTAGTATTTTTTGGGTCAGTAGACATGCAGCAGTCTGGAAAAAAATAAACAAAAAAACAAGTTATATGTTAAAAGACAAGATTATCTTTTTTGCGTTGCTTTTTTGCCTGTCGATCCGCCTGTCGTGAGATCGACAGGCGGATCGGTGCGGCATCTTCAGTAATGCGAACGTTGTACCGATCCGTTGTGGTGAAGAAGGAGCTGAGCCGGAAGGCAAAGTTCTCCATTTACCGGTCGATCTACGTTCCCATCCTCACCTATGGTCATGAGCTTTGGGTCATGACCGAAAGGATAAGATCACGGGTACAAGCGGCCGAAATGAGTTTCCTCCGCCGTGTGGCGGGGCTCTCCCTTAGAGATAGGGTGAGAAACTCTGCCATCTGGGAGGAACTCAAAGTAAAGCCGCTGCTCCTCCATATCGAGAGGAGCCAGATGAGGTGGTTCGGGCATCTGGTCAGGATGCCACCCGAACGCCTCCCTAGGGAGGTGTTTAGGGCACGTCCAACCGGTAGGAGGCCATGGGGAAGACCCAGGACACGTTGGGAAGACTATGTCTCCCAGCTGGCCTGGGAACGCCTCGGGATCCCCCGGGAAGAGCGAGACGAAGTGGCTGGGGAGAGGGAAGTCTGGGCTTCCCTGCTTAGGCTGCTGCCCCCGCGACCCGACCTCGGATGAGCGGAAGAAGATGGATGGATGGATGGCGTTGCTTTATTGAGAGAGGAAGCAGAAAATGCCACCAAGTGTGGTCTAGAAAAAGTATGATTTGTTTTTCTAGCCGTTTAGACCTCAGGGCCCAGCTTTTCCACTACAGAGGGGCCCGGGACCCACTCAAAATATTAGCATTGAATTAGTCATTTCAGTTTTGATTTGAACCGAATTGGAACAATTTGAGAAATGAGTACTAACCAAATATACTGCAAAAGAAGGGAGTCATAAATAACTGACAAATACCGTATTTCCTTGAATAGCCGCCGGGGCGCTAATTAATTCAAAACTTCTTCTCACTCCTGCGCTTATTCAAAGCATGCGGTAAAAGTAAGCAGGCGCTAATCATTTTAAAACCTCTTCTCACCCCTGCGCTTACCAATGGCATGCAGTAAAAAATTGAGTGTGATTAAAAATATATATATAATGATAATAAGAGCTATTCTTTGTCCGCAGCCCGGTGGTAGGTGACCACTGCTCTACAACATGTCATCGCGCCCACTTTTACACCATGCTATCTGCGTGCCGGCCGGACGTATGCATTTCGCTGCTTCTTTTACGAAATTGCAATGCATACTTGCTCAACAGCCATACCTTTTACACTGATGTTTGTGATGTAGGCAGCTTTAACACTCTTGGTGGTGTGCGCCACACTCCGTGAACCCACACCAAGCACATTCCTGGAGAGCATTGGCTCTGTGGCACATTATAAACGCAGCATAGGGATTACCCATAATGCTGTGCATCCGTGACTCTTGGCTATATTATACACGTGCCCCCAACCCCGCCCACCTCAACCAACGCACAGAGAGGGTGGAGTGGAGGGGGACGGGGTTTGGTGCTAGCGAGTGTATGGTGTAGCCAGGAGTCGTGGATGCATTGCATTCTCGGTAGATGTTGTGTTGCGTTTGTGGTGTGTTGCAGGTCCGATGTTCTCCAGAAGTGTGTTTGTCATCACTTAATGTGGGTTTGCGGAGTGTGGCGCGTATTGGTAGGAGTGTTGAAGATGTTTTATATTACAACCATTAGTGTGATCTGTATGGCTGTGGAACAAGACCCCTGGTTTACACACAGTAAAAGCAAAAAAAAAAAAAAAAAACCTCCGCCGCCATTTTGAAAAAGATGACAGCGGAAGCGTCACTCGTGGCGTCACGAATTTGACCCGGCGGTAAAAGTAAGCATGCGCTTATTAATTTGGGGAGCGTGTTTGACCTGGCAGTAATTCAAGGCAGGCGCATATTTCATGCCCGGCGGCTATTCAAGGAAATATGGTAAATGTTCATACAGTTATATTGTGCTCAAGTAAATTAATAAGAATATGTTTCGTAACCAAACTGTCAATAAAATTAAGCTGTAAATGAAAATGTAGCTTAGCCACTTTAGTCATATTTTGTGTGATGAAGAAACTTCTCTGATTTTGGCTTCAGACTTTTTCTGCTTGTTTGATATTGTCAATACTGTCTCAAGTGGTGGACAAGCGTATTACAAAGTAGTTCCGCTACGGCCCATACGACCCCGTGATAGCCAGGAGGTGTTTGAGCACTGCTTTTTCTGGACTGTGATGTCCTTTTTCATGTTTGCATTACTACTACAGCTCAAAAGAGTGATATTTAGCATAGCATCTTAAGGATCTATAGGAAGTTACCACAGGGACTGTTCTCGTCTTGCTGTATGTACCCTGAACTCTCATCTTTTCATGTCTTTTTCTCAGAAAGCAATCATTCTCTCCGAAAGAGCTGTGGAGGGGGACCCGACCAAAAACCAAGAAGAAATCAGCTTTTATAAGTCTGCGATACGGTACTTCCTTCAAATCATAAAGTGTGACGACTATCTGGAGCGGGTCGAGGATCTGCAGGAGTATCTGATGAAGAAAGACCTTCCACCTCCTGCCAAACGCCTCCCACCTCCTCCCAAACCCAAGAACAACGACGATAAGAAGTATTATCAATACTATTGTTCAATTATACCATTAATGTAAACATGAAGGGTGAAAATACTTTTGACCGTAAAATGACAATGTCAAGTTTACTCCTTTATTTACTCCTTCATTTATTAGGCCGGTCGATTAATCGCAATAAATTAAAATGCGTAAGTGCGATTAATGTGATCAAATAATTTAACCGTTTTAAGTAATACTTGTATTACTGCATATGCCACTGTATTCAAAAACGTGTACTCTCCTGCGATACATCTTTATACATGTGTTATGCTACGGGGCTAAATTAAGGTAAAAAGTTGTCTACTTGAAATAACTTTAAAACATAAAAATCACGTTTTGATGTTGAATTTTGAAAGATATCAGTGTTTTCAAAATCATAATACATACACACATTTTTGTCAGATTGAGTATAATTACATTTGTGATCAAAATTATTCAACCCCCACACAATTTTGGTGTTTTAGCAAGTTGGACATTTATTCCGTATTTTGTTTAAAGTCATGTCAAATAGACAAATGCAAATTAAATTGTAACACTGTATTTTACAAAATACCCCAAAAAAAATTTTTTCTTAATATCTCATTGACAAAATGATTCAACCCCCTCGTTACATGCATCTTTAGTACTTAGTAGAACAGCCTTTGGCAGTAATGACATCCTTCAAAGGTGATACATAAGCGGACACAAGCTTCTTGCAACCATCTACAGGTATTTTAGCCCATTCCTCTTGGGCAAAGGCCTCCAGTTCATTCATATTCTTGGGCTTGCGTGCTGCAACTGCCTTCTTCAAGTCCCACCACAGGTTTTCTATAGGATTTAGGTCTGGCGACTGTGAAGGCCACTCCAGAGTCTTCCAGCCCTTCTTCTGCAACCACTCTGATGTTGATTTGGAGGTATGCTTGGGATCGTTATCCTGTTGGAAGGTCCAACGTCTCCCAAGCCTCAGCTTCGTCACTGACTTCATGACATTTGCAGCTAATATATCCTGCTAGGAAATAGAATTCATAATGCCTTGAACGCGCGGGAGATTCCCGGTACCTGAGGCAGAGAAACAGCCCAGAGCATGATTGACCCCCCACCATGCTTAACAGTAGGCAAGGTGTTCTTCTCTTTGTAAGCTTTATTTTTTCTCCTCAAGACATAACGTTGATTCATAGGCCGAAAGAGTTCCAGTTTTGTCTCGTCACTCCATAGAACAGTTTCCCAAAGCCTTTGGGGTTTGTCCAGATGATTTTTGGCATACTGGAGTCTATTTTCTTGTGCCTGGTAGTCAGAAGTGGGGTGCGCCTGGGAGTTCTGGCATGGAGGCCTTCATCTCGTAGTGCGCGCCTTATTGTCTGGGACGAAACCTGCGTTCCCCCCTCTGCAATGTCCTGTTGTAGTTCCTCAGCTGTTACCCGGGGGTTTTTCACCACTGTACGCTTCAAATACCGGACAGCATCCTTTCTACCACGCCCAGGTAGTGTTTCCACTGTGCCTTTAGCTTTAAACTTGAGAATTATGCTCCCAACTGTGTCTCTTGGAATGTGTAATGTCTTTGCTATTTTCTTATATCCATATACTTTCTTATGAAGAGAAATTACCTCCTCTTGACTTCTTTGACCACTCCCTGGACTTCACCATGTTGCAAATACACCATTGACCATCTACAAGAAGCTGAGCGTCAGTCTTTTTCAATCAGTTTAATTGTTGCTCGTTATGGTTCTAATCACATCTACAGGTGTTTTCAACACCTGATTGAAAAGACCTTATTCAAATTATGTTGTTAAGAGTTATGATCCTCAAGGGGTTGAACAATTTTGTCAATGAGATATTATTAGAAATGACACTAGTTGGTATGTTACAAAATAGAATGTTGTAATTCAAGCTGCATTTGTCTATTTAATGCCTCTTTATTTGATATGACTATAAACAAAATACGGAATAAATGTCCAACTTGCTAAAACACCAAAATTGTGTGGGGGTTGAATAATTTTGATCACAACTGTATGATTCACTTATTTTAAACACATTTTTTTTTCACTTTCATTTACAGTATTTTATTTATTTTTTTTAAATATTTGAGCTTCTGTTTTGTTTTTTTTGTAGTTATTTTTCTTTTCTGTTTCAGATCTTTTCTTTTTCAGAGTCTTAAATACAGACTTTTGGCCTGTATTTAGCAAGTAGGAGCATGTCATCAACTAAGAGGGGTGTTGAATTATGACAAACGGCTAAGCAAAAAGGATAGGGCAGGGTCCACTAACACAATATATTGATATGTGACACATACTGTAGGCTACTATTTTTATCTCATTGGTCATATTCTGTTGTCCCATGTCCTTTAGCCTCATTTAAGTAACTAATCCTCATTGATATTAGCACTCTGAATTAGCCTATCTTCTGCCTTTTTTGTTTCTTATATTTGCTCCACTTACCAATATTGGGTTAAATTGGTCTCATCGTACATAACTATGGTGCGTTAAAAGACTGCTGAATAAAGTGGAAAAGTTAATGCCCTACTAAACTTAATGGAACAAAACAACATAAAGATGGATTTTCCACAATATTTTTACAATAAAATAATTGTGATGGTTGGGCACCTCTAGTTTAGCCTACCTAAAGTGTTGAGTTGAATTGTTTAATCTCCAACACAACGCAATACGCACCGTATCGTTTTTTTCCCACCCACTCTCACTGCCATGCTAAATTTGGACAAAAAGTCTGCATATATATATTTATATGTGTGTGTGTATATATATTTATATACTGTGTGTATGTGTAGTGTGTGTATATGTATATTTTTATTATATATATATGTACATATATATATATATATATATATACACACATATATATATATATATGTGTATATATGTGTATATATAAAGTATTTAGTCAGCCACCGATTGTGCAAGTTCTCCCACTTAAAATGATGACAGAGGTCTGTAATTTTCATCATAGGTACACTTCAACTGTGAGAGACAGAATGTGAAAAAAAAAATCCAGGAATTCACAATGTAGGAATTTTAAAGAATCTATTTGTAAATTATGGTGGAAAATAAATATTTGGTCAACCATTCACAGCTCTCACTGATGGAAGGAGGTTTTGGCTCAAAATCTCGCGATACATGGCCCCATTCATTCTTTCCTTAACACGGATCAATCGTCCTGTCCCCTTAGCAGAAAAACAGCTCCAAAGCATGATGTTTCCACCCCCATGCTTCACAGTAGGTATGGTGCTCTTGGGATGCAACTCAGTATTCTTCTTCTTACAAACACGACGAGTGGAGTTCATACCAAAAAGTTATATTTTGGTTTCATCTGACCACATGACATTCTCCCAATCCTCTGCTGTATCATCCATGTATCCATTTTGGTATAAACTCAACTTGTCGTATTTGTACCTATGATGAAAATTACAGATCTCTGTCATTATTTTAAGTGGGAGAACTTGCACAATCAGTGGCTGACTAAATACTTTTTTGCCCAACTGTATATATATGTATGTATGTATGTGTGTGTTTCTTTGTATGTATATATGTGTGTGTATATGTATGTGTATATACTGTATATACAAACCCCGTTTCCATATGAGTTGGGAAATTGTGTTAGATGTAAATATAAACGGAATACAATAATTTGTCAATCTTTTTCAACCCATATTCAGTTGAATGTGCTACAAAGACTACATATTTGATGTTCAAACTGAAAATTTTTTTTTTTTTTGCAAATAATCGTTAACTTTAGAATTTGAGGCAAGCAACACGAGACAAAGAAGTTGGGAAAGTTGGCAATAAATACTGATAAAGTTG
>NC_084636.1:11267601-11362601 GCF_033978795.1 Nerophis ophidion | reverse complement strand
GGTGGTTCGGGCATCTGGTCAGGATGCCACCCGAACGCCTCCCTAGGGAGGTGTTTAGGGCACGTCCAACCGGTAGGAGGCCACGGGGAAGACCCAGGACACGTTGGGAAGACTATGTCTCCCGGCTGGCCTGGGAACGCCTCGGGATCCCCCGGGAAGAGCTAGACGAAATGGCTGGGGAGAGGGAAGTCTCGGTTTCCCTGCTTAGGCTGTTGCCCCCGCGACCCGACCTCGGATAAGCGGAAGAAAATGGATGGATGGATGGACCAATTTCAAAAAAAATCCCACTTTACCCGAAATTCCCAAATTTGGGGGAAATTCCTATTGAAATCAAAAGGACTTTCTTCAAAGTTCCACAATTCCCACATTTTTCATCTGATTCCAACTGTTCCAACTTCAAAATATTCAGCCTGTTCAGAAATAGTGTGCTCGACTTGAACAATGCTAAAAAAATTCCAGGATTTCAGTTCATCTTCAGCATTGGAGCATTCACACAGAGTTCCCTCAGGAATTGCCTCATCTAGTTTTAAATGTTTAATAAAAAAGGAATATAACTACAAAAAAGATACAACAATTGTATTTATTTTTTCCTTTCCCTTCTTTCCTTTTTTCCACTCCCTTTCCTGAGGGGAGGAAAAAAAAATGTCTATAAGTTAGGATTCAATTTATGTCATTAAAGGCTTCCAGGTTAGTTCCCATTCGTTCATATTTGTAGAGTTTATACATCTTATTTTTTCGAGTCATCACGTTCACAAGTTCATTTAACCAGTTCCTGAAGTTCGATGCAGATGGGGTTCTCCGCTCTTTGAGATGGAGCATTTTGGCCAAAAGCGTCCCGAGAAGCAACAAAGCTATAATATATTGAGGAAGTTTTTATGTTTGCACTTTGCTTTATTGTGTGAACGCTCCAAAAATTCATACACATGGTGTTCCACACCAGAATTCATCCATTTTTACTTATTATTATTATTATTATTATTATTCTTTTCCATCTCCAGATTTTGGCGCACTCTACCCTCCACATTGTTCACCCGATTCAAACCGTTCCATCTTCAAACTGTTCAGCCTGTTCGGGAATCGTGGGCTTTCCCTTGTCAAATTTAAAAAAAAAAGACATGCACCTGGGGATATGTTAATTGGCAACACTAAATTGGCCGTAGTGTGTGAATGTGAGTGTGAATGTTGTCTATCTGTGTTGGCCCTGCGATGAGGTGGCGACTTGTCCAGGGTGTACCCTGCCTTCCGCCCGATTGTAGCTGAGATTGGCGCCAGCGCCCCCCGCGACCACGAAAGGGAATAAGCGGTAGAAAATGGATGGATGGAAAATCCCAGATTGCCCAGAATTCCAGGTTTTCCGGGACATTTTTTCCATTCAAAATGAATTGGCCATTTTTCAAACTTCCATCATTTCCACATTTTTCAACCTATTCAAACCATTCTTTCTTCAACACATTCCACTATTCTGAAAATTCAAACTTCCCCTTTTCCAAGTTTTTAAAAAAAGTCCAGGATTTTCCAGAATTCCTGCTTTTCCAAAGCCCTATGTCCACCCTTTTTTCTGGCGACTACTCCTACCACATTTTTTAACGCATTTCAACCGTTCCACCATCAAAACATTCCTCTTGATTAGGACCAAAAACAAAGTTGGTTTTTGAATTGGAAAAATTCCTTCCAGGAAGGTTTTGTTCCAGGATTTCCATAATACCATTTCTCATTTCAAAATGTTACTTACTACTTCAACATTTCTCCACAGATTTTGAAAATTTTCAACACTAACCATTTCAACTCATTCAGACCATTTAAGTTTTTCATCATTTTCAAAAAAAGTCCCGCTTTTCCCGAAATTCCCAAATATTTTGGAATTGTTAGAATGTTAATGTTTTATGCTAGCATTTTTACCTAGTTTTGTATTGATTTACCTAATAAACATGTATTTTGTTACTTCACTCATTCTTAGAAATGTTAGCTCTTCATTTATTTACATGCTAATGTTAGCAAGCTAAAAAAAAATTCAAGCATTTTAGCTAATATTGTACATTGTAAACCTAATACTCATGGATTTCGTTACTTGGTGCCATGTTACAAGTAGGCTCGCTGTTAATCTGTTAGCATGCTGAGCTTTTATGCCAACATTTTAGCTAATGTGATACATTTACAACTAAAATATATAGCTTATGTCAGTGGTTCTCAAATGGGGGTACGCCTACCCCTGGAGGTACTTGAAGGTATGCCATGGGGTACGTGAGATTTTTTTTTAAATATTCTAAAAATAGCAACAATTCAAAAATCCTTTATAAATATATTTATTGAATAATACTTCTACAAAATAATCAATGTAAGTTCAAAAACTGTGAAAAGGAATGTAACAATGAAATACTCAGTGTTGACAGCTTGATTTTTTGTGGACATGTTCCATAAATATTGATGTTAAAGATGATTACTTCTATGTGTAGTAATCTTTATTTATAATTGAATCACTTGTTTATTTTTTAACAAGTTTTTAATTATTTTTATATATTTTTTTCCACATAGTTTAAGAAAGACCACTAAAAATGAGCAATATTTTGCACTGTTATACAATTTGATGAATCAGAAACTGATGACATAGTGCTGTATTTTATTTCTTTATCTCGTTTTTTCAACCAAAAATGCTTTGCTCTGATTAGGGGGTACTTGAATTAAAAAAATGTTCAAAAGGGGTACATCACTGAAAAAAGGTTGAGAACCACTGGCTTATGTTACTTTGTAACTTCTTGGAGTATGTTAAATCTCCTAACTATACCAAGATTCGTAGTACATTTTAGTACAGCTTCTGCTTTTCACCTCTCAAACCATTTTAACATTCTATTACAACTTTCAAACAATTTATACATTTCACTAGTATTTCAGTTTAGCGCCAGCTTTTCAACATTCAAACAGTTTTAACATTCAAACCATTTCAGGATTTAAACAATTTTGACATTCAAACCATTTAAATAATTGTGACATTCAAACCATTCCAAAATTTAAACAATTTCAACATTCAAACCATTTCTACATTCATCCTACATTCCATTAGCATTTCAGTTCAGCGTCAGCTCTTCAACATTCAAACCATTCCAACATTCATACTACATTCTGACAGCATTTTAGTTCAGTTCAACTTCAGCATTGGAACATTCACACGCAATTCCTTCATGTATTGCCTCTTCTAGTTGTGTGAATGCTTCAAAGCATTCACACATGCTGTTATACACCAAAATTCATCTATTTATTATTATTATTATTATTATTATTACTCCCCAGATTTTGGTGCACTCTACCTTCCACATTTTTCACCCGATTCAAAACGTTCCGAACTTCCAACTGTTCTGCCTATTCAGGAATCGCGGGCTTTCTCTTAACAAATTCTCAAAATTCCCAGATTTCCCAGAATTCCAGGTTTTTCGGGACATTTTTCTCATTCAAAATGAATTGGCCATTTTTCAAACTTCTACCATTTCCACACCTTCAACACATTCCACCATTCTGGAAATTCGAACTTTGTCTTTTCCAACTGGAAAATAATTCCAGGATTTTCCAGAATTCCTGCTTTTCCAAAGCCCTATTTCGACCCTTTTTTCTGGAGACTACTCCTTCCACATTTTTCAACGCATTTCAACTGTTCCACCGTCAAAACATTCCTCTTAATCAGAACTGGAAAAATTCCTGGTTTTCTCTGAATTTCCAGGAATTCCGTAGTACCATTTTCTCATTTCAACATGTTGATACTTCAACATTTCTCCACCGATTTAAAAAAAATCAACACAGACCTTTTCAACTCATTCAGACCATTTTGTATTTTTTTTTTTTTTTTTAAAAAAATATGATGCAATCTCCGCTCATGTCAACTGCCGAACTGTAACTTTTTAAAAGGGTTGGCTGAACAGCTATTAAGGTACGATGCAATCAGCGCCCCGTTTTCCACTTGTTACAGATAATTCTTTATAGTTTTACATTTAATCAGGTGGTGTTTTCTGCCGAGGCATTC
The DNA here is from genome assembly GCF_033978795.1 of Nerophis ophidion. NCBI lineage: Eukaryota > Metazoa > Chordata > Actinopteri > Syngnathiformes > Syngnathidae > Nerophis > Nerophis ophidion. Next base: position 11,358,592 of record NC_084636.1, on the reverse strand, counting down.
ACTGATCTCTTCAACATTTTCTCAAACCAACTAGTCTGAATGATCAAATATGTCATGAAATTTCAAAGTCCAAGGCTTTTGTTTTAAATAGAACTTTGTTAGTCTTCTTTACTGTCAGAGACTGTTTTGGATAGCCGATCAAAATCACCAGTCAATGGCAAATCCGGTATGCAATGTCACCTTTTAGCAGAACTTTGTTTTAAACTGTTGCGTTAGTATGTTTATTATCTGGGAGACTGATTCAGACATTTAGCTTTTCCACACACCATCCTGACTCCCGGTTTCAACATTTGGTTCTTCTTAAAAGTGTATTAAATTACTTTGTACTTTCTGCTACCATTGGCCTTCCCAATGTAAAGCGAGTGGAGACAATTTTGAGATAGCACTATAGCAATATTAGACAAGTGCTGCTTTGACTGTTTGTCTTGTTAAACTTGCACGTGAACTTCTTTATGAATAGTTTTGCAGCAGACTACGCCAAATTCACATAACAGGACATAGGAATAAGCGGTAGAAAATGGATGGATGGATTGGCCAATGTATGAGTCAGGTCATATAACTTGGTTTCTTGCGCAACAACTATAAGATATAATGCAATCGCCGCTCATGTTAATTACCAAACCGTATCTTGAAATGGTAGCCTGAACAGTTAAGTGAAGTTAAAAGTACTAATGATTGTCAAACATACACTAGGTGTGGTGACATTTGCCTTCTGCATTTGACCCATCCCCTTGATCACCACCTGGGAGGTGAGGGGAGCAGTGGGCAGCCACTGATGCCGCGCCCGGGAATCATTTTTGGTGATACAACCCATAATTCCAACCCTTCCCGCTGAGTGCCAAGCAGGGAGGTAATGGGTCCCATTTTTATAGTCTTTGGTATGACTCGGCCGAGGTTTGAACTCACAACCTACCGATCTCAGGGCGGACACTCCAACCACTAGGCCACTGAGTAGTTATAACTAGCTATAAGGTATGATGCAATCAATCAGTGTGTATTTACGTATATAGCCCTAAATCACAAGTGTCTCAAGGCACCCATTTAAGTCATGTCCTACTAATTTTTTGTAATTTGATTTATGTAACCAAATTGTTGCTGTAGCTTGTTGAATTCAGATTCAGTCAGTAGTCTTAACTTTCATTTTTCAATGTCTGTAGTTATACCCGTGGTGTTCCTCAAGGTTCTATTTCAGGTCCTCTCTTTGTCATCATTTGCGCTATTCGACTGGCCAGTTCCAAAAACTTCTGAGGCTCACATTTTTGTTGCAGATTCTTAAAACCCCTTGTGTTTTGTCATAGAGATGATGTTTGACTTGATTTTTTGTGAAAGGTCCTGAGAAAAAATTAGAGCACAATCAAATGTCCACTGTAGAGGACGCTGGTTCTATAATATAGAAAATAGAGAGAGGATACTAGGTGGCCATAGATAAATTCTGGAGAACAACCAGTCTGGATGACGTGCTAGCTGACTCGAGTGGTGACCCGGGTGGACCGCTGTTCGACGCACAGCTATGGGCGGACCTGGCTGGGCCCAGAAGTCAAGGTTTCTTCTTTTCCCCAGCTGGGGTATTTTGAGTTTCTCTTTCCCGGGATATGGGTTTCGATCAGGGAAGTCATTGTGAATTTGTAAAGCCCTCTGATATACTTGTGATTAAGGTCTAAATGAGAGGATTACTCAGAGAGTATGAAGTATCGGACTGTCTGATTGTGGTGGTCCGCTCCCTGTATGATCAGTGTCAGAGCTTGGTCCGCATTGCCGACAGTAAGTCGGACCCGTTTCCAGTAGGGGTTGGACTCCACCAAGGCTGCCCTTTGTCACTATTTCTGTTTATAACTTTTCCGGACCGAATTTCTAGGCGCAGTCAGGGAGTTGAGGGGATCCGGTTTGGTGGCTGTAGGATTAGGTCTCTGCTTTTTGCAGATGATGTGGTTCTGATGGCTACATTGGCCAGTATCTTCAGCTCTCAGTGGATCGGTTCGCCCGGAAAAGAATGGAGTGCCATCTCCGGGTCTGGGAGGAGACCTTGCCCCATGTGGAGTAATTCAAGGACCTCGGAGTCTTGTTCACGAGTGAGGGAAGAGTGGATCGTGAGATTGACAGGCGGATCGGTGCAGCATCTTCAGTAATGCGGACGGTGTATCGAACGTTGTGGTGAAGAAGGAGCTGAGCCGGAAGGCAAAGCTCTCAATTTACCAGTCGATCAACGTTCCCATCCTCACCTATGGTCATGAGCTTTGGGTCATGACCGAAAGGACAAGATCACGGGTACAAGCGGCCGAAATGAGTTTCCTCTGTCGGGTGGCGGGGCTCTTCCTTAGAGATAGGGTGAGAAGCTCTGCCATCCGGGAGGAACTCAAAGTAAAGCCGGTGCACCTCCACATCAAGAGGAGCCAGATGAAGTGGTTCGGGCATCTGGTCAGGATGCCACCCGAACGCCTCCCTAGGGAGGTGTTTAGGGCACGGGGAAGACCCAGGACATGTTGGGAAGACTATGTCTCCCGGCTGGCCTGGGAGCACCTCGGGATCCCCCGGCAGGAGCTGGACGAAGTGGCTAGAGAGAGGGAAGTCTGGGATTCCCTGCTTAGGCTGCTGCCCCGCGACCCGACCTCGGATAAGCCGACAAAGATGGATGTATAGACTAATTGAACATAGGAATAAGCCTTGAGGAAATGTGGCACCCGAAACAATTGATGTGAATTTCCCTGGTCTACGTGTTCCACTGAGTGGAGTTGTCATGTTTTACAGATACCATAGTGAGGGAGAAGCCAAACGTTAAGTGGAGCGACGTCGCCGGCCTTGAATGTGCAAAACAGGCACTTAAGGAGGCGGTCATCTTCCCCGCCAAGTTCCCTAATCTCTTCACTGGTAAATTTTTAATCCAACCGAGGAGGTTTCTGTCGTTTGAAGACCTACGGAACGTATTTACCAATGCTGCGTGTTTGTGCAGGAACGAGAACTCCTTGGCGCGGAATTCTGCTGTTTGGCCCTCCAGGTACAGGAAAGACCCACCTGGCCAAGGCGGTGGCCACAGAAGCCGGCAACGCCACCTTCTTCTCTGTCTCCTCCTCAGACCTCGTGTCCAAGTGGCTCGGAGAAAGTGCAAGGTGAGGGCTTCCTTCTTTGAGGACACGACGGACATGGATAGACGGGTTTTGTTCCCCTGCCTCCTCGCAGGTTGATAAAGAGCCTGTTTTCTATGGCCAAAGATTGCAAACCCTCCGTCATTTTCATCGACGATATCGACTCGATGTGTGGATGCAGGGACGTGGACGACTCGGATTCCGGGCGCAGGGTCAAGACGGAGTTCCTCGTCCAGATGCAGGGTGAGTACGACGAGACAGTTTAGTATGACTCGCATTTTCACCTTACAAAGTAGGTACCAGCAGGTTTCAAGCGGTCTGAGTCTGTACTGCTTTGTTTTATGCAGGCCCTCAGTCTCCTCTTGAATAAAATGTGCTAGTGGCTCATTGCAAGTGTATTGAACCTGTATGATTTAATTGAATAACAATTACAGTCAAATGATAGGCCATTAACTTTCCTTTAGAGTTGATCAAGGAAATTGGGTATTTCCGCTGCCCTCAGTCTCCTCTCGAATAAAATGTGCTAGTATCTCGTTGCAAATGTATTTAAAATGTTAGATTTAAATGAATAACAATTGCGGTCAAAAAATGGGCCATTCACTTTCCTTCAGAGTTGATCAAGCAAATTGAGTATTTCCGCTGCCCTGAGTCTCCTCACGAATAAAATGGGTTAGTGGCTCATTGCAAATGTATTGAACCTGTACAATTTAAATGAATAACAAATACAGTCAAATAATTGACCATTAACTTCCCTTTAGAGTTGATCAAGGGAAATTGGGTATTTTCGCTGCCCTCAGTCTCCTCTCGAATAAAGTGTGCTAGTGTCTTGTTGCAAATGTATTTAAAATGTTAGATTTAAATGAATAACAATTGCAGTCAAAAAATTGGTCATTAACTTTCCTTTAGAGTTGATCAAGGAAATTAGGTATTTTCGCTGCCCTCAGCCTCCTATTGGACAAAATGTTTTGACTGTTTTCAACGTGTCGAAAACATTTAAAATGATAAATCACACAAAACATAAAAATATATTAATAAATTGTTAGTCTTGGCCTTACAATGAGGTGGCGACTTGTCAAAGTTGTATCCTGCCTTCCGCCCGAGTGCAGCTGGGATAGGCTCCAGCACCCACAACCCCGATGGATGGAGGATTTATGGTGGATCAAGGACATGCATTTTTCTTGCTGCTCTTGGTCTCCTCTCGAATAAACAGCCTGTTACTGTAGTATGTCTGTTAAAAAATATATTAAAAAATTATAAACTAATTGTTCATTTTCTCACAATAAATCTAGTATGTTTTTGGTGCCCTTAGTCTCCTCTTAACAAAAAGTTATATTTTGGTTTCATCTGACCACATGACATTCTCCCAATCCTCTGCTGTATCATCCATGTGTCCATTTTGGTATAAACTCAACTCGTCGTGTTTGGAGGAAGAAGAATACTGAGTTGCATCCCAAGAACACCACACCTACTGTGAAGCATGGGGGTAGAAACATCATGCTTTGGGGCTGTTTTTCTGCTAAGGGGACAGGACGATTGATCCATGTTAAGGACAGAATGAATGGGGCCATGTACCGTGAGATTTTGAGACAAAACCTCCTCCCATCAATGAGAGCTCTAAATGGTTGACCAAATTGTCATTTTCCACCATAATTTACAAATAAATTATTTAAAATTCCTACAATGTGAATTCCTGGATTTTTTTTTCACATTCTGTCTCTCACAGTTGAAGTGTACCTATGATGAAAATTACAGAGCTCTGTCATCATTTTAAGTGGGAGAACTGACAATACTTTTTTGCCCCACAGTATGTAGCCCTATAATTGATGGAGATTGATTTAATTGTTTTCCTTCTTTTCTGTGTCCTTTTGGATTAAAAGTGTTGTTAGTTAGCGTGCAAACATTTACTCCTTACAGGAGTTGGGAAAGAAAACAATGGAATCGTGGTCCTGGGAGCAACAAACACTCCATGGACATTGGACTCGGCCATCAGGAGAAGGTCGGTAACCATACCATTTTTATTTTTATTTTTTTCATGGAGCTGTCTTAACATTTATGATGTGCGTGCGTGCAGGTTTGAGAAGCGCATCTACATTGCTCTGCCGGACCATTCGGCCCGCCTCTCCATGTTTAAGATTCAAATGAACACCATTCCCAACGAGCTGACCGAGGAGGACTTTGAATATTTGGGGGAACATACGGAGGGCTACTCGGGGTGCGACATCACCACCGTCGTTAGGGAGGCCACCATGCAGCCTCTGAAGAATGTTCAGGCTGCCACGCACTTCAAAAAGGTGAAGGCGACTCTTTTACTATTTCTTTATTGCTTATTTTGCTCAGGATCTCAAAGAAGCACACCTTGGATTACCAAGTGAGCGTAGTTCCTCCATAACAGGCTTTTTCCTGTGTCCTTGCTCTCCAATAGGGGACGGGGCCAGGAAGAGCGCCCCACAGTGTTGTTTCCCTATATACAGTAGACCCATGCCTATTCGCCATTCAGGATATATTTTGTTTCTTTCTTTAAATTGTGAATAATTCTATTTTTCATGGTCATTTAAAAAAGTGGTTGCATGGCACTACATGCAGGGGGAATTTGAGGGCACAGTACTATAACGTATTCCTTTCTTTAAATTTTGTCTATCATTTACGATGCTCATGTAAGACAAGCACACGTTTTTCTTTTTTATGCATTTTAACTCGTAAATGAACGCTAGGAAAAGGCAGCTAACAATAAGGCCAAAGGGAGTTGTTTTATTCCGCCTCTATCAACATTTTATATACACACTGTAAGTATATATGTAATGAAGTAACCGGCACGTTCATAATATGTAATATTTATATATTTGACTCATTTTAAAGCATAGTGCTGCGTATAAAATCACAGATGCATCACAATGTTTGCCATTTCTTTCAACGCTACGACTAAACATGGAAGACTTCCTGAGCGGAACAATTTATGATCCAGAACTTTACATTTTTGAGCCTGAATATAAGGAGGATGAGCTGCAAGTTTTAGAAGCTGGGTGATAAGCAGAACCAGCAAGTGAATAATGTGATTAATTATGTTCATTTAAAAAGAAAGTGTTTCGTTAATACTCACTCAGTAGCGCCCCCTTTAAAGTGTTTAAAAATTACAGCCTGCCAAAATGTTCACTAATTTGTGAGGATTTGATAGCAAAATGGTTGAAGAGGTTTATTTAGCCTACTGAAGGTTTTACTACTTACGTATAAAATACTACACGGTCTAGCTCCATCCTATCTTGCCGATTGTATTGTACCATATGTCCCGGCAAGAAATCTGCGTTCAAAAGACTCCGGCTTATTAGTGATTCCTAGACAGCAAGTTCATTTTTGGGAATTTTTGCGTAAGGCCCGGGGCCCTTACGACATTTTTGAGAATTTTTTTTTTCCAAAAATATGCATTTTCTGCCCTTTTTGGGTTTTGTCGGCACTTTTGATCACATTTATTTAATATTTACATCCATACATACATTTTCTACCGCTTGTCCCTTTTACAAAGCATTAAAAAAACATTATCATGGCGCTACATGCAGAGGGAAACAGAGGGGACCAATACTATAAAGTATTCTTTTCTTAAAGGGGAACTGCACTTTTTTAATGCTTATCTTTTTAAAATCCTTATGTAAGACAAACACACACGTTTTCATTTTTTATGCATTCTAACTCGTAAATAAATGCTATCAAAAGTCAGATAGCAATAGCAATTTATTCCGCCTCAAAAGCACTCCATCAAAATTTTATATACACACTGTAAGTATATCTGTAATGAAGTAACAGGCACATTCATAATATGTCATATTTATGTATTTTACTCATTCTCAAGCATACAGCTGTGTAATTTCACAGATGCATAACAAATGTTTGCCATTTCTTTCAACGCTACGACTAATCATGGAAGACTTCCTGAGAGGAACAATTTATGATCCAGAACTTTACATTTTTGAGCCTGAATATAAGGAGGATGAGCTGCATGTTTTAGAAGCTGGGTGATAAGCAGAACCAGCAAGTGAATAATTTGATTTATTATGGTCATTTAAAAAGAAAGTGGTTCGATGGCGCTACATGCAGGGGGAAAAAGGGGGCACAATACTATAAAGTATTCCTTTCTTAAAGAGGAACTGCACTTCTTAAATTTTGTCTATCATTTACGATCATTATGTTGGACAAGCACACACGTTTTTCTTTTTTTATGCATTCTAACTCGTAAATAAATGCTAGCAAAAGTCAGCTAGCAATAGCAATTTATTCTGCCTCGAAAGCACTCTATCAAAATTGTATATACACACTGTAAGTATATATGTAATGAAGTAACAGGCACATTCATAATACTGTGTGTAATGTTAACGTATTTTACTCATTTTAAAGCGTACTGGTGCGTATCATTTCACGGATGCATCACAATGTTTGCTATTTCAACACTTCTACTAACCATGGCAGACTTCATGAGAGGAACAATTTATGATCTATAACTTTACATTTTTGAGCCTGAGCATAATTCCCAGAACGTTGATGACCTTAAATGTGTTAAACGGCCAATTTATCGCTGAAATAAAAAAGATATTGGGCAGATGTATATAAAATTGTGTGAATATTTTGGGTTTTCCCTAATATACTTTTATTTTATTTATTTTTTACAAAAAGGCTACAAAACATGAGTATTTAAAATAAAATAACATTTTTTTTATCAGTAGGCCTGAACTTTTGAGAATATTTTAAGCTACCAAGAAAAAAAAAAGAATAATATAAAGGGGTGATATAGCTCGTTTGGTAGAGTGGCCGTGCCAGCAACTTGAGGGTTCCAGGTTCGATCCCCGCTTCCGCCATCCCAGTCACTGCCGTTGTGTCCTTGGGCAAGACACTTTACCTACCTGCTCCCAGTGCCACCCACACTGGTTTAAATGTATTTTACATATTGGATTTCACTATGTAAAACCGCTTTGAGTCACGAGAGAAAATTGCTATATAAATATCATTCAATTCAAAAAATGAACTTCATATTGCAAACATCTAAGAGCGGATGCTTTTGTATCCTATATTGTGTGTAGTCGACATTGAGAATGCACAGATTAAAAAAAGTATAAAATCATCCATCCATTTTCTACCGCTTGTCCCATTTGGGGGTCACGGGGGGTGCTGGAGCCTAAAGTGTGAATGTTTTGTATAAATTCGGTTCCTGGCCCCGATTTAGCATAGTTTCTTAAATGTTGGCAGGTCTTCAAGGACTTTAGCTACTTCTTCACTCCGTGCTCATGTACTGACCTCGACAGCAGAGCCATGACATGGATGGACGTCCCTGAGGAAAGTCTTCTAGAACCTGCGGTTTCAATGGTTGGAGAATGTCTCATCCTGTGGGTTGGGTGTTACTCTCACACTCCCAATGTTCCCCGCAGAGTGACTTGCTGAAATCGCTAACCAACACCAAGCCCACCATCAATGAGAAGGACTTAAAGCAGCTGAAGAAGTTCTGTGAGGATTACGGTCAACAAGGTTGATGACTCGTGAATGCACCGAGTAAGAAACACCTACACGCCGCGTTCAAACTGCATGTACCATGAAGATGGGTAGAACTTTTAACACTAACGACCGCCACTTACTGATTAGATTCTCCAAATGCCAATGTATTCCTGCTCATGTTTAGAACACCTTCCCCATACTATGACTAGGATCCTTTGCTTAAGAATTCCTTTTAAAAGGGGCTTTTATTCCCATGCTTGTTTAACTCCATGACTCACATTCCACCAAGGGCCACGTTCACAGTTTCCAAAAACTATTTGAAATGTGGACTCGTCAGAACACATTTCCCCTTTGCATCAGTCCATCTTAGATGAGCTAGGGTTCTGCAAAGCCGGCGTTTCTGGTTGTTGTTGATAAATGGCTTTCGCTTTACTTTAACTTGCACTTACAGATGTAGCGACGAACTGTAGTCACTCACAGTAGTTATCTGAAGTATTCCTGAGCCTATGTGGTGATATCTCTTACACACCGATGTCGCTTTTTGATGCAGTACCGCCTGAGGGATCGACTTAGCCGCTTACGTCCAGCGATTTCTCCAGATTCTCTGAACCTTTTGATGATATTACGGACCGTAGATGGTGAAATCCCTAAATTATTTGAAAAAGCCCGTTGAGAAATGTTCTTAAACTGTTCGACAATTTTCTCACACTTTTGTTGATAAAGTGGTGACCATCGTATGGCGTCACAGTAGTGCCAAAAATCCAAGCGCATAAAAACTGTTATCGCGCGCTGATTCTTTACTTCGTCCGCGCGCGCGACACCCTTGTGTGGCGCCCCTGTGCGCGCGTGGCGCCGTTTTGCGTGCGCGCCGTCTCGGTCCGTGCGCTCCCTGTGTACTCCTGGCATCTCTCCTCGTGCTGTCATGTTTGTTTTGGCACTTTGGGGCCGGGTTTGCTTAGACGGCCCCTTCTTTCTGATTGGCTCTGAGCATTTTTCATACGTGTGTTGTATTGGCGCTATTCTTACCTCAGGCAGCTGGCCCCGCCCAGTACATGGATGTCAAGGAACATGTACTATTTAAATAACCATAACTTGCTCAATTTTCAACTAATTTCCCAACGGTTCCATTTGTTATAAATGTCAGAGTATTGTATGTATACGTATATTTAAATAGTACATGTACCATTGACATCAATAAAATGATTGGGACCAGCTGTCCGAGGTAAGATGGAGAAACATGGAATGTTTATTCATATCTATGATGAAAGGTCCAATGCAGTTCCCTGGGATTAAAAAGAAAGGAAATCAGGTTTTCATAGTGCTATCATGGCTGAACAAGTAAGTCTTACACTATTATCTCTCAGATTTAATTTGCCTAATGTATGGAGCTAGCTTTTTTTGTTGTTTTTTTAAATACGTATTTTTAACTCTGCCATCTATACTGATCTGGCTGATATCTAATTTTCCATAGTTGTTTGCAGAAACGTAAATACTTTTTATAGTAATATTAAAACCATATTCATTAATTGTAGTGTTAACCTGTCATTCATTATTCTACTAAAATAGTAATTGCAATCATAACATCAATAATGGGCTTCACGGTGGAAGAGGGGTTAGTGCGTCTGCCTCACAATACGAAGTTCCTGCAGTCCTGGGTTCAAATCCAGGCTCGGGATCTTTCTGTGTGGAGTTTGCATGTCCTCCCCGTGAATGCGTGGGTTCCCTCCGGGTACTCCGGCTTCCTCCCACTTCCAAAGACATGCACCTGGGGATAGGTTGATTGGCAACACTAAATTGGCCCTAGTGTGTGAATGTGAGTGTGAATGTTGTCTGTCTATCTGTGTTGGCCCTGCGATGAGGTGGCGACTTGTCCAGGGTGTACCCCGCCTTCCGCCCGATTGTAGCTGAGATAGGCGCCAGCGCCCCCGCGACCCCAAAAGGGAATAAGCGGTAGAAAATGGAAAAAAAAAAAACATCAATAATTAGGCCCATATGCTAATCATGTGGTCCTGATATGAAGTACGCATAAATAAGTGGGTTCGGGTAGACTCTGGTGTAAACTTAAAGTAGATAGAGGAAAGAAATCTGATAGTCCCACATTGTGGCATACATTCAATATTTACATATACAAATATTAAATAAATACAAATATTTTTTTAAATAGACAAGTGAGGAAAAAAAACAAATTTGAAAATATAATTTCCATCATTGCATTTAATGTTTTCAACTAAGATAGCAGCGGAGCCTCCATTCTTCTAATAAGTCAGTATACCCTTACAATCACTCCAAACCAGTTCAATAATGTAAATAACTGTGTCCCTCAACTTACCTCTTTTTTAGCCGACATTTTTTTATCCACTTCTTAATCGGTAAATCTTGATACATATTGACGATGACCCGCCCTGCTATACTTCTGATTGGCCCTGAGCATTTTTCACCTGACCAATCAGAAAGGAGGGGCCGTCTAAGCATACCCGCCCCCAAAGTGCCAAAACGAAGTCGGCGCGCGCGCACATAGGCACCACACGCACGCACAAAGTGGAGAATTAACGCGCGATAAGTTTTTATGCGCATGGATTTTTGTCACTAATGTGACGCCATACCCTCGCCCCATCCTTGTTTGTGAATGACGGAGCATTTCATGGAAGCTGCTTTTATACCCAATCATGGCACCCACCTGTTCCCAATAAGCCTGTTCATCTGTGGGATGTTCCAAATAAGTGTTTAATGAGCATTCCTCAACCTCGGTCTTTTTTGCCACTTGTGCCGGCTTTTTTGAAACATGTTGAAGGCCTCAAATTCCATCCATCCTTCCATTTTCTAGCGCTTATTCCCTTTTGGGGTCGCGGGGGGCGCTGGCGCCTATCTCAGCTACAATCGGGCGGAAGGCAGGGTACACCCTGGACAAGTCGCCACCTCATCGCAGGGCCAACACAGATAGACGGACAACATTCACACTCACATTCACACACTAGGGCCAATTTTAGTGTTGCCAATCAACCTATCCCCAGGTGCATGTCTTTGGAAGTGGGAGGAAGCCGGAGTACCCGGAGGGAACCCACGCATTCACGGGGAGAACATGCAAACTCCACACAGAAAGATCCCGAGCCTGGATTTGAACCCAGGACTGCAGGAACTTCGTATTGTGAGGCAGACGCACTAACCCCTCTCCCACCCTGAAGCCCCGGCCTCAAATTCCAAATGAGCTAGTATTTACAAAAAATAAAGTTTTCAAATTTGAACATTAAATATCTTGTCTTTGCAGTCTATTCAATTGAAGATAAGTTGAAAAGGATTAGCAAATCATTGTATTCTGTTTTTATTTACCATTCACTGGTTTTGTACAGTGAACAGTATCGTACGAGCCTAATTGGTTCCGTGACGGAGCTTCCAACTCGAAACACTTGTATGTCAAATCAACTTCACCTGTTGAAATGAGTTTACAGGCCTACTGAAATGAGATTTTCTTATTTAAAAGGGGATATCAGGTCCATTCTATGTGTCATACTTGATCATTTCGCCATATTGCCATATTTTGGCTGAAAGGATTTAGTAGAGAACATCGACGATAAATTTCGCAACTTTTGGTCGCTAATAAAAAAGCCTTGCCTTTACTGGAAGTAGCAGATGATGTGCGCGTGACATCACGGGTTGTGGAGCTCCTTACATCCTCACATTGACTACAATCATGGCCACCAGCAGCGAGAGCGATTCAGACCTAGAAAGCGACGATTTCAGCGACAATTTACCCATTAATTTGAGCGAGGATAAATGGGTTACAAATGTAAATGAGGATGAAAGATTCGTGGATGAGGAAAGTGAAAGTGAAGGACTAGAAAAAAAAAGACTATACAGTGGGAGCGATTCAGATGTTATTAGACAAATTTACTAGGATAATTCTGGAAAATCATTTATCTGCTTATTGTGTTACTTGTGTTTTAGTGAGATTCTATGGTCGTACCTGTACAACCTGAAGGTCAGCCCCGCACGAGTGGTGGCGATGCCCATCTCTGCCCTTCGCAAGGGACCCTCTTCGAAACACGGTCTTTCGAAATGATCGCTGCATTATACACTGTACTTTGTGTGTGTGGTCCAATCCAATCCAATAGCAATAGTGTGCGGCAAGAAAGTGGTGTAAACCTGGCAGTTTTGTCAATGGAATTTGGCACAGCAGTGGGAAAAAAAAGCTGGAGGGGTGTGGCCACGGGTGTGGTGACCGCCAATGTCTCCGAGGGAAGCCACGTTTCTCAACGAGGCGAAGGTGGCCGGTGGGGCGGGCTAAGATTTTTATTTTTTTTTCCCTCCTCCACGGTGGAAGCAACCGACAATCGGGGGCGGCCGGTGGGAGGAGGCAAGAGAGTCCGCAGCTGCCTCTTTGACAGGTGCAGGAGGAACGACTCAAGCTCTCCGCTGATGTTTACGCTAAGAGCCGACTTATTAGCACCATTTTCTCACCGAAACCTGCCGGTTGACATGTGGTAGGGAACCATGTTCGCTTGACCGCTCTGTTCCATAGTAAAGCTTCACCGTCATCTTTCGGGAATGGAAACAATGAAACACCGGCTGTGTTTGTGTTGCTAAAGGCGGCCGCAATACACCTCTTCCCACCTACAGCTTTCTTCTTTGACGTCTCCATAATTCATTGAACAAATTACAAAAGATTCAGCAACACAGATGTCCAGAATACTGTGGAATTATGCGATTAAAAACAGACGACTTATAGCAGAGAACGGTGCTGGAGCAAAATGTCCTCTACAATGCGTGACGTCACGCGTCTTCATACTGACGTTATCAACAGGATAGTTGGCGCGAAATTTAAAATTGCAATTTAGTAAACTAAAAAGGCCGTATTGGCATGTGTTGCAATGTTAATATTTCATCATTGATATATAAACTATCAGACTGCGTGGTCGGTAGTAGTGGGTTTTAGTAGGCCTTTAAATTAATTGGTGCTATCCCGCCCACCCAAAACACTCATTTCAAAATGCCTTTTTTTTTTAAATATGATATTGTATAAAAACATTACAATGTAATGGAGGACAAACAACTACAGAACTTTTCTGAACTAATATAGTAAAGTATCTACTTTGGAGAGCAGACATTTAAGGTTTCTCTTTCAAGCTGCTTCTCCATCAAACACAATCAGCACCTTTTTTTATATTTTAATGTTCTAAAAATTATAGTAACTAATTTTTCTTAAGCATGGTAGAGACTAGCAGTGATTGGCACCAAATGATTTGTTTAATTGAACGAGGATGATCCACTTCTCCTTCTCAGCACTGACTTTCTTCCTTCCCATGGTTGGTGATGTTTTGACTCGGATCTTGCGGGGGTTGACCGTGATATTTGCTAAATAACTAATGGTGGGGATGCTTGTACCTCAAATCTTGGCTTGCAACCAAAAGCATAACAATTAGCCCAACGACAACACTTATCTCTTAAGTTGAGGCGCGGCTGTAGTGTTTTCAGAACGTCATATCCAAAACAAAATAGGCTCAACTCATTTTGTCCAAAAATGACACGTTTGTTTTGTCCTATATGTGATGTATGTGAACAAAATATAACACCCTCAGTCATATTGTTGAGTACATTTAATAGTTAAAATACATCTCTTTCCTAAAAGCGTCATTTTATATTACTTCTCAATTACATAGCACATTTGGCTTGACATCTTCATACATTTTGGAAATATTATCCTTCAGTTGTGCAAATCTCTTCTGTTAGTGCCATTAATGAGCAAAAATGATTCCTACTGAGGAGTCACAACAATTGGAAGTGTTAGAAATTCAAGTCAAAGGGAATGAAAATAAAGGGTGAGAGGAAATGTAACTGGATCTCCACAGAAATCTGCTTGAAATGAAATGAGAGCGACTTCTCGGCAGCTGCCAGTGTAAAACAAAACACATTTTACGTAATAAGCATTATCTCTCTTTTCCCGCTCGGGAGGTTTCTGATGATCCGAAATGTTTTATTATTAATGGAAATTATTGCTGCATTGATGCTATGAAACTGAAGACTTTACGCACAAAAAACAAGACATGCATGGATGTAGACGACCTCGAATATGTTTGCACAACACTCTATACGTACACATTTTTGTGTGGCTATATTATGTGTATAATTTATTATATATGTATACAATGTATTTATTATGTCGTAATAAACTAATTATATTATTATCTATATAAACACACACGCACATATTCAATAAAGGCCAAAAGTTTGGCCACAACTCATTTCAATGTGTTTTCATTATTTTCATGACTTTTACATTGTAGATTGTCACTAGAGGCATCAAAACGATGAATGAACACACGTGGAGTTCTGTACTTAACTGAAAACGGGTCTGTTTTGCGCACTCTTGGTATTTTCTCGATGAGCTTCAAGAGGTGGTCACCTGAAATGGTTTTCACTTCACAGGTGTCATAGTTTTGATGCCTTCAGTGACAATCTACAATGTAAATAGTCAAGAAAATGCATTGAAATGAGGTGTGTCCAAACTTTTGGCCTGTACTGTATATGTGTGTGTATATATATATATATATACATATATATATTTTATTTTATTTTTTTAGATATGCGTTATATTCCGCCGGGCATCTTTGAATGTGTTTGTGTGCATTACTAAAATACAGAAAAAACAAACAAAATATTGCTTTAAGATGAAGGCATGTTGACAAAAAGTAATTAATGTTATTTTTGATGTAAATGAGGGGGGTCCCAGTACAACTTTTCACAATAGCGATATTAGAACGGAGTATCGGCCAATACCAATATTATTCTGAAATCAGCAAAAATGAGACATACTTTATTTTGTAGTGTGGAGTGTTACTAATGGTTTCATTAAGCTCATAACGCAGTAAGTTAATTGTTGCCGAGACAACACATATATATATACACACATACTATATAATCTTCGTGTGCCTTGTATCTGTAATAAGAAATTATAATTGATACCTGTTTATATCGACAAACATGGAGTTTTTGACCACAATATAGTTCAATTAAGGACATATGTCCAGCTTGTGGAGCTGCTAGCTCTTAGTAGCCTATAGCCTTCTACTTTTTGTAAATGACCTGACTAAAATAGAAGAAAAGACTAAAGTAGTGCGCTTTTTGGGAGCACATTCAGATGCTAGCCGGCTGTCCAGCTCTGTACAAGTAAACACACCCAGGAGTTTAGAAGCAAGCCAATACTTGTTTTTTTTACTGATATCGGACCCCTATCCATATCGGATCGATCAGGACACTCATAATAATAAATATTAGTTGTTTTGGTTATGATAAGGAGGGTGAGGTTGCCACACCGCGCTTTGGAGAAAGTGCTGAAGTTGAATATTTTAGGGTCCGTGGAAAAAGTGTTGTCATCCTGCCATGCTTCACAGAGTTGTTTAGGGAATGTATGTGGGGGGGGGGCTGCTGCTGCTGCAGTATATTAGACATACAAGAACACACACACTTAGAAGACGGAGAAGAGCGACCCCAGCGCCAGACCTGTGGCCGCTCCCGCCAGCATGCCCATGGCAACGTCGCCGCCGTTGTCCCGCTGGCGCTCTTGAATCACCACGCGGTTGACTCCGCCTGCATTGTAGCCGCCTAGATGGAAGACCCGCAAAAATCCAAACATCAGATCACATTCAAATGAAGTCGTAACTAAGGATGTCCGGTAAAATCGGCCGATAAATGCTTTAAAACGTAAAATTACCGGTATCTGTTTCAAAAAGTAAAATGTATTACTTTTTAAAACGCTGCTGTGTACACGGACGTAGGAACAAGTACAGATCGGCAATAAACCTTAAAGGCATAGCTACGGCTTTTCACAGAAAAAAGTGAATGCAAGGCAACAGCCATACAGGTCACACTGAGGGTGGCCGTATAAACAACTTTACCACTGTTGCAAATATGCACCACACTGTCAACCCACACCAAACAAGAATGAAAAACACATTTCGGGAGAACATCCGCACCGTAACTCAACACAAACGCAATGGAACAAATGCCCAGAACCCCTTGCAGGACTAACTCTTCCGGGACGCTACAATAAATAGTAGTCCTTAAAAACAAGGCAGAGGTTTTATTTGACAAGTACCGTTTTTCCTTGAATTAACGCCGGGTATATAGTATGCGCCTGCCTAGAATTACTGCTAGGTCAAACTCGTTTCGCAAAATATTATTTTTATTAGCGCATGTCTAGAATTTCCGCCGGGTCAAACTCGTTTCGCAAGATAATTAGCATATGCCTACGATTTCCGCCAGGTCAAACTCGTCGCGTCACGAGTGACACTTCACCTGTCATCATTTTCAAAATGGAGGAGGCTGATTTCAATAATTTGAAATCGCATAAAGCGAAGAAGATTAAGAGCTATTTAGTAGGATTTAAGGTCCAAGCTATTGAATATGCTAAAAAGAACAGCAAGCATCTATGTTTTATTAATATACCGTAGCTGCGTGTGTCAAATATGAGTCATTAAATGACTCCCGCCTCCTGGTGGTAGAGGGCACTAGTGATCCTTCTTGCGACTACTCGTTTGCAGAAGAAGTGACACCAAGCAGCAAGAGTGAGCAGCGTGAGTAAATTTTTTCCTCTCGCTTGCACTTTTAACATGGAGGATTACATATCTAAAATAAAACTGTTTTCTAAACTGGACTTTCAACCGAAGCAGGAGGTAATAAAGGAAGATCTCCATCGAGACAGAGAGACTTTTAAAACTGAAGAAAGATAAGGAAGACTTCTATAAACAAGTTATCGATGCTTTTGATCAGAAGGAGCTGCGCATGGACTTCATTTATATATTTATTTTGGGGACGGCGTGGCGCGGTTGGGAGAGTGGCCGTGCCAGCAACCTGAGGGTTCCTGGTTCAATCCCCACCTTCTACCAACCTCGCCACGCCTGTTGTGTCCTTGAGCAAGACACTTCACCCTTGCTCCTGATGGTTCGTGGTTAGGGCCTTGCATGGCAGCTCCCGCCATCAGTGTGTGAATGTGTGTGTGTATGGGTGAATGTGGAAATAGTGTCAAAGCGCTTTGAGTACCTTGAAGGTAGAAAAGCGCTATACAAGTATAACCCATTTACCATAAGTAAAGGTAAGACCATCATAACGTTTTTTTTAATTAAATGTGCTTTTCATGATGGTATCCTTACATCACACTCAAATTTATAAGCGCAGGCCTAAATTTACCGCATGCCTTTGGTAAGCGCCAGAGTGAGAAGAGGTTTTAAAATAATTAGCGCATGCTTGCCTTTACCGCATGCCTTTGGTAAATGCCGGAGTGAGAAGAGGTTTTAAATTAATTAGCGCCCCGGCGGCAATTCAAGGAAATACGGTATATTTAATATTTTTGGCCACCAGTTTGAACAGGAACACTGTTTGAAAATATACATATATGATCAAGTGATTCTTTGGCAACCACTAGATGGAGCCCACGTACCACTATGGGTACACATACTACAGTTTGACTAGACTAGACAATGAATTACGACCAATTAAGATGATTTTGGCTACAGTGGCCATGCTTTTATTTTTTGTCTCCAGCCAAGCTAGTCGGTACAAAAGGTTAAAGGGGAACATTATCACAATTTCAAAAGGGTTAAAAACAATAAAAATCAGTTCCCAGTGGCTTGTTTTATTTTTCAAAGTTTTTTTCAAAATTTTACACCTCCCGGAATATCCCGAAAAAAAAGTTCTTGATTTACACTATTTGCGATGCGACTGTCCATTTCCCTGTGACGTCATACAGTGCTGCCAATGTAAACAAACAATGGCGAATAGCACAGCAAGATATCAATCAATCAATCAATGTTTACTTATATAGCCCTAAATCACAAGATATAGCGACATTAGCTCGGATTCAGGCTCGGATTTCAGCGGCTTAAGCGATTCAACAGATTACGCATGTATTGAAACAGATGGTCGGAGTATGGAGGCAGATAGCGAAAACGAAATTGAAGAAGAAATTGAATCTATTGAGCGAATAGCTATAGACGCTATTCGGCCATAGCATGGGTGTACCTAATGAAGTGACCCATAGCATGGCTGCCTTATTAGCATCGCCGGTAAAATGTGCGGACCAAACGATCAGGACTTTCGCATCTTGTGACACTGGAGCAACTTAAATCCGTCGATTGGTAAGTGTTTGTTTTGCATTAAATGTGGGTATCTAGTTTCAAATGTACATACAGCTAGCGTAAATAGCATGTTAGCATCGATTTGCGTAGCATGTTAGCATCGATTAGCTGGCAGTCATGCCGTGACCAAATATGTCTGATTAGCACATAAGTCAACAACATCAACAAAACTCACCTTTGTGATTTCGTTGACTTAATCGTTGCAAATGCATCTGCAGGTTATCCATACATCTCTGTGCCATGTCTGTCTTAGCATCGCCGGTCAAATGTGAAGACACTGGTACATTCAATGGGGGTCTGGCGGCAGATTTCTTGCCAGTGGTGCAACTTGAATCCCTCCCTGTTAGTGTTGTTACATCCTCCGACAACACACCGACGAGGCATGATGTCTCCAAGGTTCCAAAAAATAGTCGAAAAAACGGAAAATAACAGAGCTGAGACCCTGTGTTTGTAATGTGTTGAAAATGAAAATGGCGGGTGTGTTACCTCGGTGACGTCACGTTCTGACGTCATCGCTAAAAGACCGATAAACAGAAAGGCGTTTCATTTGCCAAAATTCACCCATTTAAGAGTTCGGAAATCGGTTAAAAAAAATACATGGTCTTTTTTCTGCAACATCAAGGTATATATTGATGCTTGCATAGGTTTGGTGATAATGTTCCCCTTTAACCACAAATTGTTATTGTATGCATCATTGTTTTGAGGTGGTGTGACTACCGTATTTCCTTGAATTGCCCCTGGGGTGCTAATTAATTTAAAACCTCTTCTCACTCCTGCGCTTACCAAAGGCATGCGGTAAAAGTAAGCATGCGCTAATTATTTTAAAACCTCTTCTCACTCCGGCACTTACCAAAGGTCTGCAGTAAAAAATTGAGTGTGATGTAAGCTTGTACCTTAAATCCTACCGAATAGCTCTTAATCTTCTTCCCTTTATGCGATTTCTAATTACCGGTATTGAAATCAGCCTCCTACATTTTGAAAATGATGAAAGGGGAAGGGTCACGAGTTTGACCAGGCGGTAATACTAAGCATGCGCTAATTATTTTGGGAAGCAAGTTTAACTTGGCAGTAATTCAAGGCAGGCGCATACTATATACCCTGCGGCAATTCAAGGAAATACGGTAACTGTATCTGACTATTTAACACTTGCCACATGAGAATTATGTAGTCTCGTACCTTGGTACTGATAAGGGTAAGCGACGGCGTAGGGCTGTCCGTCGGCGGCGTACACGATCTGCGATGCGTGCGGACTACCTGCAGCGTACTCTCCATACTGGGCTGGAGAGTAGAACTGGTGGGAAGAGAACAAAAACAATGAGTGTTGTTGGGATTCTTTTTGCATGTCCCATTTGTTAAATTCTTTCAATGCCTCGTTACCGGAGGTGGCGGCGCGTATTCCGAGTAAGGCGGCGGCGAGGAGGCCATCACTTCTGGTGTGAAGCCCACCTGGGGAGTTGCAACCATCTAAATGTGGGGGGGCGGGGGGGGAATCTTACAACTTTTAAGAACACTTTTGGGAAAGTTGTTTTCATTTTCATGCAGTCTCACCATATTAACTCTAGCATCCTGTAGCGCCATGGTCCATGCCCTGCAGCAGAAAGAACACACTGTAATGCAGGGGTGTCCAAACTTTTCTCCACTTTTATGGTTATTGTCACACTTCCTCAAAAGCGACTAATATGTACACATTTATGTATATATGTATATACAGTACATGCCAAAAGTTTGGACACACCATTCCATGGGTTTTCTTTATTTTCATGACTATTTACATCAGGGGTGTCAAACTCAAATACAGAGTGGGCCAAAATTTAAAACTGAACAAATTAACCTTTAAATAGGGACCCAAACAAGTTTTGCATTAAACATTGAACAAGCAAGGCTTATATACAGTAACTTTATTGTGACATGCCAAATTGAGCTTCAAATATAATAATAATCATTAAAAAATATCAATGGCTTTTCAAATAAAATTTAAATAAAAATGTAATGCCTCTTTTCTATTTGCAGCCTTCTGAGGTAAATATCAAAATATATTGTAGCATCCCGAAAGAGTTAGTGCTGCAAGGGGTTCTGGGTATTTGTTGTGTTGTGTTTAGGTTATGTTACAGTGCAGATGTTCGCCCAAAATGTTTGTGATTCTTGTTTGGTATGAGTTCACAGTGTGGCGCATATTTGTAACAGTGTTAAAGTTGTTTACACGGCCACCCTCAGTGTGACCTGTATGGCTGTTGACCAAGTATGCCTTATGTGTGTGTAATAGCCGCTTATATTTTGCGAGTGGGCCTGCACGCTGTTTGTATGGAGGAAATGCGGACGTGACGACAGGTAGTAGAGAATACTAAAGGCAGTGCCTTTAAGGCACGCCCTCAATATTGTTGTCCGGGTGAAAATTGGGAGAATGCTTGTCCCGGGAGATTTTCGGGAGGGGCACTGAACTTCGGGAGGATTGGCAAGTGCGAGAAATTGCGGTGTTACAGCGGCACCGCTGCTGTGTATTAACGGCGGGCCAGCTGTAATGTTAATTTGATATTGCCTCAAGGGCCAAATTAAATTACACAGCGGGCCAGAGTTTGACACCCATGATTTACATAGTAGATTGTCTCTGGAGGCATCAAAACTATGAATGAACACATGTGGAGTTATGATTTCAGTTATTGCACCTTTCATTAAGTACATGTTTTATATTGTAGTTTTATTCAAAATAGCCACCTTTTGCTCCGATTACTGATTTGCACACTCTTGGCATTCTCTCCATGAGCTTCAAGAGGTCGTCACCTGAAATGGTTTTCACGTGGCAGGTGTCAAAAAGTTTTGAAGCCTCCAGGGACAATCTACAATGTAAATAGTCATGAAAACGCATTGAAATGAGAAGGTGTGTCCAAACTTTTGGCCTGTATTATATATACAGTTTCATAAATAACACTAATTGATTTATAGATACAAAAAGTCCAAACAAATAAAACACATGAAAAACAAGAGCGAAACATTAAAGACTATACATATATATATATGAATATATATAATTAGAGCTGCGAATCTTTAGGTGTCCCACAATTCGATTCAATATCGATTCTTGGGGTCACGATTCGATATCGATTTTTTCTATTCAACGCGATTCTCGATTCAAAAACGATATTTTTCCGATTCAGAACGATTCTGTATTCCTTCAATACGAAGAATTTCAGCAGGATCTACCCCAGTCTGCTGACATGCAAGCAGAGTAGATTTTTTTTTTTTAAAAGCTTTAATAATCGTAAAGGACAATGTTTTATCAACTGATTGCAATAATGTAAATTTGTTTTAACTATTAAACAAACCAAAAATATGACTTATTTTATCTTTGTGAAAACATTGGACACAGTGTGTTGTCAAGCTTATGAGATGCGATGCAGGTGTAAGCCACTGTGACACTCTTATTTTTTTTTTATAAATGTCTAATGATAATGTCAATGAGGGATTTTTAATCACTGCTATGCTGAAATTATAACTAATATTGATACTGTTGTCGATAATACTCATTTTTCTTTCACTACTTTTGGTTTGTTCTGTGTCGTGTTTGTGTCTCCTCTCAATTGCTCTGTTTATTGCAGTTCTGAGTGTTGCTGGGTCAGGTTCGGTTTTGGAATTGGATTGCATTGTTATGGTATTGCTGTGTATTGTTTTGTTGGATTGATTAAAAAAAAAACATGATTTTTTTTAAAAATGAGAATCGATTCTGAATCGCACAACGTATTTGATTCATATTCGAATCGATTTTTTCCAACACCCTTAATATATATATATATAAATATATCTCACTGCTCCCCTCACCTCCAAGGGGGTGATCAGGGGTGATGGGTCAAATGCAGAGTGTGTGACAATCATTGGTACTTTAACTTTTAATATTAAGAGCATGTAAAAGTTGGTCTCCTCCCTTGTTTACTTCCATGTCAACCTCCTTAAGGTTTTGGAATCAAACCAGAAATATCAAGCAGCCAAAACATGGTGAGTGTCATGCTTTGTAATGGATTTAAATGGATGTAAATGTAATTCTGAATGTTTGTCGTGGTGCATGGATGTGTTTTTATAATATCCACAAATTGTGTTATATGTGTGACCCTGTGTGTTTGCATTTTTGGTGGTATTTTTTTTTTTTGTGCACCATGACTTACGAAGGTTGTTTGCATTGGGTCATATAAGTAGATTCTGCTCTTGATGGTATTGAAAACGTGATAAATGGTCATAGGCCTAACTTAAGTTGTCCACAAGATGGGACAAAACTTGGTGGTACTTTATTTTTATTTTTTGTGCACCATGACTTACGAAGGTTGTTTGCATTGGGTCATATAAGTAGATTCTGCTCTTGATGGTATTGAAAACATGATAATTGGTCATAGGCCTAACTTAAGTTGTCCACAAGATGGGACAAAACTTGGTGGTACTTTATTTTTATTTTTTGTGCACCATGACTTACGAAGGTTGTTTGCATTGGGTCATATAAGTAGATTCTGCTCTTGATGGTATTGAAAACATGATAATTGGTCATAGGCCTAACTTAAGTTGTCCACAAGATGGGACAAAACTAGTAGCATGAAAATTGACTTAAAATTGAGATCTCTCTGCAGCCAGATTCCTTATTGAACTCAAAACGTCTAATTTGAAGACACCGGCGGACCCCACGTGAGTCTTACAGGGCATCATCTGCACTGTCTGCACACAAGCTGATGACCCGGCCATCTCTGCAGACGATCTGAAGCAAAGCATCACGCGTCTTCCCTTCAGGAGGGTTCAGCTCTGCGGGCACCAAAATGGAAAAAAAGTCACACGCAAAGTCTTAACGGGCCAAGATGACGGCACGCGGTCCATCCAGCACCTTGACAGGCGGTCGAACCGCGGATGTTAATGCAGTCCACCTTCATGTGGATGTCATCCTCCATGTCCCTCCGCTGCTGGTCGTTGTAGAAGACGAGGCGTCCGTCGGCCCACAGGTCAAACCAGTTCTTCTTCCAGCGGCGCAGAATGGTGCCTGATGTGGAAGACATCAAGAAGAGTTAATCCTCACAACGTTCACGTATATAACCATTAACATTTGTGACTTACTTTGCCTATGGAGCCAGCCACTCTTCACCATGGCCATCTTGGAGGGATCTAAACCGTCAACACAAGTAAGTGATGAAAACTGGGTGTGGCGTCTCCAAACCTTGTGACCAGTCGGACACACCACTAACATAAGCTGGTTAGCCACAGCTGTGCTTTATTATCTCAAACAAGGCATACAAGCATCCATGTACATCAGAGGTGTCAAACTCATCATACTGAGGGCCACAAATAACAGTGAATATATATGAATACAAACACACCATAGCCCTGTTACACAATTCCTCTTTGTCTTGTCTACACTTTTTTTTGTCTCCCACCCTCCCCTTAGTTGCAAGTTTTGTGATTATATGTAACATGTTTATGTGTGCTATAGGTATGAGGTTTTTGTCCTCGGCCTCATTTTGGACCCCCTCCTGAGGAAAATAGGTTCTGGGGAGCCTGGGAGTCCAGCCTTTGACTGAATATTTTTTTTACTCTTCCCACCTTCCCCAACTACACCCTGGACCAGGGGTAGGGAACCTATGGCTCTAGAGCCAGATGTGGCTCTTTGATGACTGCATCTGGCTCTCTGATAAATCTTAGCTGAAATTACTTAACGGGATAAGTAATGAATAATTCCGCTGGTAATCGCAGTGTTAAAAATAACGTTCAACATATAAAACATCCATCCATCCATTAATTTTCTACCGCTTATTCCCTTTGGGGTCGCGGGGGCGCTAAAACACTCATGCATTTTAATCCATTTGTCCGTTTTTCTACCGCATCAGTTCAAGAAATCGCAGTAATGGTCAGATGTATTTTATTTATCATCAGTTAGCTTCAGAATAACAATGTTATTAAAAAGAATGAGAAACTTATTATACTCTAAAAATGTTGGTCTTACTTAAAAATGCATGCATTTATGTATATTCAGTGTTAAAAAAAATATATGGCTGTCACAAAAATACATTTTAAAATATTTGGCTTTCATGGCTCTCTCAGCCAAAAGGGTTCCCGACCCCTGCCCTGGACAATGGGCATATGCACCCACCCCCCCTCCACCCGACGCCTTCACCACAGCTTGATTCCCATTCGGGGTGAAGGACAGCCCAGTAGCTGCAGCCGGCCTTCGTGGCTCCCACCCTCCCCTCTGTTGCAAGTTTTGTGATTATATGTAACATGTTTACGTGTGCTATAGCTATGAGGTTTTTTTCTCTTGGCCTCAGTCTGGACCTTGATATTTTTTTACTCTTCCCCCCTACCCCAAAATATCAACTGTTTCCCACCTTTTTTAAGGGTTAAGGTAAGTGGCTGACCTGTTTGGCAGTCCTGTTCTTGTCCCCCTGTAATGTATGTCTGCTCTTAGCGGGACTGTGCCTTGTACATTTAAAAAATAGACTGTAATAAGAGCACCTTGAACCTTGATTATATTTTTTACAGCTTGATGGATAACTTAAGTGTAGGGCTGGGCGATATGGCCTTTTATTAATATCTCGATATTTTTAGGCCATGTCACGATACACGATAAATATCTCGATATTTTGCCTTAGCCTTGAATGAACACTTAATTATGTGTCTACATTTAAACATTCTTGTTCATATTGCATTGATTTTAAACTTTCATGCAGAGAGGGAAATCACAACTAAGTCAATTTACCAAAAGTGTATTTATTAAACAGTTATCAAGCAGTGGCACAAACATTATTTTAATTTCAAAACAAAGTGCAAGATTCTCAGACATTTTAAAACAAGCTATTAGTGCACTTTAGTGCATAATGTCACTCAGATGACACATCAAAACACTTACAGTGCACTTTTTGTACAGAACGCCACTATAATAGTTAAAAACAAATAAAGTGCACTTTTGTGCATGATGTCACAAGATATGTCAAACACTGAAAATAACTAAAAATGAGCTGCATAACAGGAAATCCTTCGCTATGTGGTAGGTTCCTGCAGACATTATCTCCAGTTTTGGACTATTTTTTTCATACGGTGTCGATCTGGAAATGGAAGACGCCAGGCTCAATTGGTTCAGTGCTGGTGGCTTCGGCATTTTGTTGGGTATGGCACCGGCCAGAAATGTTGGCATGCGGAGTTTCAAGCACTTAATTCTAACGGGTGACTTTTCAAATGATGCTAAAAATTAATAGTGCTGCTGCTTTTTGTAGCAATGCTTTTGCCGCATACTTGACGTATTACGGTTGTCTGTTCAACATCTTCCCGCTTGAACCCAAACCACCGCCAGACGATGGACCCTGTGCTGTTATTCTTGGGAATTAATTATCCTTCCTCCATTTTTTACCGGAATTAGCACCTTCTCTCTCTTGTATTACCACTCACACCACCTGCCACTGCTAACTTTACCTACGCCGCTACCTCTCTGCTCCGCGAGGGCGTATGACATTGCACGTGCGACAGTATGTGACGTATGTAAGAAGGTGCGCTTGTTTTATGTGTCTGTGAGAAGGAGACAAGAACGAGCGAGAACAGCCTGTCGTGTAATGCCCGCAGTGAGAACGTACACTCGAATATCACGACGTAGTCATTTTCTACATCGCACAGAGACAAACCCGCGATATATCGAGTAGATTGGATTAGATAGTACTTATTCCTTCAGGAAAGTTCTTTCAGGAAAATTTACATTTTCAGCAGAATCCCATTCAAGATCAGACAAACATTACAGGGAGACAGAACAGGATCGCTGACAGGTCTGCCGGCTTCCAGCGCCCCTTACAAAAAAGGTGAGATACAGGTAAATAAGTGGGGGGAATGGGAGAAAAAAATAGAAGATTAAAATTAAATTAAATTTAAAAAATCGGTCTAAGCCTGGGCCCCTGGAGAGGGGGTTCAGACTGAGGCCAAGGGAAAAAAACAACTCAAAGCCCTAGTACACATCGCTCTCACATGTGTGTAAGAGGGAAACATCAAAGGACATGAAAGACATTAAAGCAGCGGATACAACCAGCCAATTCTACATAGAGCTATGAATAAAAAGTAAAAGAAACATACACTGTGGTGGCATCTACGCCATCGTCCGCTGGGGTGGAGGGAGCATGGCCAGAGACAGGAGCAGACCCAACAAAGCAACCAAGAGAGCAGACTCCACTCTCGGCCGCCAACCAACTCTCGGCCAGTGTCCGGTCCGCATGGATGAGCGAGTATATGTGTGTCCAAGGAGACTGAGGTGTCCGACGTCTGCTCACCCAGCCAAGACGCCACAAAGCTTGTCCGTCCCGGTGCTCAGTGCTAGCTCCGCAGCCCTGTCCCCTCATCCGCATCTCCTCCAGTCCCTCCAAACAGACTCTGGTGTGGCAGAGACCCAGCAGCTGGTCTCCATGGCCAAAAGGATTCAGTATAATCCATGGCCAAAAGGATTCAGTATAAGGAGTATTGGATTTATCGCTCAGTCCTACTTAAGTGTACATTTTTGATAACCAAAAAAAAATCCTTGGAAATCAGCTAAAGTGTAGAACGAATGCAATTGCATTTGCAATATTTTCTGTTAAAAATGAACAAATTTTGCTAGAATATGTTGATGCGTGCTTGTGATGTTATTGGTTGGAGCGAACATGTTCTCCCAGCACCACTCACGGCTAAAAGTAGTCTGTTTTTATCGCATAATTACACAGTAATTTGGACATCTGTGTTGCTGAATCTTTTGCAATTTGTTCAATTAATAATGGAGACGTCAAAGAAGAAAGCTGTTGGTGGAAAGCGGTGGATTGCAGCTGCCTTTAGCAACCGAAACACAGCCGGTGTTTGTTTGTTGTGAAGCTTTAACACAGAGCGGCCAAGTGAACATGTTTCTCAACGTCAACCAGCAAGTTTTGGGATGGGAAAATTGTGATATTAAGTCGGCTCTTACCAGAGACTTGAATGGATTATGCGACCTCCTGCAGCAGCTGTGATCTTGGCTCTGTCTCGCCAAATTTCTTCCACCCTACAAAAACCTTCCCCCCGGCAGACATTTGGCGTGACATCCACTCTAATGCCTGAAGGACCTTAAAACAGCCCACACAGCTGCCTGTTTTAAAAGCATTATAATTAGCTGATTGTCATTGGTGAAAAATAACGGTGAGGAAAAAAAATAGCATTCCAGCCTTTCAAGCTATTTTTGCTTCGCTTGTAACCCTAAGGAGTCATATAACTTGGTATTATCACGCCCTCATTGGGGTCCTTCAGGCATTAGAGGGGCTGTCACGCCAAATGTATTCCAAGGGGAAAGTTTTTGTAGGAGGGAAGAAATTTGGCGTGCCATTTTCCCTTAAGAGACACTGGCGGTCACCGCAGCCATCCGACTCTCAGGTATGACTTTATCCATCCATCCATCCATTTTCTACCGCTTATTCCTTTGTTGGGTTGCGGGGGGCGCTGGCGCCTATCTCAACTACAATCGGGCGGAAGGCGGTGTACACCCTGGACAAGTCGCCACCTCATCGCAGGGCCAACACAGATAGACAACATTCACACTCACATTCACACACTAGGGCCAATTTAGTGTTGCCAATCAACCTATCCCCAGGTGCATGTTTTTGGAAGTGGGAGAAAGCCGTAGTACCCGGAGGGAAACCACGCATTCACGGGGAAAACATGCAAACTCCACACAGAAAGATCCCAAGCCTGGGATTGAACCCAGGACTGCAGGACCTTCGTATTGTGAGGCAGACGCACTAAGCCCTCTGCCGCCGTGAAGCCCGGTATGACTTTATAATCTCACTAAAACACTATTAACACAAAAAGCAGATAAGGGATTTTTCAATATTATCCTAGTAAATGTGTCTAATAACATCTGAAATCGCTCCCACTGCTGTCGCCTTTCGTTTTTTTGTTTTGTTTTGTTTTTTAGTGCTTCACTCTATAACTTTCCTCATCCACAAATCTTTCATCCTCACTCAAATTAATTGGGAAATTGTCACTTTCTCTGTCCTAATAGCTCTTGCTGCTGGTGGCTATGATTATAAACAATGTCAGGATGTGAGGAGCCCTACAACCTGTGACGTCACGCACACATCGTCAACTACTTCCGGTACAGGCAAGGCTTTTTTACCAGCGACCAAAAGTTGCGAACTTTATCGGCGATGTTCTCTACTAAATCCTTTCAGCAAAAATATGGCAATATCACGATATGATCAAGTATGACACATAGAATGGACCTGCTATCCCCGTTTAAATAAGAAAATCTCATTTCAGTAGGTCTTGAACTCACAAGGCATCCATGTACATAGTACTAGAAAAGCACATGACGATTTGAAGCAGCCATTGTTACAGTTTCTGTTTACATTAGCTCATGTTTGTAAGACTCAATCAGCGTCTAGATTTTTAGCTCACCTGGCTGTGGTGTTCGTTGCTTGCCAAATGTGTTGTTGTAGATAGATTATGGTTGGCTTTAACGCGGCCTGCTTTCTTGTTGTTGCTGGAATAGCATTCGAGGCTCGAAAGCAGTCGAAGCGGAAGTGACGTGTTCGGCACCAGCGAGATGCCCTTCTCGTTATAAAACCCTTCTCAAAATACTTTTTTTTAACAGTCGTGCTAAAACATTCCAGTACGACTTTATCAGGTGGATTTAGTTACCCTTTAATAATTAATACTCGGATAGTATCAACAGGAAGCAATGTAACGATTAAACGACGAGTTGAGTAATCACTGTGTAAAACAGCCTCTTTGATATAGACGATCTTCGGCCTCATTTTCTCCAACGGGGATGTATTTGTTTTCGATGACGTAAGCCATCAGCTGACATCTTTGGAACGTACTAGCAACAAAAAAAAGAGGGCGTGCGCGTTTTGCAAACTCGGTCCCGGGGGGGTGGTCACGTGACAACTCCCATTGCATCTACCGTACTGCGCATGTGTGTTTCCGTTAGCCACCCGTCGGCGGGCCAGCCGGTGTTGCAAACCAAGCGCGTCAGCACTACTCTCCGCTCACCTCCCAGCAAACGACGTTACGTTGGAGCTTTTTTATTTTTAAACTTAACCTGAAATGGCGACGGCCATATATTTGGAACATTATCTAGACAGTAAGTACCCATAAACTCTTATTTACGGTTTGGTTGGAAGTGGGCGTAGGCAAGTTACTGGAAGTCGTCACTCCGCTAGCTAGTACTGCGATGAGTTAGCATCAGCTTCCTGTAGTTGCTCTTTTTAAGTCAATAATAACATGTAACTTATAGTTAGCTTCCAATTCCGACGTTATAGAATAAATGGTGTATTTAACTTCCATAAAAGTTTCGCGTAAGTAACTATGCACTTGCAACCTGTTGGCTGTAGCCGCCTTTTTTTCCTCAGTAACCATTTAGGCGCCAGAGAGCACACTGCCTGTATGTTTAGATCAGGGCTCAGCAACCCAAAATGCTGAAAGAGCCATATTGGAGCAAAAATATCAAAACAAATCTATGTGGACCCGCAAAAAATTAAAAGATTTTTAATGAAGGTCTGAATTACAAACCCCGTTTCCATAAGAATAGAATATAAAGTACTTTATTGATCCCTGGGGGAAATTCAGCACCACAGTTCGCTCACGATAAACAATAATAATAATAATAAATAATATATGACATATATAACATATGAATAATATAAATATATTCAGAAGGAACATCCCCCACGAGCATCGCGTGTACATCGGGGGCGGTACCTCTGGATTGGCAGACCGGGTGGTGGTTCCTCTCTTTAAGAAGGGGGACCGGAGGGTGTGTTCCAACTATCGTGGGATCACACTCCTCAACCTTCCCGGTAAGGTTTATTCAGGTGTACTGGAGAGGAGGCTACGCCGGATAGTCCAACCTCGGATTCAGGAGGAACAGTGTGCTTTTTGTCCTGGTCGTGGAACTGTGGACCAGCTCTATACTCTCAGCAAGGTTCCTGAGGGTGCATGGGAGTTTGCCCAACCAGTCTACATGTGCTTTGTGGACTTGGAGAAGGCATTCGACCGTGTCCCTCGGGAAGTCCTGTGGGGAGTGCTTAGAGAGTATGGGGTATCGGACTGTCTTATTGTGGCGGTCCGCTCCCTGTACGATCAGTGCCAGAGCTTGGTCCGCATTGCCGGCAGTAAGTTGAACACATTTCCAATGAGGGTTGGACTCCGCCGAGGCTGTCCTTTGTCACCGATTCTGTTCATAACTTTTATGGACAGAATTTCTAGGCGCAGTCAAGGCGTTGAGGGGTTCCGGTTTGGTGACCGCAGGATTAGGTCTCTGCTTTTTGCAGATGATGTGGCTTCATCTGGCCGGAATCTTCAGCTCTCACTGGATCGGTTCGCAGCCGACTGAAGCGACCGGAATGAGAATCAGCACCTCCAAGTCCGAGTCCATGGTTCTCGCCCGGAAAAGGGTGGAATGCCATCTCCAGGTTGCCCCAAGTGGAGGAGTTCAAGTATCTAGGAGTCTTGTTCACGAGTAAGGGAAGAGTGGATCGTGAGATCGACAGGCGGATCGGTGCGGCGTCTTTAGTAATGCGGACGTTGTACCGATCCGTTGTGGTGAAGAAGGAGCTGAGCTGGAAGGAAAAGCTCTCAATTTACCGGTCGATCTACGTTCCCATCCTCACCTATGGTCATGAGCTTTGGGTCATGACCGAAAGGATAAGATCACGGGTACAAGCAGCCAAAATAGGTTTCCTCCATCGTGTGACGGGGCTCTCCCTTAGAGATAGGGTGAGAAGCTCTGCCATCCGGGAGGAACTCAAAGTAAAGCCGCTGCTCCTTCACATGGAGAGGAGCCGGATGAGGTGGTTCGGGCATCTGGTCAGGTAGCCACCCGAACGCCTCCCTAGGTAGGTGTTTAGGGCACGTCCAACCGGTAGGAGGCCATGGGGAAGACCCAGGACACGTTGGGAAGACTATGTCTCCCGGCTGGCCTGGGAACGCCTCGGGATCCACCGGGAAGAGCTAGACGAAGTGGCTGGGGAGAGGGAAGTCTGGGTTTCCCTGCTTAGGCTGTTGCCCCCGCGACCTGACCTCGGATAAGCGGAAGAAGATGGATGGATGAAGAAGGAACATATGCATTATATAGTCTGATGGCTGTCGGT
Source organism: Nerophis ophidion (assembly GCF_033978795.1). Classification (NCBI taxonomy): domain Eukaryota; kingdom Metazoa; phylum Chordata; class Actinopteri; order Syngnathiformes; family Syngnathidae; genus Nerophis; species Nerophis ophidion. The sequence goes on along the minus strand of NC_084636.1, from coordinate 11,326,825 downwards.
ATGAAGGACCTCCTGTGTTGTTCCGTGTTGCATTTAGGGAGTCTGATCTTTCCACTGAACGTGCTCATTCTCTCCGCAAGGTCCGGGTGTAGTGGGTGGGAGGCATTGTCCATAATGGCTAGGAGTTTTGCTAGACTTCTCCTCTCTGACATGACACCACCACCAGAGAGTCCAGCTCCACTCCCACCTAGGGTTGGGTATCATTTGAATTCGAACGATTCCGATTATTTGTTTCGATTCCGATTCCTGACGATTCTCGATTCCGATTCTTCTTGTATGTGTTTGACACAGGGGTCGGGAACCTTTTTGGCTGAGAGAGCCATACAAGCCAAATATTTTAAAAAGTATTTCTGTGAGAGCCATATAATATTTTTTTAAGACTGAATACAACTAAATCCGTGCATTTTTAAGTAAGACCAACATTTTGAGAGTATAATAAGTATTTTATTCTTTTTAATAACATTGTTATTCTGAAGCTAACCAACAATAAATAAAATACTTCTTACCATTAATGCGACTTCTTGAACCGGTGCGGTAGAAACCGGATGGATGGATTAAAATGCATGAGAATGTTTTATATTTTGAACGTTATTTTTGACACTGTGATTACCAGCGGAATTATTCATTACTTACTGTTTTAAGCAATGTCAGCTAAGATTTATCTGAGAGCCAGGTGCAGTCATCAAAAGAGCAACATCTGGCTCTAGAGCCATAGGTTCCATACCCCTGGTTTGACAGGTAGTCCCTGGAAGGTGGTATGTATTTTGGGTTGAGAGTTTTCACCATATCCCTGCAAACATAAACAAACATGTAATGTTGCTGTTACTGTTTAGCCCATTGTCAATTAGCTTAGCTCTAACGTCATTGCTTAACTAACCTAAATGTTGGAGATTCCACCTCTAAAAAGGGATGCAGTCTTTTGACTATGTGTGCAGTGACCTTTCTGTGGCACTCTTCCGTCTGTGGCACCGTCATCTTCCCCATTGCCGCTACGGTGAAATGAGTACGCTGAGCACCTCGCGGAGCCTGGCTAGCAGGTTGTAAATTGTCTATGAAAAAATACGCGGGCTAATTTGTTAGCTGCCTCAACGTTGGCGCAAAACACATTATTTATTGCATATATAAGGTTTTATTTACCGGTTTCGGACTGCAGTGCAGTCACCGAGGTGCCAGGCTGGGCGTCGGAGCCGGAACTAGAGGAAGAGGCAGAGGAGGACAGTCGGCGCAGCGCGTCGAATACAGGACACGCATTTATTTGTACTCCATGAACGCGGAGGTGCTTTATCATGTTCGACGTGTACCCTCCTAAGCACGAAACAGTCCTGTCGCTCGTGTTACATTTCGCTGATATTTAATATTTTTCAGTAAAATAAAGCCACACTTTCGACCGCCGACGCCCGCTATCCATGCTTGACTGACTCGCTCGGCTATGCTAACACTTCCAGCGGTGGGCGCTTATTCGTTGGTGTTCAGAGGCTTCTTCTTCCGGTCGGCGAACTGAGTATCGAAACTAGGAATCGAAATTTAAACTTTTGAATGAGAATCGGAAAGTTAGTCACGGTTCCAATCGATTCTCGATACTCTATACCCAACCTTACTCCCACCACGTTACTGGCCTTCTCTACCAACTTGTCCAGTCTGTTTGCGTCCCTCACTCTCAGCCCGCTGCCCCAGCAAGCCACGGCATACAAGAAAGCGCTCGCCACCACCGACTCGTAGAACATCTTCAACATCTTTGTACAGACGTGGAAGGATCCTAGCCTCCTGAGGAAGTAGAGGCGGCTCTGTCCCTTCTTGTAGATGGCCTCAGCGTGTTCTGACCCATTCAGCTTGTTGTCGATGTGTACTCCGAGGTATTTATAATCCTCAACCATGTCCACATCGACCCCCCTGATGGAAACAGGGGTCGCCGGAGTACTCCTCCTCCTTCCCAGGTCCACAACCAGCTCCTTGGTCTTCGTCACATTGAGCTGGAGGTGGTTCTTTCCACACCATGTGACAAAGTCCTCCACCAGTGCCCTGTATTCCTCATCATCACCCCCCTCAAAACACGCCACTATCGCAGAGTCCTTAGAAAACTTCGGAAGCCGGCAGGACTCTGACTGATAGTGGAAATCGGTGGTGTAAATGGTGAAGAGGAAGGGGGAGAGGACTGTACCCTGCGGGGCCCCGGTGTTGCTGACCAGCCTGTCAGACAAACAGTCCTGCAGTCGAACGTACTGTGGTCTGTCAGTCAGGTGATCTACAACCCAGGACACCAAGGGGGCCTCCACCTCCATCTTCTCCAACTTCACACCCAGTAACCCAGGCCGTATAGTATTGAAAGCAGCGTAAAATAAGAGTTGGGAAATTGTCTTAGATGTAAATATAAACCAAATACAATGATTTGCAAATCATTTTCAACCCATATTCAGTCGAATATGCTACAAAGACAATATATTTGATGTTAAAACTGTTAAACCTTTTTTTTTTTTTGCAAATAATCTGTGAAGGCACCATTGAAGGGGAACATTATCACCAGACTTATGTAAGCGTCAATATATACCTTGATGTTGCAGAAAAAAGACCATATTTTTTTATACCGATTTCCGAACTCTAAATGGGTGAATTTTGGCGAATTAAACGCCATTCTATTATTTGCCCTCGGAGCGCTGACGTCACAACGTGACGTCACCTAGGTAATTAATCCGCCATTTTCTCAAACACATTATAAACATTGAGTCAAGTCAGCTCTGTTATTTTTGTTTTTTTCGACTGTTTTCCGTACCTTGGAGACATCATGCCTCGTCGGTGTGTTGTCTTAGGGTGTAACAACACGATCAGGGACGGATTCAAGTTGATTTACGTAGAGTGTGCATCGATTAGCACGGCATGCTAATCGATGCTAACATGCTATTTAGGCTATCTGTATGTACATTTGTATCTATATTTGCATCCAGCCTTTCCCTCCACCCACATTTAATGCCAAACAAACACTTACCAATCAACGGATTTAAGTTGCTCCAGTATCACAAGATGCGAAAGTCCCGATTGTTGCTTTTGCTGTAATGATGTCATCTCTCGGGAATCAAAGATAAAATAGTCTTGTTACGTAGGGAGAATGACTTGGATATGGGATTTTTATAATGTAATCTTTTCTTTGTCCATTTCCACTCATTATTTTCCCGCTTGTGACTCAAGAGTAACTGCGCGCCATCACAATTTCCCGCCCTACGGAATGGGGCGAGGGTCAAAGAAGGAGTCGGGCCGCACGATTGTTGTTAAAAGGAATTTATAGTTAACACGTCCCTGCCGTGTTAACTTTGACAGCCCCATTATTAATTACATTTGCAAAATGCACACGATAATGCACTGTTAAAGGGGAAACCAAAATATTAGCGAAAGGTCCTGTTGTGCTGCCGTGTGGTAAATTACAAGCACAATAACAAACATTTACTTTCAGGTATTGAAAATCTTCCATGTGAGCTTCAGAGAAACTTCACCTTGATGCGCGACTTGGACAACAGGACTGAAGGTGATTACCGATATTGTGTTGTTGTTGTAGGGCTGGGAGATATGGCCTTTTATTAATATCTCCATTTTTAGGCCATGCCACGATACACAATATATATATCTAGATATTTTGCCTTAGCCTTGAATGAACACTTGATGCATATAATCACAGCAGTATGATGATTCTATATGTCTACATTAAAACATTCTTGTTCATACTGCATATAATATATACTCATTTTAAACTTTCATGCAGAGAGGGAAATCACAACTAAGTCAATTTATCAAAAGTGCATTTTTTAAACAGTTATTAAGCAGTGGCACACACATTCTTGTAATTTCAAAACAGAAAGTGCAAGATTATCAGACATTTTAAAACAAGCCATTAGTGCACTTTTGTGCATGATGTCACTAAGATGACATCAAAACAACACTAAATTAAAGTGCACTTTTTGAACAGAATGCCACTACAATAGTTTAAAACAAATAAAGTGCACTTTTGTGCATGATGTTACACAAGATATTTCAATAAGTGTCAAATAAAAATGAGCTGCATACTATGAAATCAAATAGTTTTTGTCCTTTGCTATGTGGTAGGTTCCTGCGGACGTTATCTCCTTCTGTTTTTGACTATTTTTTTCATACGGTGTTGTGGAAATAGTTGCTTTGGCATTTTGTTGGTGTGGCACCGAACGGAGATGTTGACATGCGGGGTTTCGAGCACTCCTTATTCTCTAGCGGGTGACTTTTCAAATGATGCTACATTAGCAGTGCTGCTACTTTTTGTAGTAACGCTTTTGCTGCATAATTGTTCAACATCTTACCGCTTGAAGCCAAACCACCGCCAGGCGATGGACCCCGTCCTGTTTTTCTTGGGAATTAAAGGCCTACTGAAATGAGATTTTCCTATTTAAACGGGGATAGCAGGTCCATTCTATGTGTCATACTTGATCATTTCGCGATATTGCCATATTTTTGCTGAAAGGATTTAGTAGAGAACATCCACAATAAAGTTCGCAACTTTCGGTGCTCACAGAAAAGCCCTGCCTTTACCAGAAGTCGCAGACGGTGACGTCACATGTTGATGGCTCCTCACATATTCATATTGTTTTTAATGGGAGCCTCCAACAAAAACAGTTATTCGGACCGAGAAAACGACAATTTCCCCATTAATTTGAGCGAGGATGAAAGATTTGTGTTTGAGGATATTGATAGCGATGGACTAGAAAAAAACAAGTTTAAAAAAAAACGCGATTGCATTGGGACGGATTCTGATGTTATTGGACACATTTACTAGGATAATTCTGGGAAATCCCTTATCTTTCTATTGTGTTGCTAGTGTTTTAGTGAGTTTAACAGTACCTGATAGTCGGAGGGGTTTTTCCATAGGTGTCTTGACGCCAATGTCTCAGCGAAGTCGACGGCAGCTTTATGGACGGGGCAAGCGCACTTTTTTACCACAATTTTCTCACCGAAACCTGCTGGTTGACGTTCAGTCGAGAACCATGTTCGCTTGACCGCGCTGTGATCCATAGTAAAGTTTCACTCCGGGAATTTTAAACAAGGAATCACCGTGTGTTTGTGTGGCTAAAGGCTAAAGCTTCCCAACTCCAACTTTCTACTTTGACTACCCCAATATTAATTGAACAAATCGCAAAAGATTTAGCAACACAGATCTCCAAAATAGTGTGTAATTATGCCGTTAAAGCAGATGACTTTTATCTGTGTGTGTGTGCAGCGCTCATATTTCCTAACAGCCCGTGACGTCACGCGTACACGTCATCATTACGCGACGTTTTTCAAGAAAAAACTCCCGGGATATTTAAAATTGCAATTTAGTAAACTAAAAAGGCCGTATTGGCATGTGTTGCATTGTTAATATTTCATCATTGATGTATAAAATATTAGACTGTGTGGTGGGTTTCAGTAGGCCTTTAATTTTTCCTTCATTTGTTACCATATTTGCACCTTCTCTCTCTTGTATTACACCCGCACCGCACCGTTAGCATCACAGCTATTGTTACCCATGTCGCAACCTGTCTGCTTCGCGGGAGCGTGTGACGTTGCACACGTGACGTATGTAAGAAGGTGCGCTTGTTTTATGTCTCTGTGAGAAGGAGAGACAAGAAAGAGTGGGAAACGCCTGTAGTGTAATGCCCGCAGCTAAAAGCAACTGCGTGAGAACGTATACTCGAATATCACGATATGGTCATTTTCTATATCGCACAGAGACAAACCCGCAATATTTCGATATATCGCCCAGCCCTATGTTGTTGTTTACGTTGCATCATTTTCAACATTTGCCCTTGCAGAAAAGAAGGTGGAGATCGATAAGCTGGCCGAGGAGTACATTGCCAACGTGAAGAACCTGGCGTCAGAGCAGCGAGTGGAACACCTGCAGAAGATCCAGAGCGCTTACAGCAAGTGCAAAGAGTTCAGCGATGACAAAGTGCAGCTTGCCATGCAGACCTACGAGATGGTTAACCTCATATTTCCATTGATTCTTTTTTTCTAAATAAAGAGGGAGGGGCTGTTGAGTCAGCATCAACTAGTTTGCTGTCAGTTGTTTTAATAAATCCACGCTCCAATGTAACCGAGCTGACTTTGTCATTACAGGTGGACAAACACATCCGCAGACTGGACGCAGACCTGGCACGCTTCGAGAACGAGCTGAAGGAGAAACTGGAAGTGAGCGGCTACGAAAGTGCAGAAGGACGAGTGCTGAAAAGTACGTGGAGACTCCACTTGGAAGTGGGCAGGCGTATGTTGAACTCGATCGTTTGTGCTTTCCCGGTAGAGCCTGAGTCCCGCGGCCAGCGAGAGAAGCGCGGCTCCAGGGGAAGAGGGAGGAAAGGCTCTGATGAGGACTCTCCCAAAAAGAAAAAGATGAAAAACAGGTTGGTGTCAGGTCTTTTTTAATACAGAATCTACTGTAGACTCCCTCACATTTCAGCATCGTATTCTATCTTCTCAAAGGACAAGTTAACTTCGATATACTGTACTTAAAGGTAGTCAGTGTACAGCTTGTATGGCACTATATATTTACTATTCACTGAAAATGAGTCAAAACACAGCCATTATTGTTTAATTACCTGCCAACAATAATTGAAATATGCCCAAAAGGTGCTAATAATTAGCATGAGCACCATTGTTATCTAGCACTGCCTTAATGGCATTCACCTGAGCTGCACCGGTCAAACGAGTGGGCGTTAAACACCTAGATCTCCTCAATATTTCTTTCTGCAGCTTGAGGATGGCCCACAGGTGCTAAGTTGTGGCATACTTCACTCCATCATTTTCAGCTTCCTCGCATTGTCATCGAGGAGGTGTGTTTGAGTTCCCCCTAGTGCAGCTCCACCATAATACACTACAACCACCCTATTTTACTACTTACTTGTGTTACCAGCTTTGTAGAAAAGAATGTACAGTATGTTTTAGTAATAATAATGTGTTTCATGATACAGACGATATACAACATATATACTTGGCTGACAATAGTTCTATTTATATATATATATATATATATATATATATATATATATATATATATGTTTAAACACTGAGATGGTTTCTCACAGTTTGTGTAGAAATTTTTGGGTTATGCAACCATTGTTGCTGCAGCTGTCCGGGTGGCAGGTCTCAGACGATCATGAAGGTGCCCCTGCTGGTGTGGTTACACGTGGTCTGCGGTTGTGAGGCCGGTTGGATGTACTGCCAAATTCTCTGAAACGCCTTTGGAGATGGCTTATGGCAGATAAATGAACATTCAATGCACGGGGAACAGCTCTGGTGGACATTCTAGCAGTCAGTATGCCCACTGCACGCTCCCACAAAACTTGCAACATCTGTGGCATTGTGCTGTGTGATAAAACTGCACATTTCACAGTGGCCTTTTATTGTGGGCAAACCAAGACACACCTGTGCAATTATCATGCTGTTTTAATCAGCATTTTGATATGCCACACCTGTGAGTGGGATGGATTATCTTGGCAAAGAAGAAATGCTCACTAACACAGATTTATGAACAACATTTGGGAGGAATAGGTCTGATGTGCATATAGTAAAAGTTTTAGATCTTTAAGTTCAACTCATTAAAAATAGGAGCAAAAACAAAAGTGTTGCGTTTATATTTTTGTGTGTGTGTTTATATATATATATATATATATATATACATACACATATATATATATACATACATACACACATATATATATATATATATACATACATATATATATATATATATACATACATACATACACACATATATATATATATATATATACATACATACATATATGACAAAATTGACAGCGCCAAGCGTGAAAATGCACTGTACAATTCTTGCAAGTAGCTAACGCCCCTCCACTGTGCAGAGCCACTTTTTAAGTTAGCAATCCTTACTTCCTTGGCCGGTTATAAACTATGTTTCTTCCAATCACCACCACTGGAGATTCCGGAACAAGTAAACATGCTCCACTACACACCGGGGGAGGATATGCTAACTAGCTTAGCAGTTAGCATAAGATAGATTTATTGGATGTAAACAAATGGAGGCAAAGCAATACATTATTGACATTAACGATACCAAGTGTAGTATCAGTTTGTGGCCGATACGACAGTGGTCGGATCAGTACTATTATTTAGCAATTTTGTAATTGTTTACAAACCCAGGAAATAAGTCTTGGACACAGGAGGACTTAAATTCAAAAAACTAAATATTTAAATCAGAGCCAGAAGTAGGAAATAATAAAAATATTAAATTAATAATGTTACACCTCCATCCTGTGTTTTGACTGATCATAACTGTGATCAAAAAGTGGTTCATTCAATGATCTTGAACATTTTAAGTATGACTATCAGCATTGGTATGACCAATACTGCCCTTGCAACTACTTGGTATTGGATCGATACCCAATTGTGTAGTATCGCCCAAAACTAATGTAAAGTATTTAAACAACAGAAGAATAAGTGCTTATAACATTTTAACAGAAGTGTAGATAGAAACATGTTCCATAAAAGTAGATTGTAGTTTTAAGAAAATAATACAACCAAGAATTATGCAATATTTTACCACATTTGTCAGCAGCCAAATTAGGAGCCTTGTTTTTAAATGCTTCTATTATCACTTACATACCAAAAAATATATTATGATATATATTTTTATTGCTGGAGGCTGCAATATATATCGTAATATACATTTTAGGCCATATAGTACATCCCTAAAAATTTTGCATGAATAGCAAATGTATATCACTATACAAGTTTACCATGAATTGATGAACGTGGACCCCGACTTAAACAAGTTGAAAAATGTATTGGGGTGTTACCATTTAGTGGTCAATTGTACGGAATATGTACTGAACTGTGCAATCTACTAATAAAAGTATCAATCAATCAAAAAGTTGTACACTGACTAATCTATACTAAAGTATGTCCAAGTATTTTCCCTTGACAAGATATCAGATTAAAAAAGTAAATGCAGGAATACAACGTTGATGTTGATCTACAGTGTTTGTAACATTATGTTCCCGCTTTCAGTCCGGACTTGAGCGACGCCCTCTTGCCCGTGCAGCCGTCAGACGTGCTGGACATGCCTGTGGATCCCAACGAGCCTACGTACTGCCTGTGTCATCAGGTGTCCTACGGCGAGATGATCGGCTGCGATAACCCCGATGTAAGCGCCCCGGAAATGTATGTTTTCTGCTTCTTCTACGCCCATGTGGAACCCTGGCTCTGTCTTTCCAGTGTCCCATCGAGTGGTTCCACTTTGCCTGCGTCGACCTCGCCACCAAACCCAAAGGAAAATGGTGAGAAAGTGCTGACAAATTTTAATCCCGACTTCGATTTTGCCTTGTCACGACTATAAAAATGTTATAATCGAGGAGAAAAAAAACGATTTATAGGCCGAGCAACGTCCATGCAAATTCCTGAGCTTGTAACGGTGGAACGAATCTGTGAGCGTATGAGTGGGGGAAAAAAGACCACGCCTACTAGAAGTTTGGGATCTCACCATCGTTGCTACTTTTTGACACAGCATGAGTACGCATAATCAATAGTCACTAATCTCAACGAAAAAGTAAGGCTTCACAGTATTGGCCAATAAAACCGAGAATATTAGGGAAGTTGACATTTGACGGCAGTGCTTTCAATATAAAAACAATGAACATTTTTTGGGGAAAATAATCAATCAATGTTTATTTATATAGCCCTAAATCACAAGACTCTCAAAGGGCTGCACAAGCCACAAGGACATACTCTGTTCAGATCCCACATAAGGGAAAGGAAAAACTCCCAACCCAGTGGGAGTTCAAAAAAATAATTTTCTTTATCCCCATAATCTCCTCAACGCCCCGTCCTGAACCAAACGATACGGAGACGGCCACTTGAAACAGCGACTAAACTAGGAAGCTAAAGCTAGCAAGACCAATCCATACAATACATCTGCTTGTGTTGTTGTGAACGACATCATCGATGTAAGATCAAGGTGCAGTACAAACAGGACAGCAGTCGCAAATTGAAAGGCTCTCTCATTTATTTTTTTTAAACCGCTCCAAGTCATCTGCACACGTTAAGATCAGAACTGCAGCACACTTCCCCCCTGCCCCGTCACAATAACACGATGTGTCGAAATTGTCCAATAAATTGGATATTTGTATTCGATTAACAAATATTAAGACACAAAAAGCAAAAAACTGTGGAAGGTAAAAAAATTGAATTAAAGATTTGAATGGAAAAACTGAAAATTATTTTCTTTTTTTTTTATGTATCGTTACTATTATTTTTTTTAACTTATTTAATCATTACTAAATCATAACCAGATGTTCTTTAAAATTATATTTCAAGTTGAGTTTTTGTGGTACAGCAAGTACAAGTTTTCAAAAATGTATAATTGTGTTATTGTCATTTCTAAATATCAATCAAAATAATCGTTATTCATACTTTTGCCACAATCGTCCGACAGTTTGTTTACATTGAAATTATTTTTTTTCTCTGTTGTTTCTCAGGTTTTGTCCAAGATGCACTCAAGACAAGAAGAAAAAATAAGCAGCATTCATTGTGTAATATTGGAGTAAAATAGTTTAATTATATACATATATATATATATATATTTTAGTTGCACACTAGAAATTATTGCGTCATTAAGCTTTGTTTAAAAGGCCACATGTGGATTGTTGAGCACCATCACGTTTAATCAAGCGGCGTACAAATTCACTTGCGTACGACTCAGAATCCTGCATTGTGGCTAAAGGATACTTGAAATTGTATTTTTTTTATTTTTAAGATATAGAAGCCTGCTGAGAAATGAAGCATTTTGTACGTCTTTAAAAAGATTTCTATGTTACCTACCTCCAGCACACAAGGTTGGACAAACCCCTGCCCGCCCCAAAAAATCCTGACTTTTTTGAATGTATTGTGGTACTTGTGGTCAACGAAAAGCACTTTTAATAACAAACGTTCCCCTTTTCTTAGGTCTGACACTGCAAAGTTAGTCTCACATTATTAATTTCATTTCAAACCATGCCATATTTCATATGGACCGACTTTTTCCTCTCGCACACAATAACATGGAATTGACTTTAAGCGTCTTATCCCATAGTCGACTGTGAACGCAAGTCATGTAAGCCACAAACAAAGAGCCAAAGGTAATGTATTTTGTATATTCAATATTTTATATCAAATAAATATCCTCTATTATTCATTCGGCTGTCGTCTTTGTGCTGTGTGATATAAATTATGCCTGTGTTCTGAATGTGTTGACATTCCACAACCTGTTAGAAAAAAAACTTCTTTATTCCAGGTTAGAATCAATGCTGTGGAGTTGGCATATTTTCCCCTTGCTTGAGAGGGTTTTGTCCTGGTACTTTGACCTTGAAGTGAAATTCGTAATGTGGGGGTAAGTCAAATGGTCATGTGCAACTTCTATCCGGCATTTGCACATCCTCTCGGCAGAGCGAGCCCAAAATCCCCCTGGTTGTCAACCCACTGTCCAAGTTACAGTTAAAGTCCCAACGATAGTCACACAGTGAAAAGATACTCTGCATTGGACCCATCCCTGTGTTCAGCCCCTAGGAGTTGAGGAGAGCAGTGAGCCGCAGCGGTGGCCGGGCTCGGGAATCATCTTGGTGATTTAACCCCCGATTCCAACCCTTGATACTGAGAGTGAGGCAATGGGTCCAATTTTTATAGTCTTGGGTATGACTCGGGCGGGGTTTGAACTCACGACCTTCCAGTTTCAAGACGGACAGTCCAACCACAAGGCCCCTGAAAAGGTAAAGTTTTAAGGTTTACCACGTACGATTGCACGGCCATAGGCTCGGGGCCCTGATGAGGACATGCGGTACAGAAAATAGACGGAAAACGTCAAAACCCGTTATCAGAATCCTCATCCCAGCTGCACTTCTCCTTTGCCCGCTTGCCAAAGTCCACCTCCAGGTCATAAACAAAATTCGGGTCCCCGTTGCGAGTACGGTTCTTTTCGAACACTTCGTCCATTCGGTTTTTCTTAAGAGCCAGCGCCTCGTCGCCCAGCTTGTTCAGGTCTTCGTCGGGGTCCACTTGAAGCGAAGCCAAGCTGTGCTTCAGCGTGAAGCCGTGCAGGTGATCCCGCAGGATGACCAAGAGCCTCTCCAGCTGGATCTGGGGCACTCTTTCCAAGTAGTCCTCATGCCGGGGGTGGTTCTTCAGGCCCTCAGCAACCAGGCAGCAGTCTAGAGAGCGAGCATGTAGACACATGTTAGAGACGTGACGTTGCCCAATGAATCCAGTCTTCTTAACGGCTCTTAAGTGAAGGACGAGAGCCGATTCCCAGTTGTGAGCCGTCCACTCGGGAACAGATATAGCATCGCCAATGAGTCATTTTTGTTACTTAAAAGTATACATGTGTATATTTATATATATATATATATATATATATATATATATATATATGTGTGTGTACTGTTGTGTTTTGACCCGGTCTTCTGCCGGTCACCCCCCAGATTCATTAGATGACACATAAACTGGTTATAAATGAATCCCAGGCAGAGTTTCTCATTTTGGTATTTTAATACCAAAGCTTTGGGAGACCAATCTAGATACAACAACCTTTCAATCGCATTGGCCAAATTGATCTGACTCTACTACGGAAGTTTCCCCCTCTTACTCCCTCTCACCCGCCCCTTCTTCTTCTCCTCTCCCCCTCCTCCTAGCCTGGGGCAGTTGAGATAAAAAGAGTGTTATGACTTCTCGCTACATTCCAACTTTCAACACCTATGCATGGCCCATACTTAGCTATTCTAAAATATGACTAGGATTTAAAAAGATATCTATCTCTATTTTGTTTTCATATTTTTAATTGGATCTCTCCTGTTATACTGTTTTAATATATGGTAAGTTCAAGCGCACACACCAGGTAGGGGAGTACATTTTTGTACTCACATTATTATACTTTTTGCATACATTAATGCATTTTATTCTTACTATGTATTTTTTCTGTATTGCTAAATTGCTCTTGTGCAACAGCATTTTTGGGCGAAGGAAAATTCAAACTAGTGATCTCAGTGGCAAAGCATGAAAATATGGCACTGCCTTATGCAATGTTTACACTGAAAACAACAATTTTATATTATAGGTAACATCCATCCATCCATCCATTTCTACCGCTTGTCCCTTATGAATAAGATGGATGGCTATATAATAACTAGCCAGTATTTTGAAAGAAACGACTCCTCCAGATCCGACGTCCTTAAAAGAGCTATAAATGTTATCTGTAATACATGTATTGTTGTCCATCCATTTCCTACCGCTTGTCCCTTTCAGCGTCGCAGTGGTGGGGGGGCTGGTTGATATATTTACATAGGCCCAGCATGACAAAACAAACTTGTTTGACTTACCAGAAGTTCTACAGAAGTTTCTCACCGGGATGACTCGTTTTCGCACTTTGTTTGTGTCCTTCTCTACATAAATCACCACTAAAGACGGCGGGTTGAAGCACACTCCGCAACGCTTGGCCACGAAACGCATGTTCGGTTACTTGGAGCCCAAAAAAAATCGACACTTGGATTTAATAAAGTGACAAAATAAAATAAAAATTCAGAAATGATACAATTAGTACTTAATGAGTTCAAACAGACTAGTCGTGCAATCTTAAACTAGTAGCTTAGCAACAGTCAGCTCTAGGACCCGTGTCTGACTTAGCCGAATCCTGCCTGCCGTCAATGCAAGAATTACAATTAAGTCGAACATGTGTAATAATCACCTAAAATTATTATGACGGTTGATTTTTATACTTTTTTAAAAACACTGTTCGGGCTGCAACGTTTTAAATAATGATTGCTATAGTATTTTAAGCAGGCACTATTATAGAGTCCCTAATCCTACAACGGGTCCTTAAAAGTTACTTCCGCAAACAACATGACGATGTATTGTATTCTTTTTAGGGTTTAATAAAATAATTTGATGCATTTTACTATTATTTACATCGTGACCTTCTTGTTAACATGTCGTTGTTCGACTCTAAACGGTGAGATATAACATACACTTTAAAGTATGTATCCTTTTTGTATTATCCATTTCTACCGCTTGTCCCTTGCGGGGTCGAGTATTAATTAAAGTTAAAAGTACCACTGATGGTCACGCACACACACGGTGTGGTGAAATGACCGCCGGAATTTGAGCCATCCCTTTGTTCCACCCCCTGGGAGGTGAGGGGAGCAGTGAGCAGCAGCGTTGGCTGCGCTCGAACCCATTTCCATCCCTTGATGCCGAGTGCCAAGCAGGGAGTTAATATTTGTATTGCAACTTTGTTTTAGTGAAACACAGGAGATATTGACGTTGTAATTTCTGAATCAAATTTCCCTTAAATTGTGTATTTGTCTTTTTTGTAGGCGAGGATACTTGCGGTTCTTTAACAGAGTGGCTCCAGTCCACGACCGTTTCAGTGGCTATCAAGAACAAGGGTTTCCACAGGTGCTCGTGTCTCAAACTGAACAGGAAGCTGTAACCCAGGGGTGTCCAAACTTTTTCCACAGAGGGCCGCACACGGAGATATTTAAGCATGCGGGGGCCATTTTTATATTTTTCATTTTCAAAAGGGCTCCTGGGGAGCATAGAAGATCTCAGTCATTAAAATGTTAAAAAATAAGTCAAATTATTATTTTTTGTACTTATTTAATGCTTACAGTAAATCTCTATATCAACTTGAGGTTGATATAAAGTAAAACAAATAAGGATTTTATGCCTTTTCTGTCAAAGACAACTTGGGCTCGGGCTCAGCATAGACGGCGGCGTTTCTGGGTGTTGTTGATAAATGGCTTTGACTTTGCATAGTAGAGTTTTAACTTGCACTTAAAGATGTAGTGACCCACTGTAGTTACTAACAGTGTTTTTTTTAAGTGTTCTTTTGCTTATCTGGTGATATCCTTTACACACTGATGTCGCTTTTTGATGCGGTACCGCCTGAGGGATCAACTTTCTCTTTAATAACAATAAACCATTGAATGGGCTGCCCTGCAACCACGTGCAGAAACCACAAAAATCTTGAACTTTTTAACGTTTGCGCTACAATGAGGCACTCTGACTGAATGGAGCGTTCATACACATTGACATGGTTCATACACAGAGGCACACCTGGCTCGATCTAAGAGTTCGTAAATCGGAAATTTTGTAAAAAAAAAAAGAAATAGAGGCGTTCCACTATAATTATATCATTGTCAAGTTAAAATTGTATCAATTTTAGTTTTTGTTTTATTTGAAGCCTACAAAAAATTTACTTTTTCTTGTAACATTATAACTATTTTTGGTATAATACACAGTAGTGTAACAATATTTTGGTACGGGTACCAAAATGTATTTCGATATTTTTCAATACCTTTCGATACTTTTCTTAATAAAGGGGACCACAAAAAATGGCATTATTGGCTTTGTTTTAATATATAAAAAATATTTAATGCTTACAGTAAATCTCTGTATCAGCTTGAGGTTGATATAAAGTAAAACAAATAAGGTTTTATACCTTTTGTGTCAAAGACAACTTGTTTTTTTTATAGTAAAACTGAAATATGCAGTATTTAGATAGTGCTTTATTGATTCCTTCGTGAGAGTTCCTTTATTTAGCAATTAAAGCCCTCAAAGATCAATATTGCAGGACACCATTGTTTTTAATTATTTAATATTTTTGAGTAATCACAGTGAAAAGTTAAATAAAATCCTACTGAATATATTTGAAAGGTTCCCCACTCATAAAGTGATGCATTTTTGTTATTTTTTTTTTTTTTACTTTCAACACTTAAATTTCAAGATCAACTTCCGAAATATCTGCCGATTTTAAGTTTGAAGTATTATTTTGTTTGTTTTATGCTCTTTTGTCTTTTGTTTTTATATGGCAACCACACAACATATGCAATATTTTTTCCACATAAAACATTTTAAAGTGGTAATTTTTAAGTAATAATTATAACATAGATTTAACATAGACAAAAGGGAAAAAAACTGCCTGCATGGCAGCTTTGTGTCAACATTGCCACTTTTTTATCATTAGATTTCACCTCATTTCACTTTTTTTAAATGTTTTTTTATTTATTTTTGCGATACTATCAATTTTGCGTTTTTTGCAGAATGTGTGGCGGGCCGGTAAATGATTAGCTGCAGGCCGCAAATGGCACCCGGTACGCACTTTGGACACCCCTGCTGTAAGCACTATGATGGTTGTTAAAAAAATTAAAAGATCTTCTATTTTAGGGAGGTAGAGACCACGGTTGAGCTTCACCATGATGCGTTCAAGGACATCAAAGTTTTGCTGCTTTATAAATGGCCCCGTGGCGTCTATGTGGACCCCTACCAGCTCTCTTTCCTGGCTGAAAAAGTTGACTGGCAGGTAAGAAGGTACTCGGTCTTTGTGTACGACCGCTATTATCTATGCGCCATAAAAGTTACTGCAAGGGCCCTATTCTCAAACTGCTCGTTATTTGTCGCATTTGGACTTTTTTTTTTTTTTTTTTTTTTTTTTTAGGGGCCCTAAAGTGCACAAAAAGTCGCCAAATTTTGCATACGTATCAGATATTACCCCCCCCCCCCCCCTCCAAAATTGTACGACATAATTTTAAAATCGGCTCTCAAGCAGCTCCTTTAAAGGGTTAAAAGGATTTATTTCTACATTTAAAACTCTTCCCTGTGGTCTACATAACACGTAATGGTGGTTCTTTGGTCAACATTTCAAATAGAGTATGTTTTACAGACCATCTTCAAGCTGCTTTCTGACCGTCTCTTCTGCATTTCTGTTGGGTGGGCGGCTGTTATTTATGTGCCTCCACTTTAACAGCGCCTTCTCCACGCCCACTTTGTTCCACAAAACCCAAAACCAGTGAAGTTGGCACGTTGTGTAAATGGTAAATAAAAACCGAATACAATGATTTGCAAATTCTTTTCAAATTATATTCCATTGAATAGACTGCAAAGACAAGATATTTAATGTTCCAACTAAGAAACTTCATATTGTTTTGCAAATAATCATTAACTTTGAATTTTATGGCAGAAACATATTGCAAAAAAGTTGTCAGAGGGGCATTTTTACCACTGTTACATGGCCTTTTTCCTTTTAACAACACTCGGTAAACGTTTGGGAACTGAAGAGACCAATTTTTGAAACTTTTCAGGTGGAATGATTTCCCATTTTTCTTTAGGTTGTTCAATAGTCCGGGGTCTCCGTTGTGGTATTTTAGGCTTCATAATGCGCCACACAGGCAGGCCAGTATAGTACCCCCACTCTTTTACTTCAAAGCCACGCTGTTGTAAGACGTGCAGAATGTGGCTTGGCATTGTCTTGCTGAAATAAGCAGGGGCGTCCATGATAACATTGCTTGGATGGCAACATATGTTGCTCCAAAACCGGTATGTTCCTTTCATCATTAATGGTGCCTTCACAGATGTGAAAGTTACCCATGCCTTTGGCACTCATACACCCCCATATCGTTACAGATGCTGGCTTTTGAACTTTGCTCCTATAAAAATCCGGATGGTTCTTTTCCTCTGTGGACACAACGTCCACATTTTCAAAAAACAATTTGAAATGTGGACTCGTCAGACCACAGAACACTTTTCCACTTTGCATCAGTCCGTCTTAGATGAGCTCGGGCCCAGTGAAGACGGCGGCGTTTCTGGGTGTTGTTGATAACTTGCACTTAAAGATGTAGTGGCCTACTGTAGTTACTGACAGTGGTTTTTTTTTAAGTGTTCTTTTGCTTATGTGGTGATATCCTTTACACAGTGATGTCGCTTTTTGTTGCAGTACCGCCTGAGGGTCAACTTTCTATTTAATAACAATAAATCATTGTTGTATGCGCTGCCCTGCCAACACGTGCACACACACAGAAGCGGTTTAGCAACCACAAAAATCTTTGACTTTTTAACGTTTGCGCTACAATGAGGCACTCTGACTGAATGGAGCATTCATACACATAGACATGGTTCATACACGGAGGCACACGTGGCTCGAGCTAAAAGTTCGTAAATTGGAAATTTTGTAAAAAAAAAATAAATAAATAAAGGCGTTCCTTTGTAATTGTCATTCTCATGTTAAAATTGTGGCTTCACGGTGGCAGAGGGGTTAGTGCGTCTGCCTCACAATACGAAGTTCCTGCAGTCCTGGGTTCAAATCCAGGCTCGGGATCTTTCTGTGTGGAGTTTGCATGTTCTCCCCGTGAATGCGTGGGTTCCCTCCGGGTACTCCGGCTTCCTCCCACTTCCAAAGACATGCACCTGGGGATAGGTTGATTGGCAACACTAAATTGGCCCTAGTGTGTGAATGTGAGTGTGAATGTTGTCTGTCTATCTGTGTTGGCCCTGCGATGAGGTGGCGACTTGTCCAGGGTGTACCCTGCCTTCCGCCCGATTGTAGCTGAGATAGGCGCCAGCGCCCCCCGCGACCCCGAAAGGGAATAAGCGGTAGAAAATGGATGGATGGATGGATGTTAAAATTGTATCAATTTAAGTTTTTTTTTTTTTTAAGCCTACAAAAAATGTACTTTTTCTTGTAGCATTATAACTATTTTTGTTATAATATACAGTAGTGTAACAATATTTTGGTACCGGTACCAAAATGTATTTCGATATTTTTCGATACCTTTCGATACTTTTCTAAATAAAGGGGACCACAAAAAAATTGAATTATTGGCTTTGTTTTAATAAAAAAAATCTTAGGGTAGATTAAACATATGTTTCTTATTGTAATCGATGAACAATTTTGTCCTTAAATAAAATAGTGAAGATATGAGACAACAATTAGTAAGTAAACAAACAAATGCTTCTGATTAGTCTGCTGACATATGCAGTATTATGTTGTGTCATTTATCTACCTATTATTAAGGACACGTGGTAGAAAATGGATTATTAATCTACTTGTTAATTTACTGTTAATATCTGCTTATTTTTTCTTTTAACATGTTCTATCTACACTTCTGTTAAAATGTAATAATCACTTATTCTTCTGCTGTTTGATACTTTACATCAGTTTTGGATGATACCATAAATTTAGGTATCAATCTGATACCAAGTAGTTACAGGATCATACATTGGTCAGATTCAAAGTCCTCATGTGTCCAGGGAAATATTTCCTGACTTTATAAACAAAATACACATTTAAGGAAAAAATATTTTGTGACAATAAAAAATATTAATTTAATTGTTGATGTATCGACAAGATACGCTATCGTACTTGATATCATTACATTGGATGTTAGGTGTAGATCCACCCATGGCAGTTGTTTACATTCAGGCACACTGGCTTTTGTTAGCGGTGACGCCGGTGAGCTATTGTATCCTCCTACGGTGTGTAGTGAAGCATGTTTAGCTATTCCTCGTCCTGCAGGGATGATACTTGTAAGAAACTCACTTTGTCGCCATGGAGGCGAGGGTTAGTGATTTAGAAGTAGATAAAACACTGCCGACTGCGGATGGACGTTCGCCGCTACCAAGCTAGCCATGTTTTAAAGCATCTCTTCTTGAGGGCCTTTCACTGTTATAACTTCACCTTTATCTTTACTTTTTAAGCCAAAATGTGTCTGATTTCCCTTTTCTGTCTGCACTCTGTCTCTGTAAGTACTCAGTGGTTGTGCACTGCCAAACCTGCTCCTCCGCTCGTAAACCAGCACTTTTCAAATGGAGTATAGTACCGTTTTTGATTCATTAGTACCGTGATACTATAGACTTAGACTTAGAAAAATCTTTATTGTCCCCGAAGGGCAATTTGGTTTGCAGCAGTAGTCATTAAAAACAAAGCACAACAGCAAACACAAGGTACAAATACATACAATGCATACAACATACACACCATCATGAAGGCATTAAGCTAAAAATTAAAAACGTTTAATCTAATAAAAACTAAACATCACACGTCGCTTCCCACTAAAGTGACTGCATAGCAACTAAGCTTGTTTAAGAAGCTTATTTATAAAGTCAACAGCTGAGGGAACAAAGGATCTTATGTACAAACCCCCTTTCCATATGAGTTGGGAAATCGTGTTAGACGTAAATATAAACGGAATGCAAGGATTTTCAAATCCTTTTCAACCCATATTCAATAGAATGCACTACAAAGACAATATATTTGATGTTCAAACCCATAACTCAGGGATGGCGTGGTGCGGCGGTAGAGTGGCCGTGCGCCCGTGCTCAACCCGAGGGTCACTGGTTCAAATCCCACCTAGAACCAACCTCGTCACGTCCGTTGTGTCCTGAGCAAGACACTTCACCCTTGCTCCTGATGGGTGCTGGTTGGCGCCTTGCATGGCAGCTCCCTCCATCAGTGTGTGAATGTGTGTGTGAATGGGTAAATGTGGAAGTAGTGTCAAAGCGCTTTGAGTACCTTGAAGGTAGAAAAGCGCTATACAAGTCAACCCATTCATCATTTATTTATTTATCATAAACTAGATTTTTTTTTGCAATTAAAAATTAACTTAGAATTTCATGGCTGCAACACGTGCCAAAGTAGTTGGGAAAGGGCATGTTCACCGCTGTGTTACATCACCTTTTCTTTTAACAACACTCAATAAACGTTTGGGAACTGAGGAAACTGATTTTTCAAGCTTTGAAAGTGGAATTCTTTCCCATTCTTGTTTTATGTAAAGCTTCAGTCGTTCAACAGTACGGGGTCTCCGCTGTCGTATTTTACGCTTCATAATGCGCCGCACATTTTCGATGGGAGACAGGTCTGGACTGCAGACGGGCCAGGAAAGTACCCGCACTCTTTTTTTACAAAGCCACGCTGTTGTAACACTTGCTGAATGTGGCTTGGCATTGTCTTGGTGAAATAAGCAGGGGCGTCCATGAAAAAGCCGGTGCTTAGGTAGCAGCATATGTTGTTCCAAAACCTGTATGTACCTTTCAGCATTAATGGTGCCTTCACAGATGTGTAAGTTACCCATGCCTTGGGCACTAATGCACCCCATACCATCACAGATGTTGGCTTTTGAACTTTGCGTCGATAACAGTCTGGATAGTTCGCTTTCCCTTTGGTCCGGATGACATGATGTCGAATATTTCCAAAAACAATTTGAAATGTGGACTCCTCAGACCACAGAATACTTTTCCACTTTTCATCAGTCCACCTTAGATGATCTCGGTCCCAGAGAAGCCGGCGGCGTTTCTGGATGTTGTTGATAAATGGCTTTCGATTTGCGTAGTAGAGCTTTAACTTGCACTTACAGATGTAGCGACCAACTGTATTTAGTGACAGTGGTTTTCTGAAGTGTTCCTGAGCCCATGTGGTGATATCCTTTAGAGATTGATGTTGGTTTTTGATACAGTGCCACCTGAGGGATCGAAGGTCACGGTCATTCTTAAGGGTGAAGTGTCTTGCTTACGTGGAGTGATTTCTCCAGGTTCTCTGAACTTTTTGATAATATTATGGACCGTAGAGGGTGAAATCCATAAATTTCTTGCAATTGCACTTTGAGAAATGTTCTTAAACTGTTTGACTATTTGCTCATGCAGTTGTGGACAAAGTGGTGTACCTCGCCCCATCCTTTCTTGTGAAAGACTGAGCATTTTTTGGGAAGCTGTTTTTATACCCAATCATGGCACCTGCATGTTCCCAATTAGCCTGCACACCTGTGGGATGTTCCAAATAAGTGTATGATGAGCATTCCTCAACTTTATCAGTATTCATTGCCACCTTTCCCAGCGTCTTTGTCACGTGCTGCTGGCATCAAATTCTAAAGTTAATGATTATTTGCACAAAAAAAAATGTTTATCAGTTTGAAAATCAAATATGTTGTTTTTGAAGCATATTTTACTGAATATGGGTTGAAAAGGATTTGCAAATCATTGTATTCCGTTTATATTTACATCTAACACAATTTCCCAACTCATATGGAAACGGGGTTTGTATCTGTTGTTTTTGGCCTTCCTATTACTAGGGGTGTATACCAGTACAACCCTAATACACACTTTCCAGTAATTGGTCGTGCATTGTTTGTGTCTTTAAGATTTTAGTAGACTCGGCTATTGATCTGGAGGTTCCTGCGCACCAGGCTTCAGGATTCGTCACGTACGTTTACCCCGCCCTCAGCGAGCGGCCGAAAGTCACCATTCCAGTCCACGGCCGCTATCACCGGCCCTCCTTCGCCGGGAAAGCGTTTGAATCCATCACCATAGAAGCTCCGCGGCTGCTTTTGCGGACAGAAGAATGTAAGTAATTTGTGTAATAATGCACAGACAGGGCATCAACGTTTCTTTCTCTCACAGGTTCAAAGTGGGACAATTTAGAGCCGCACACTGTGACGGAAGCCCCCTGCACCGCTGACAATGCAAGCACGTGCCTGTGGATTGATGTGAACTCACAGGTACTTGAATCTTCACCACTCTTACATGTCCTGCTTGAACTCTTAAAGCTTCCTTTTCTCTCCCCGCAGAAGCACGTCCACGTTCGCTTGCAGCTACCGATAGGGGACGGGTCTTTGGTGGGAGCAGTATGCACGATAACGCTGCTGGTCACCATCACGTGCTGCTTGGCACTCTCCAAGTACATGTGGAAGCATCGCCTTGTTTAAAGAATCACTCTGCTTTTTGTGCTCGGTACAGTTTAATGTACAAACCCCATTTCCATACGAGTTGGGAAATTGTGTTAGATGAAAATATAAACAGAATACAATGACTTGCAAATAATGTTCAACCCATATTCAGTTGAATATGCTACAAAGACAACATATTTGATGTTCAAATTGATAAACATTTTTTTGTTGTTGCAAATAATCATTAACTTTAGAATTTGATGCCAGTAACACTTTTTCATGGACGCCCCTGCTTATTTCAGCAAGACAATGCCAAGCCACATTCAGCACGTGTTACAACAACGTGGCTTGGTAAATAATCTCTTGTCTCCCATCGAAAATGTGTGGCGCATTATTAAGCGTAAAATACGACAGCGGAGACCCCGGACTGTTGAACGACTGAAACTACATAAAACAAAAATGGGGAAGAATTCCACTTTTAAAGCTTCAACAATTAGGTTCCTCAGTTCCGAAACGTTTATTGAGTGTTATTAAAAGAAAAGGTGATGTAACACAGTGGTGAATATGCCCTTTCCCAACTACTTTGGCACGTGTTGCAGCCATGAAATTCTAAGTTAATTACTATTTGCAAAAACTAAATAAAAGTTTATGAGTTTGAACTTTAAATATGTTGTCTTTGTAGTGCATTCAATTGAATATGGGTTGAAAAAGATTTGCAAATCATTGTGTTCCGTTTATATTTACATCCAACACAATTTCACAACTCATATGGACACTTGGTTTGTAGGGAAAAAAAATAGTTTCTAAATGATAAACAATGTGTTCAACAGTTATTTGTAATGACACACAAAGGCTTCAAGAGCCCTATTATAATTGCTCCATGCATCATTTTTCTCCAACTTCCATTGAGTTTTTGAGGTCCTTAAAACCCTCGAAAACTCATAAATGTTTGCAAGCCCGCGCAAACTATGTTTCAACTTGTAACGACCGACCACATAATTCCAAAATTGACTCTCTGGCACACAGGTGTCAAACTGAGATCTGGCCCGCAAACACCTGGAAATTATATGTTTCAATAAAGTACCTAATATTTTCTCACTAAATGTAATAGATTTTTGCTCATTTTGACAGAAAAAATATATGTACTGCTTGAAATTGCATATCTTTTAAACTATCCAATTTTGCAACAATTATTATACTACGTTATCATACTATCCAAAAATGTTTTTGTCTAAATAAAAGTATTTAACTTAACAGCAAACAACCCATTAAATTGATAAAAATGACAATACATTTTACGTTGTTTTTTACAGCATATTAATGTAAATGTCATGGTTTAGCAGAGGGGAGATGACGACTCAGACACCAGAGTGCAGTAATGTTCAATTGTTTATCGTATGTATGTATAGTCAATATATATAATAATAATAATAAACTATACTAACTAATAAACTAAACTAAGAAAATGGAGAGTGTCAAAACCCAAGTGTGTGTGTGTGTGTGTGTGTGTGTGTGTGTGTGTGTATATAGTTAGCTGAAACGTGTGTTACCAAGTATTGAGAGCGAACGAACGAGACAGTCGTGGGGCAGGCAAGTGGTCCAGGGCAGGAGAGGAGTGACAAGGTCCGTGTCTGGGCGAGGCACAAGGATCGAGGAAGGCAGTCCAAAGTCCACAGGGGAACACAATGGAAGAATCACCAAGGGCAAAACTCCGGAGGGCACCGAGGGAGGACAAACAAGGAAGTCAGGCACGGAGGGAAAACAAAGAGCGTCAAGCTAGAGTACGCTTACGGTACACCATTCAGAAACTAAGTTCCCGCATGCATCCTTGGGTCCACTGGTCCTTTATACAGCTCCCTCTCATGAGTACCAGGTGCACTGATTGCTGATCGCCCACAGCTTTGCCGGCATGTGGGTGAGACGCGTCCTAAGGCGCGGCAAGTAGAGCGCAGAAATGAGGGCGCATTGGAATGTGTTGGGAAGACTGTCTCCCGGCTGGCCTGGGAACGCCTCGGGATCCCCCGGGAGGAGCTAGACCGAGTGGCTAGGGAAAGGGAAGTCTGGGGTTCCCTGCTTAGGCTGCTGCTCCCACGACCTGACCTCGGATAAGCGGAAGAAGATGGATGGATGTATATTTGTTGGTTGTGCGATGGGACGGCAACGAGAAATTGTTGAACAAAAAGCTTTATTTGTTTCGGCGAGCCTCAGACTGGAACTGCAGCTTCCAGGAGAAAGAGTATGGGCCTGATTACTCTTCTGCTCTACTTTCGGACCACTATCCTTGAATACTTTTTACACAAAGACCCCTACTCTTCGTAACTGTAACCTTCGGTCCGGACAGTTTGGACAACTCTCAGTTTGTTTGTACAAATACAAACAAAAATTTGTATTTGTACTGTATATTGAATATGTGGATCGCTTTTGTGTCGATGAGACATTCCTCCCACCAACCAGATGCACAGATAAATGTGACCTACACATTCCCCCAAACACCCAACAGAGGGCACTGCAGCCAAAATACAAATACAAAATCAAGCATATTTATATTCAAATCTCAAAAATATATTTACAAATACACGTTTATTTATACAAATTTTTGATTCATTTGTATGTATCATTTTTATTTTTATAAATTGTACTTGGGACGGTATAGCTCGGTTGGTAGAGTGGCCGTGCCAGCAACTTGAGGGTTCCAGGTTTGATCCCCGCTTCCGCCATCCGAGTCTCTGCCGTTGTGTCCTTGGGCAAGACACTTTACCCACCTGCTCCCTGTGCCACCCACACTGGTTTAAATGTAACTTAGATATTGGGTTTCACTATGTAAAAGCGCTCTATAAATATAATTCACTTAACATTTATACAAAGTATTTGTATATCACATTTGTATTTGTATATTTATTAATACATGCCTATATATTAATATCATATTGATGTATATAAGTTGATGTGAGAAAATTCTACTTCCATAATATTCATCCATCCATCCATTTTCTACCGCTTATTCCATACTAAATCACTTAAAATCTTTTTAACAAATACATCAATTTAAGGGCTTTTGTACTCTTAATCATTCTCCAAGATGTTATTTATAATTGTAAACCATGAAACAAATTAGAAGTTTAGGCCTTATTTTTATAAATTGACATTTGTGTAGGGCAGGGGTCACCAACCTTTTTGAAACCAAGAGCTACTTTTTGGGTACTGATTAATGCGAAGGGCTACCAGTTTGATACACACTTAAATAAATTGCCAGAAATAGCCAATTTGCTCAATTTACCTTTAATGAATACATCTATATATACATATATATATATATATATATATATATATATATATATATATATATAAATGGGTATTTCTGTCTGTCATTCCGTCGTACATTTTTTTTCCTTTTACGGAAGGTTTTTTGTAGAGAATAAATGATGAAAAAAAACACTTAATTGAACGGTTTAAAAGAGGAGAAAACACACAAAAAAATGAAAATTTAATTTTAAAACATAGGTCATCTTCAATTTCGACTCATTAAAATTCAAAATTCAACGAAAAAAAAAGAAGAGCAAAAAGTAGCTAATTCGAATCTTTTTGAAACAAATTTAAAAAATAATTTATGGAACATCATTAGTAATTTTTCCTGATTAAGATTAATTTTAGAATTTTGATGACATGTTTTACATAGGTTAAAATCCAATCTGCACTTTGAATAAGACAAATCATTATTTATTCTAAATTTTCCAGAACAAAAATTTTAAGAGAACTTCAAAAGACTTTGAAATAAGATTTAAATTTGATTCTACAAATTTTCTAGATTTGCCAGAATATTTTTTTATTTATTTTAATCATAAATTTGAAGAAATATTTCACAAATATTCTTTATCCAAAAAACAGAAGCTAAAATGAAGAATTGAATCAAAATATATTTATTATTCTTTACAATAAAAAACAATTAAAAATGTACTTGAACATTGATTTAAATTGTCAGGAAAGAAGAGGAAGGAATTTAAAAGGTAAAAAGGTATATGTGTTTAAAAATCCTAAAATCATTTTTAAGGTTGTTTTTTTCTCTAAAGTTGTCTTTCTGAAAGTTATAAGAAGCAAAGTAAAAAAAACAAAAACATTTATTTAAACAAGTGAGGACCAAGTCTTTAAATTATTTTCTTGGATTATCAAATTCTATTTGAGTTTGTCTCTCTTAGCGAGACCAGTTTGCTAGTAAATAAATAAAATTAAAAAAATAGAGGCAGCTCACTGGTAAGTGCTGCTGTTTGAGCTATTTTTTAGAACAGGTCATTGGGCGACTCATCTGGTCCTTACGGGCTACCTGGTGCCCGCGGGCACCGCGTTGGTGACCCCTGGTGTAGAATTATTGTTATTTTTGCCTGGAGCACGTGACAAATACTTGGTTAAAAAAAAAATGCAAATGAAGGAAGTGACGTAATCCAGGCGCATGCGCCGACCGACCGTGTCTTCCGGTACCGACCGTGTAGTGACAGGGCCCCTAAAAAAGAAAGGAAAAAAGTTGCACTGTAAATAGTTGCCACTTTGGATTTATAACTTTTTTTTTTTTTTTTTTTTCTATAAATAAACACCGAGCTGTCGTCAATTCAAATGAAGTGCCCTTCTCAAATGTACAGAACATTTTTCTTTTTTTCATAAGCAAACATCGTGGGATCGAAGTTGTTTTAAGCTCCGGTAAGAGTCACACAACAACCGTTAAGCTCACAGTAAAAAATGTTTATCCCGTAACTATGTGCAAATGTTGAATTATCTGATAAAAAAAAATGTTCTTATAACAGACAAGTTGCCATTTTAACCCACTTTGGCCAAAATGAGTGGCTATGCTAACGTTAGCTTCAAGCTAAGTGTTTATTGAGGCTGAATGTTGGCTTTTAGTTAGCGTCGTTGTTGGCCAAGTAGTGAATGTGGAGCTTTAGCACACTTAAGGACAAACTGCAGCAAAAGTGTCTTCTTGGTGGTGAGCACACACCAAAGTAGCGGATGCTAGGCTAGCCGCCCCTGATGGAAACAATGAAGGGCAAAGTGTGGCTCACAGGAGCTCTGCAAGTCTATCAGGTTCAAAAATGTTACTTATGTTATAGGGCTGGGCGATAAGGCCTTTTTTTAATATCTCGATTATTTAGGTCATATTACGATACACGATATATATCGCGATATTTTGCCAAAGCCTTGAATGAACACTTGATGCATATAATCACAGCAGTATGATTATTCTATGTGTCTACATTAAAGGCCTCCTGAAATCCACTACTACCGACCATGCAGTCTGATAGTTTATATATCAATGATAAAATATTAACATTGCAACACATGCCAATATGGCCGTTTTAGTTTACTAAATTGCAATTTTAAATTTCGCGCGGAAGTATCATTGTAAAACGTCGCGGTATGATGACGCGTGTGCGTGACGTCACGCATTGTAGAGGACATTTTGGTCCAGCACCATTCACAGCTATAAGTCTTTTTTCATCGCATAATTCTACAGATTATGGGCATCTGTGTTGCTGAATCTTTTGCAATTTGTTCAATTAATAATGGAGACGTCAAAGAAGAAAGATGTAGGTGGGAAGCGGTGTATTGCGGCCGCCTTTTGCAACACAAACACAGCCGGTGTTTCCTTGTTTACATTCCCGAATGATTACGGTGAAGCTTTACTACGAAACAGAGCGGTCAAGCGAACATGGTTCCCTACTACATGAGTCGGCTCTTACTGTAGACATGAGCGGAGAGCTTGCGTCGTTCCTCCTGCACCTGTCAAAGAGGCAGCTGCGGACTCTCATGCCTCCTCCCACCGGCCGCCCCCGACCGTCGGATGCTTCCGCCGTCGAGGAGGGAGAAAAGAAAAATCTCAATCCAGCCCCAACGGCTGCTTTCGCCTCGTCGAGAAACATGGATTCCCTCGGAGACACTGGCGGTCACCACACCCGTGGCCACACCCCTCCGACTTTCAGGTTGTACAGGTACGACCATATAATCTCACTAAAACACTAGTAACACAATAAGCAGATAAGGGATTTTCCGGAATTATCCTAGTAAATGTGTCTAATAACATCTGAATCGCTCCCACTGCCCTCGTCTTTTTTTTTTTTTCTAGTCCTTCACTCTCACTTTCCTCATCCACAAATCTTTCATCCTCGCTCAAATTAATGGGGAAATCGTCGCTTTCTCCGTCCGAATTGCTATCGCTGCTGGTGGCCATGGTTGTAAACAATGATGTGAGGAGCTCTGCAATCCGTGACGTCATGCGCACATCGTCTGCTACTTCCGGTACAGGTAAGGCTTTTTTATTAGCAAAATGAGATTTTCTTATTTAAACGGGGATAGCAGGTCTATTCTATGTGTCATACTTGATCATTTCGAGATATTGCCATATTTTTGCTGAAAGGATTTAGTAGAGAACATCGAAGATAAAGTTCGGAACTTTTGGTCGCTGATAAAAAGCCTTGCCTGTACCGGAAGTAGCAGACGATGTGCGCGTGACGTCACGGGTTGTGGAGATCCTCACATAGTTTACAATCATAGCCACCAGCAGCTGGAGCAATTCGGACCGAGAAAGCGACGATTTCCCCATTTAATTTGAGCGAGAATGAAAGATTTGTGGATGAGGATAGTGAGAGTGAAGGACTAGAAGAAGAAAAAAAAGGCGAGGGCAGTGAGAGCGATTCAGATGTTATTAGACACATTTACTAGGATAATTCTGGAAAATCCCTTATCTGCGTATTGTGTTACTAGTGTTTTAGTGAGATTATATGGTACCTGAAAGTCGGAGGGGTGTGGTGACCGCCAGTGTCTCCGCTGGGAGGAGGTAATAGTCCGCAGCTGCAGGAGGACGCAAGCTCCGCTCAGGTCTACGGTAAGAGCCGACTTATCAGCACAATTTTCTCACCAAAACTTGCCGGTTGACATGTGGCAGGGAACCATGTTTGCTTGACCGCTCTGTTCCATGGTAAAGCTTCACCGTCATCTTTCGGTGAATGTAAACAAGGAAACACCAGCTGTGTTTGTGTGGCTAAAGGCGGCCGCAATACACCACGTCCCACCTACATCTTTCTACTTTGACTCCTCCATTATTAATTGAACAAATTGCAGAAGATTCAGCAACACAGATGTCCAGAATACTGTCTAATTATGCGATTAAAGCAGACTACTTATAGCTTGGATCAGGCTGGAAAAAAATGTCCGTTACAACCGGTGACGTCAAACGCACACGTCATCATACGCGCCATCGTACCGCAACGTTTTCAACAGGACACTTCGCGGGAAATTTAAAATTGCAATTTAGTAAACTAAAAAGGCCATATTGGCATGTTTTGCAATGTTAATATTTCATCATTGATATATAAACTATCAGTAGGCCTTTAATACATGCTCATTTTAAACTTTCATGTAGAAAGGGAACCCACAACTAAGTAAATTTTCCAAAACTGTATGTATTAAACAGTTATTAAGCAGTGGCACGAATATTCATGTCATTTCCAAAACAGAAAGTGCAAGATTGTCAGAGACATTTTAAAACAAGCTATGAGTGCACTTTTGTGCATGATGTCACTAAGATGACATATCAAAACAACACTAAATTAAAGTGCACTTTTTGTACAGAACGCCACTACAATAGTTTAAAACAAATAAAGTGCACTTTTGTGCATGATGTCACACAAGATATTTCAATAAGTGTCAAATAAAAATGAGCTGCATAATAGGAAATCAAATAATGTTTGTCCCTCGCTATGTGGTAGGTTCCTGCGGACATTATCTCCTTTTGTTGTTGACTAGTTTTTTCATACAGTGTTGATCTGGAAATGTTTGCATCTGCATTTTGATGGTGTGGGCGTGTGGCACCGAATGGAGATTTCGATATGTGGAGTAAGCACTCTTCATTCTCCAGCAGGTGACTTTTCAAATGATTCTACATATTAGCAGTAATGCTATTTTTTGTAGGAACACATTTGCCCCACCCTTGACAAACTACAGTTGTCTATTCGACATATTCCCACTTGAAGCCAAACCACCCCCAGACGATGGACCCCCTGTTGTTTTTCTTGGGAATTAATTCTTCCTTCATTTGTCACCAGATTTGCACCTTCTTTCTCTCGTATTACCACACGCATGGCTCCGCTAGCATCACAGCTAACGTTACCCATGCTGCTACGTCTCTGATCCGCGAGTGCGTATACGTATGTGATGTACGACATGACAGTATGTGGCTTATATGAGAAGGTGCGCTTGCTGTGTGTGAGAAGTAGACACAAAAAGGAGTGGGGAAAGCCTGTAGTGTAATGCCAGCAGCTAAAAGCAGCTGCGATAGAACGTATCCTCGAATATCACAATTAAGTCATTTGCTATATTGCAAATGACTAAATTGACAAACCCGCGATATATCAAGTATATTGATATATCGCCCAGCCCTAATTTGGAGCCACAAAACCTATTTGATCTCCATAATAAAGTTAACGTTCTCTTTAACGTACTTTTTTCCACCCTATTTTGCATGTTTTTTGTTACCGGTTTCTTTACTAGTTTTTCCCCATTGTCTCCCTATAATCCCTACTGAACTAAAACTGAACTGGCTACAAAATAAACAAAAACTGAATGCTGGACGACAGCAAAGACTTACTGTGGAGGAAAAACGTCATCCACAATGCACATCATTGTTGTTTCTTTGTTGTTGCTATTTTTGTACTACAACATGTTATTTGATCTTGTTGTACTGCATTGTAATCTTTTTGTTTTGTGGTGCCTTTTCCTGTTTTATCGACAATTTGTTGGCTCGCTGCATCACTCATCTTTACTTTCTCTTCTTACTCCATGCAAAGAATCAATCAATCGTGAGACTACAAGATGGCGCTACCAAACATAATAGTTGCCACTGTTACCTGATTGGCTGTAAGCGTGTCACTCCCACCAATCAGTGAGCACTTCCTGGGATGCCAGAGCTTTCTTCTGCCACATAACAAAAAAATATTATCAGACGTTTTATCAAACGCATTTTTTTTATTGCTAATGTCGATTGCGATTTATGTTGATATCATTTTATTGCCCGGCCCTAATTTTACCACTAATTTGTTTCTGTTCAGCCACACTATCCTCTTGTCGTCGTTTCCCGTTTCTCATAATAACAATAGTATTTTATTGAGGCTAAAATAGCACATGTATACATATATATACGCAAATAGCATTTATTGTGTGTTTTTTCCACAGGCTTTGTCAATCTTTTGCATTGACATCGTCTTCATGCTGATGTGATCCTCCCTTTCCTGGTGCCGCGCTGTCCATCCTCTCCGCCCACTACCGTGTTGTCCCCCTGTCGCCAGTCTTGCCGAGAACGCGGAGCAATGTGCGACAACGGCGACCCCGAGGACAAGCCCCCCGCCCCTCCGGTCCGAATGAGCAGCACTATCTTCAGCACAAGCTCGGGGAAGGACTCCCTGTCGGCCAACCACAGCTCCAAGCCGCTGCCGTCTGTGCCCGAGGAGAGGAAACCTCGCAGCAAGATCATCTCCATCTTCTCCGGCGCGGAGAAAGGTGAGCAGAAGCATTTGCGCGCCAAAAGGGAAAGTCACCCTGTGGTCGATTTTAACCTTTCCAATGTTCATTCAGGCGGAAGAAAGAAGGATCGAGACAAAGAGCGACCGGAGATCTCTTCGCCTTCCGACTTTGAGCACACAATACATGTTGGCTTTGACGCTGTCACGGGGGAATTCACTGTGAGTGATGCTTTCTCTCCACAAAATCGTTTTCCTATACATTAAACATGTACATTTCCAAACAATTATTCCCATAGGAATTAATAGGAAAATGTATTTGTTCCAGGTAGGGCTGTGCGAAATGGCTAAAAACTTTCTCGCAATATAATCAATCAATCAATCTTTATTTATATAGCCCTAAATCACAAGTGTCTCAAAGGGCTGCAAAAGCCTCAACGACATCCTCGGTTCAGAGCCCACATAAAAGTGAGCAATCAAAAATAAGGAACATTTTTATTTAAAGGCCTACTGAAATGAGATTTTCTTATTCAAACGGGGATAGCATGTCCATTTTATGTGTCATACTTGATCATTTTGCGATATTGCCATATTTTTGCTGAAAGGATTTAGTAGAGAACATCCACGATAAAGTTCGCAACTTTTGGTCGCTAGTAAAAAAGCCTTGCCTGTACCGGAAGTAGCAGACGATGTGCGCGTGAGGTCACGGGTTGTGGAGCTCCTCACATCTGAACATTGTTTACAATCATGGCCACCAGCAGCGAGAGCGATTCGGACCGAGAAAGCGACGATTTCCCCATTAATTTGAGCGAGGATGAAAGATTTGTGGATGAGGAAAGTGAGAGTGAAGGACTAAAAAAGAAAAAAAAAAAAACTAGGGCAGTGGGAGCGATTCAGATGTTATTAGACACATTTATTAGGATAATTCTGGAAAATCTATTATCTGCTTATTGTGTTACTAGTGTTTTAGTGAGATTATATGGTCGTAACTGTACAACCTGAAGGTCGGCCCCGCACCTTTCTTCAGCACTAGTCGACGGGTGGTGGCGATGCCCATCTCTGCCCTTCGCAAGGGATCCTCTTCGAAAAACGATCTTTCGAACTAATTGCTGCATAATACACTGTACTTTGTGTGTGTGGTCCAATTCAACCGTGTTCGCCTGACATCTCTGTTCCATAGTAAAGCTGGACTGTCATCTTTCGGGAATGTAAACAATGAAACACCGGCTGTGTTTGTGTTGCTAAAGCCGGAAATACACCGCTTCCCACCTACAGCTTTCTTCTTTGACGTCTCCATTATTAATTTAACAAATTGCAAAAGATTCAGCAACACAGATGTCCATAAAACTGTCGAATTATGTGATCAAAACAGACGACTTATAGCTGGGAACGGTGCTGGAACAAAATGTTCTCTACAATGTGTGACGTCACGTGCACGCGTCATAATACCGCGACATTTCAGCATGATACTTCCGAGCGAAATTTAAAATTGCAATTTAGTAAACTAAACCGGCCGTATTGGCATGTGTTGCAATGTTAATATTTCATCTTTGATATATAAACTATCAGACTGCGTGGTCGGTAGTAGTGGGTTTCAGTAGGCCTTTAATATTATAATCCCCTCATCCAGCAAGGCAGATAGGAAAGGAAATGTGAACCCAACCACTTATACAATCAATGTGAACATAATTCTAAAATCACAAACACGTAAAGGGAAACTGAACTTTATTTGGAATTTTGGGAAATGTTCACAATCTTTATGAGAGACAAGAACAAGTATGTCTTTTTTGGGGGGAGGGGATTTTTAAAGATAAACGCTAATGGGAGTCACCGTTGTAGCCTTCAAAGCCCTCTAAAACAACTTCAAAACCCTCCAACGTTGTATATACACACTGCATGTCTATATATAATATAGTAACAGACTCATTCATAACAATATGTCATATGTACACTATTCACTGTATTTTGGTCATTTTTAATAATTGATTTCTATTTCAATCGCAGCACACTTCTGTCAACAAATGTGTGTTCGTACTTACAGAAACAAACACGAGTGTGTTGTACTCATGAAAGACTTGGTAATAGACAACAAAGATCACAATTTTTGGACAAATGAGGAAACAAACACGTGTGTTGTACTCATGACAGTCTTGGTAATAGACAACAAAGATCACAATTTTTTGAAAAATGAGGACTCCCAACTTTATCTTTTTGAAGCTGAATATACGGAAGATGAACTATCCCTTATAAAAACGAGCACAGAGAGTGACTGAGACGTTGGAGCAGACGTAAGCCGAGAGAGTGAAGTTGGCGTGACTTGAAGTTGTAAACGTGGAACTTGAAGCCAAGCTATTTCAACATGGATTGCTTACCCAAATAAACCGGAAAAACTTTTGCCCAGCTGGACCAAACAGACAAGTGAGTCATTTTAATACCGATTATTGTACACGCAGCACATCATGCGTGTTAGTACAACTACAGCTGTTTGGCAAACACTGTACAAACAAAACATGGATTGTGAGCTCATACTTTACAGATACTGTAATATGATTAACGTTTTTCAGTCATTAAGATTGGTATCAAATCTCATTGTGTTGTGCAATACAAACTCAAACGCGTTTCGTGGTGACGTAGAAGCTAGCTTGCCTATTTCTGGAGTGAGCTTTTACGGCGAATACCGAAGCATAATGATGTTTTACTACACAGGAAAAATAGTCCCTTACTGTTCGCTCTTACAATAACAATGCCGCTACAGTTTGTTTATTTACAACATAGCTAGATAGATTGATTGTTAGATAGATAGTACTTTATTGATTCCTTCAGGAGAGTTCCCTCAGGAAAATTAAAATTCCAGCAGCTGCGTACAGAATTGAGATCGAATTTAAAAAGTAAATAATGGGGGTATAAATGGAAACAAAATAGAAAAATATTACAATAAAAATAAAAAGCAACAATGAGAATGAAAATATAACAGTAAAATAAGAATATAACAAGAGAAACTAGGCAGTAGAGACCATGTTATGAAAAAGTATTACACTGTTATTGTTTTGCATCTCCTGTCATCCTAGTACCCCCCCCGCCCCCCGCCCCAGAGAGAAGTTGTACAGTCTAATGGTGTGTGGGGCAAAGGAGTTTTTGAGTCTATCAATCCTGCATTTGGGATGAAGCAGTCTAGCACTGAACAGGCTCCTCTGGCTACTGATAACGCTATGGAGAGGGTGACTGGCTTCATCCAGGATGCTCACTAGTTTTTCCACAGTCCTCTTCTCTGCCCCCGTCACCAGTGAGTCCAGTTTTAGTAGAGCCGGCCCGCCTGATCAGTTTCTCAAGTCTGGAGCTGTCCTTCTTAGATGTACTGCCCCCCCAGCACACTACCATGTAGTACAGAACACTGGCAACCACAGACTGGTAGTACATCCACAAGAGTTTTTTTTACAGATGTTGAAGGAGCTCAGCCTCCTCAGGAAGTACAGCCTTTCCTGTACAAGTGGTCCGTGTTAACAGTCCAGTCCAGCTTCTTGTCCACCCACACCCCGAGGTACATGAACGAGTCCACGGTCTGTACCTCGACTCCCTCGATCACAATAGGTTGTGACCTTGGACTCGACCTCCCAAAGTCAATGACCAGCCCCTTGGTCTTTGACGGATTGAGCTGCAAGAGGGTCCTGTGGCACCAGACAGCAAAGTCCCTCACCAGGCTCCGAAACTCCTCCTCTCTGCCGTCCCTGATGCACCCAACGATGGCTGTGTCATCCGAATGACACAAGTATTGTTGACAGTGTTTATATACATGTTTTTAAGTGATTTAGAGACAGAATCAATTGCTCTCATTACCTGCATTGCATCGCTAAGTTAGAATGCAAAAGAAAACCCAAGAACGTTTGTTTTCTTGTCACTCATAATGATTGTGAAAGGGAAAAAAATGCAGTTCCCCTTTAAGAATACCCTCTTAAAGTTAAGGCGCAAAAAATAGGAATGTGTAAGAAATCCTTAATAAAGTGGAACAAATTAGTGCAGTGTGAAAATAGTCCATTAAAAAAAATCCAGAAACCTGACATACCGTTGAGGAGACTCGTCCTGTTTTATCGACAGGAGACAACAACATGGCGCAACCAAACTTGATCGTGTTATCTGATTGGCTGTGAGCATGTCAGTCCCACTAATCTGTGACCACTACTCCGTTGCTAGGGTACAAGAGACTTAGTGTCTTTTTCAGGCAACCAACCTTGCTTGGCAATTTCAGTTTTCTTCTGTAGAAAAAAAATATATCTATAAAGAACGTTTTATCGAACACTTTTTGAAAATTCATATCAATTACGAGTATCTTGGTATACAGTATATTGATATAATTTTATCGCCCAGCCTTACTTCTGTGAACATTCCCCTGTTATATATGTTTAATTCAAGATTTAATAGTATTACGCTTCCTCACAGACATGATAGCGTAGCTAAATAAGCCTGCCTGAATATCCACACCCACCTCTTTGGAAAAAAAAAAAAGACGAGCTTCGCTACACATCTTGAAATAAAGTTTTGCTTCCACTCCGTCAGTCAGCTACAGACAGATAAAGTCAATAGGCTAATTAACCTAATAGTATGGTAAAATGTAATGTTAGCACTGTAGTTTACATACAGTAGCTACGTTAGTGTTGCTAACATTTTAAAAGATGTTAACTGCTATCAATAAAAAGCAAAAAACATAGATTGCATATACTCAACCCTAACTTTGAAGTTGAGTGAGGAAAGGTGGCTGAGTGTTCCCATCAGAGACGTGCACATGATTATAGAGGGGCAGGGGCTTAAAGTCAGAAAAAGGGCAGGAATTTTTTTTTTGTTCCTGGAAATTAATGTAAAATTAAATTTGCTAATAGGAAGCTAACTACTTAGCTGTGTGTCCTTTGTAGGTAAAAGTGATTGCCATTTCTTTTGTGGCAACAAGTTATTGTCATAATGAGTTAATTCACATTATCATAGGCTTGAAGACATGAAAAGCAACAAAACACTGGTTTATTATTAGGCTATTTATTGTTAAAGATAAGCAATTTAATATTGAACATTGAACAGTGCAACATGAACTTCGAAAAAATAAATAAATAAATACCCAAATGAAAAAAAAACTTCAATGTGAAAATCTGTCATTCTTCCTTTAACTTGATGAAAACACCATCAAGTAGTAACTTATGGCCTTTCTCACTTAATGCTCGGACTAAACAACTGAAACGCAATACAACTTTATATCTAAACCTCTACTATGAGAGAAATGTGATCCACCGTAAACACAGTGAATTTTATTTTGAAAATTAACCCGGGTTTTATTTTGTATTTTGTACACTACTTCTTCTCCCGCATGATCCGCTCTGCTCTGTGTGGAGTTGATGTGCCATGCTCAATTGATGCGCTGTGCTCCGACATCCTGCAAAAACAGAAGCTGACACATTGAATAATACAATAATACAGCGTTTTTTCTGAAAAATTACCCATATTAGATGCTGAATAAGTGGACGGCGACTACACCATAACTCACAGGTTCAAGTTGCTCCACTGTCAGGTCTCCTCAGGCCGCAGTTGGCTCTCTCTCCTCTCTCTCACTCACTCACTCACTCGCCCTCTCTCTCTCTCTCTGGCGGAAGCGCAGGCTCAAACAACCCGGTATTACAAGAAAACGTGGAGTTTTTGTACCGCTGTTTTTTTGTTTTGTTTTATTTTTTTACATCCCTAACAGGAATTTATTAATGCTGTTTAAAGAAAAAAGAAAAAAAAAAACACACACATAGGCAGAGGGCACTTTTTAAGACCAGGCAAAAAAGGGCAGGGGCTCAAGCACCCATAGGGCCCTATGTGTGCACGTTCCAGGTTCCCATAAAGACAAGCAGCTCACTTCTTAATGTTTGATCTTTATTAGCAAAACATAGTTAGCATGCTAACAGTTAGCATGTGTCAACAACCAAGTTATAAGACTCTGAGGTTTACACCTGCAATAATTAGCTTTAAAAGTTAGCATGCTAATGATAGCACTACTCTGCTCTTTTGCTTATTTGGGTTGTAATCAGATCTTTCCTCTCTGCCCTCACTAGTACGCTTCCAGGGTAGCACCCCACACACGAGAAAAGGCAAAGAAAGTCTGGGTGACCGTGTGTCATTTGAAAGCGTTGTGTTCCTAGGGCATGCCGGAGCAGTGGGCACGACTACTGCAGACCTCAAACATCACCAAGTCGGAGCAGAAGAAAAACCCGCAGGCGGTGCTAGACGTCCTCAAGTTCTACGACTCCACAGGCAACGGCCGACAGAAGTACCTCAGCTTCTCTTCTTCCGGTACGCGTGGCCCACATTGCACAATCACCCAAAAGTGGTTTGTGAAAGACCGCAGCGTCTGTCTGTTGCCATCTCGTTGTGAAACATACTTTGTGGTTTGTATTGACAGAAAAAGAAGCATTCACTCCAGGGCCACAGTCTGTAAGTACCTCAAGTACATTTGCATTTTATCAGAAGATTGCCCGGATATGATTTGATGTATCAACTAGAGATGGGGATTTCCAGTCATGCCAACATGTACACAATATTGCACATTTTTACTTTATTGGTGTATTGTGCAGATATAGTTTTAAAATGTAATTGTATGTTTAATGT
This sequence comes from Nerophis ophidion, assembly GCF_033978795.1. Taxonomy (NCBI): domain Eukaryota; kingdom Metazoa; phylum Chordata; class Actinopteri; order Syngnathiformes; family Syngnathidae; genus Nerophis; species Nerophis ophidion. The sequence continues at coordinate 11,288,223 of NC_084636.1, read as the reverse complement.
AATCTGGCTTCCTCCCACCTCCAAAGACATGCACCTGGGGATAGGTTGATTGGCAACACTAAATTGGCCCTAGTGTGTGAATGTGAGTGTGAATGTTGTCTGTCTGTCTGTGTTAGCCATGTGATGAGGTGGCGACTTGTCCAGGGTGTACCACGCCTACTGCCCGAATGCGGCTGAGATAGACTCCAGCGACCCCAAAAAGGCACAAGCGGTAGGAAATGGATGGATGGATGTCTGAAGCATGGATTATGCGTCCAAAGTGCGACCCGGGGGTCATTTGCCACTTGTCCTTGACTCTATTTTTTTTTAATGGCCAGTGGTACTTTAAAGGGAAAAAACTGCAAAAAGCATCATGTAAAAAAAAAAAAAAAATTTATAAATAAGAATATCAATGTGACTGTAGGGGTGTACTGAAGGTTGGCAGGTCTAAATTTCCTCTCTCTCGCTCTCTCTCTATATACATACATACATATGTCTGTGTGTGTGTGTGTGTGTGTGTGTATATATATGTGTATATATATGTATGTATGCATGGATATATATATATATATATGTATATATATATGTATGTATATATATATTTATGTATGTATATATATGTATGCATATTATATATGTATGTATATTGATGTATATGTTTGTGTATATATGTATTTATATATATATATTTAAAATATATAAGTATGTATGTATATATATATATATATATATATGTATGTATGTATGTATGTATGTATATGTGTGTATATATATGTATCCATATATATATGTGTGTATATATATATATATATATATATATATATATATATATATATATATATATATATATATATATATATATATGTATGTATATGTGTATGTGTATATATACTAGGGTTGTAACGGTACACAAAATTTTCGGTTCGGTACGTACCTCGGTTCAGAGGTCACGGTTCAGTTCATTTTCGGTACAGTAAGAAAAAAACAAAATATACATTTTTTCATTACTTATTTAACAAATTTGCTAAATCTTCCACCAAAAGTAATTTTCTTAGTGGAATATTTGATGTGAAGTAATCGGAAACTTGGATAGGTCAATAATTCATAATAACATTGATTTTGATTCAATATTATGTCTTAAACAATGACAGTTTGAAAGAAAAAAAAAACAGTTTTGTTTTATGAGTAAACGTTGCAAGTTTTTCTAAATTACATTTAGCCTTTAAGATTTTTTATTTAACTTTTGTTTATGTTTTTGTTTATTTTAATAGTATTTTTAGAATGTGCCGTGGGCCTTTAAAACATTAGCTGTGTGCCGCAAATGGCTTCCGGGGCACACTTTTGAAACCCCAGCTATAGATAATAAAAAATTAAATCTGATTAATCAAAGGATAAACAGCAGAGCCTGGCGACGCATGCGCGTTTATCATAACTCTCTCGCTCTCTCTGTCTCTGCCCCGCCCTCACGAATATTAACGCTGTGTGCACCACTTTTTTTTTTTTTTTAACCCCTTCTTAACCCTGAACGTACTTTGAAAATACACACAACCATAACTTAAAATGCTGGACATTCGAGGCATTTAAGAAACTCCACCTGGACAGCTCCGCAAAGAGGACATATCCCATGAAAAGACGAGGTGTGGTCAGTCTATCATAGCCCAGTCGTTGCTAGCATGCCGTGTGTTGTTGTTTTTTTGATTGATTGAAACTTTTATTTGTAGATTGCACAGTACAGTACATATTCCGTACAATTGACCTCTAAATGGTAACACCCCAATAAGTATTTCAACTTGTTCAAGTCGGGGTCCACGTAAATTAATTCATGGTGCCTCGGTGTGCATTGTTTACACAACGTGCGGTGCGCTACTTATATGTCCGTGTCGTTCGGTTCACCTGCAAACCGAACCGAAACCCCCGTACCGAAACGGTTCAATACAAATACACGTACCGTTACACCCCTATGTGTGATGTATATATATGTATATATTTTTTTTTTTCACATATTCATGCATTTAAGATACAATACATGATGCTTATGTGCTTGATGACAGCAACTCTTAGTGTTTACTTGCACTATACTGTATATGTTTTCCTCATGTAAGTCATGTCTTTTGGTGCTTCTCATCCAGCCCCTCAAAAAAGGCGCTGAGCCCACATCTCCGACTATCAAAGACATTGACGACGACGACGACGATGAAGCCCCGCCTCCCGTTGTGGCTCCCAGACCGGAGCACACAAAGAGCGTAAGCCGCAGACACAGCGGATGAATAAGAACGTATTTCTCTACGGCGATACAAACGTTTTTATCGTGACCAGGTGTACACTCGCTCCGTCATCGACCCCATCCCCGCCCCTAGCCCGAGCACGGACGGCGACGCGGCGTCCAAGGCTGTGGACCGACAGAAGAAGAAGGGCAAGATGTCAGATGAGGAGATCATGGACAAACTGAGTAAAGTTTCATGCACATTGCAACACATACTAAGTCTAGATTTACTTATATAGCTCCTCTATTTATGGCCTGCAGGAACTATAGTCAGCATCGGAGACCCCAAGAAGAAATACACCCGATATGAAAAGATTGGACAGGGGTGAGTGTTATTTTGTCGTACTTTTAACACAATGTAGACAGGATAATTACCTTAAGTACTGTAATTGTAATTATAGCCGATAGTTAGTTTAAATATTTGCGTAATTGGCAAAGAGAGTTTGATGTTATTTGAACACAGGCGAGTAGGGTTGTACAGTCGATCGGTACTAAGAAACTATCGCAGTACTAATGAATTGCACGATACAGCCTTTAAAAATACCGGTCCTTTTTTTCCATGCCATGATGGCGCCACTGTGGTGACGTTGGTAATGTGAGCCGTGAGCATGTCACCACCAACACACGCACATAGCACTTACAAGTGGAAACAGTGTGGAGAAATAAGAAGGAAAATTTAAGTATTTTGGCTCCAAACCTAACGGTATAGTTGTGGCGGCATAGCTCAGTTGGTAGAATGGCCGTGCCAGCAACTTGAGGGTTCCAGGTTCGATCCCCGCTTCCGCCATCCTAGTCACTGTCGTTGTGTCCTTGGCACTTTACCCACCCGCTCCCAGCGCCACACACACTGGTTTAAATGTAACTTAAAAATTGGGTTTCACCATGTAAAGTGCTTTGAGTCGCTCGAGAAAAGCGCTATATAAATATAATTGACTTCACTTCACAGCTATAAACAATAACGCTAACATCCATCCACATTCTTTTAGCTACTTTTAAATCATTTATCCTCGCCTCCAGGGAATGGATGAACTATGGTTCTTATAAATATATTCCCTGTAGGACAAGGAATAGCTAAACATGCTTCACCACACACCCTAGGGCAGGGGTCGGGAATCTTTTTGGCTGAGAGAGCCATACAAGCCAAATATTTTTAAAAGTATTTCCGTGAGAGCCATATAATTTTATTTTTTTACACTGAATTCAACTATATGCGTGCATTTTTAAGAAAGACCAACATTTTTAGAGTATAATAGGTCTCTTATTCTTTTTAATAATATTGTTATTCTTAGGCTAACCAACAATAAACAAAACACTTCTTACCATTAATGCGACTTCTTGAACAGGTGCGGTAGAAACCGGATGGATGGATGAAAATGCATGAGAATGTTTATATTCTGAACGTTATTTTTGACACTGTGATTACCAGCGGAATTATTCATTACTTATCGTGTTAAGCAATGTCAGCTAAGATTTATGAGAGCCAGGTGCAGTCATCAAAAGAGCCACATCTGGCTCTAAAGCCATAGGTTCCCTACCCCTGCCCTAGGAGGATAGAATAGCTATCGCTAACAGAAAGCTGGTGCTCCTAAATGTAAACAAACGGGTGGATCTTTACAAATACTGACTGTGATGATACTAAGTACAAAAGCTTGTTAAGCAATGATTGCATGGTTATATTTTTACTATTGCAAAATCTTTTGTGATTTTTTTTATTGTTTATAAACTCAGGAAGTATGTCCCTGCACAGAGGAGAACTTTTAATTATTACCAACATATGACCCTGTAACAACTTAGTAATAGATTGATACCCAAATTTGTAGTAAAGTGTCCAAACAACAGAAGAATAAGCGCTAATTATATTTTAACAGAAGTGTAGATAGAACATGTTACAACATAAAGAAACCAGATATTAGCAGTAAATGAACGAGCTGATTAATAATACATTTTCTCCTGCTTGTCCCTCCATAATTTTGTCGAAGTAATACAATGGGAAATGACACAATATGTTACTGTATATGTCCGCAGCCAAGTTAGGAGCCTTTGTGACCCGTTTGCTTACTTATTACTAAAAGAGAAGATGTCTAGTATCTTATTTAATGCCAAATAGTTCTTTGATTGCAATAATAAAGATATGTTAAATGTATAAGATGTTCTGTTAAAATAAAGCCGATAATGACATTTGTTGTGGTCCCTTTATTCTGAAAAGTATCAAAATACATTTTGCTATTGGGACAACCCTAGGAAAGAGGATACTTCTGAAATGTAAAAATGTTTTTTTATACAACACGTTTTTTTGTTTTGTTTGTTTTTTTTTTCAATTTAATGATTCAGCATCAACCCACCTGTTTTTCCCAGAAAATCCCGCCCCTTTTCAGTCTGGCTGGAAAATGTGTTGTGTTTTTAACCTTAATAAAGGCTTAGTGGCCACATGCGTGGACAAAGCCTTTTAGCTCTTCCATCCATCCATCCATCCATTTTCTACCGCTTATTCCCTTTTTGGGGTAGCGGGGGGTGCTGGCGCCTATCTCAGCTACAATCGGGCGGAAGGCGGGGTACACCCTGGACAAGTTGCCACCTCATCGCAGAGCCAACACAGATAGACAGACAACATTCACACTCACATTCACAGTAGGGCCAAGCTCTTATTTTCAAAATTGTGTACACTATTGAATTGAGGTCTGATGGCCGCTTATGTAGACACTTATATTGCCATCTGGTGAATTTGATTAAAAAAAAAGTGTAAAAATAAGAATTAGCATGTCACTAAACATGAAGTACACGTTTGTTACTTATGGACTAAAAGTACATCATATCAAAAGAGGATTCTTAGTTTTTATTCTAATTAGGGTCCAATAAGCCCAAATAGCAAAGAGAAATAAAAAAAAGCATGTAAACAAACAGCTTAATGCCAGCCAGAGATCCCAGATTTAGCCCAGTGAGTACCGGTATAGGTTGGTTGGTAGAGTGGCCGTGCCAGCAACTTGAGGGTTCCAGGTTCGATCCCTGCTTCCGTCATCCTAGTCAATGCCATTGTGTCCTTGGGCAAGACACTTTACCCACCTGCTCCCAGTGCCACTCACACTGGTTTAAATGGAACTTAGATATTGGGTTTCACTTAACTTCACTACCACAATAACTATATTATGCCCATTACGTCGATCACGAGTTACCAGTCGATCATGGAGGGTGTGTCAGTCGATCGCCAGGTATTAAAAAAATAGACCTAAAAATGAAAGATTATCAATCTTGACCAAGACGTCACTTTCGTCATTTGATTGACATTCACGGCACCCGAGGGTCCTGGCTTTTTATTTCAACAGACTCGCACCTTACCTGCCATCAAAACTCTAGAGACCGACTGCACAGTTCCTATCTTCACAATAAAAGCGCTGCTTCATCCTGTCTGTGCTAACAAAATAAGTGTCTCAGAAAGCTAGTGTGCACAAGCCAGCAAGCTACGGAGTTTTCCGCCAATGTATTTCTTGTAAAGTGTAGAAAAACGAGTATGGAAGCTGGACAAATAAGATGCCAAAAACCAACCACAATCATGTGGTATTGGACAGAAAGGAGGACTTTTTTTCTCCTCCATTTGAAAATGTGGATGTTATCATCACTACTGTCTGATTCCAATCAATGCAAGTCATCAGAATCAGGTAATACACCAATTTATATTCTTGTCTTCATGAAAGAAAGGAATCTATATGTGTTAAACATGCTTCTGTTATCGTTAAACACATTTAGCTTGTTAACAATAACGTCTTTTTCATAAATAAATACATATAAATTCTATATATGAATGAGGTAGATCCCCTCAACTTGGTCAATTGAAAAGTAGCTCGCCTGCAGAAAAAGTTTGGGCAGCCCTGGTATAAATGTAATTTAAATTGAATCAAGTGTGGAGGTTAAATGAGATTAGATTACAAATAAAAGAAAAGAAAAAGAAAGAAAGACAGCTTGCAGACCAAATCCTATAAAAGCCCTTGTTCTTTTATGCTAAAATGCAAATATTGACAGGTTTGCTCAGGTTAATTCAAATGTAGCTACTGCCGTCTTGTGGAGTTATTTGTATCCGGAGGTTGCCTACAGCCACAATAGTTGATACCTATGTTATGAGATTTCACCCGGCAGTTATTTGCATTTGTAGACTCTTTTGTAGCGTTTATTTAAATAATTACTTGGATTATTTGCGTTATTTAATTGCATCATGGTTGGCTCTCCTTTCACAGGGCTTCTGGAACGGTCTTCACCGCCATTGATGTTGCCACAGGACAGGAGGTAATTCAAGTGGCTGATACATGACCTCAATTTAGGTTTTATAATTGTTGAACTTTCAACGTTGTTATTTCCTTTGTTGGCTTTTGGCAGGTGGCCATTAAACAGATCAACCTCCAGAAGCAGCCCAAGAAGGAGCTCATCATCAATGAGATTCTTGTCATGAAGGAGCTGAAGAATCCCAACATTGTCAACTTCCTCGACAGGTGAGGTCCCAACACTTGATCAAAAATATAAACGCGGTTGTTGATATTAGGGTGTCCCGCAGCGGTTTGTTGTTAAGGCGGCCGCCTTAACAACAAAGAGCCCATGATGTAGATGCCCATATCGGCTGTTCAGATTTACTTTACAAAAGAGAAGTGTAGGATACTTCTCTTGTTGCCTTATTGGTATTTTACTTTATAAAAATATATTCATATTATCATTTGGTGCTAAATTAAAGTCTTAAAGGCCTACTGAAACCCACTACTACCGACCACGCAGTCTGATAGTTTGTATATCAATGATGAAATCTTAACATTGCAACACATGCCAATACGGCCGGTTTAGTTTACTAAATTGCAATTTTAAATTTCGCGCCAAAGTATCCTGCTGAAACGTCTCTGTATGATGACGGTTGGGCGTGACGTCACGCATTGTAGAGGACATTTTGTTCCAGCACCCTTCCCAGCTATAAGTCATCTGTTTACATCGCAAAATTCCACAGTATTCTGGACATTTGTGTTGCTGAATCATTTGCAATTTGTTCAATGAATAATGGAGACGTCAAAGAAGAAAGCTGTAGGTGGGAAGGGGAGTATTGCGGCCGCCTTTAGCAACGCAAACACAGCCGGTGTTTCATTGTTTACGTTCCCGAAAGATGACGGTGAAGGTTTACTATGGAACCGAGCGGTCAAGCGAACACGGTTGGATTGGACCACACACACACAGTAAAGTGTATTATGCAGCGATCATTTCGAAAGATCGTGTTTTGAAGAGGGTCCCTTGCAAAGGCAGAGATGGGCATCGCCACCACCCGTCGACTGGTCCTGAAGAAAGGTGCGGGGCCGACCTTCCGGTTGTACAGGTACGATCATACAATATGATCTCACTAAAACACTAGTAACACAATTAGCAGATAAGGGATTTTCCAAAATTGTCCTAGTAAATGTGTCTAATAACATCTAAATCACTCCCACTGTATAGTCTTTTTTTTTTGTTGTCCTTCACTCTCACTTTCGTCATCCACAAATCTTTCATCCTTGCTCAAATTTAATGGGGAAATCGTCACTTTCTCGGTCCGAATCGCTCTCGCTGCTGGTGGCCATGATTGTAAGCAATGTTCAGATGTGAGGAGCTCCACAACCCGTGACGTCACGCGCACATCGTCTGCTACTTCCGGTACAGGCAAGGCTTTTTTATTAGCGACCAAAAGTTGCAAAATGTATTGTCGATGTTCTTTACTAAATCCTTTCAGCAAAAATATGGCAATATCGCGAAATGATCAAGTATGACACATAGAATGGACCTGCTATCCCCGTTTTAAATAAGAAAATCTCATTTCCGTAGGCCTTTAACAAGCTGTTATGCTTCGTACTGCCTCTGCCTCTACTCTGTCAGTACGTCTCTGCTGCAGCACACCCACACAACCATCTTAGTATCTCAGGTAACCAGGACTGTTTAGTGTTTTGTTTTTACTTTACGGAAAAAAATATTGAGATATATATCGTATATTGCCATTCAGCATACAGAGCTGAAAATACAACCAATAATTGTAGGCTTCTTCACGCGACGAAGCTGGCCTACTTCACCACAGTCTGTTCCCCGTCCGTCCGCCCTTCCCCCTGGAGAGACACCACTTTAAATAACAAATATTCTGGGGAAAACACTGAATATGTTTGGAGCACCATGTGACTATTTGTGTGTGTGTGTGTGTCAGTTTCTTGATGGGAGAGGAGCTGTTTGTGGTAATGGAGTACCTGGCAGGCGGCTCGCTCACCGACGTCGTCACGGAAACGTGCATGGACGAAGCCCAGATAGCGGCCGTCTGCAGAGAGGTGCGCTCACAAATACATTTGATGTCCTGAAGTAAATATAACGACAAGTAGTTTAACTCTAATCCTCTGTTTTGTAGTGTTTGCAAGCTTTGGACTTCCTGCACGCAAACCAGGTTATCCACAGAGACATTAAAAGTGACAACGTGCTGCTCGGCATGGACGGCTCCGTCAAGCTCAGTGAGTCGTGCACTTAATTAACGACGAGAAGCTTCATTACGGCGACTAACTGACATTTCTTCCGTTTCTTCAATCTGCAGCTGACTTCGGGTTCTGCGCCCAGATCACTCCCGAGCAGAGCAAGCGCAGCACCATGGTGGGCACGCCCTACTGGATGGCCCCCGAGGTGGTGACTCGCAAAGCTTACGGGCCTAAAGTGGACATCTGGTCGCTGGGCATCATGGCCATTGAGATGGTCGAAGGCGAGCCACCCTATCTGAACGAGAACCCTCTACGAGTAAGTCCTCGCACAGGGGTCGGGAACCTTTTTGGCTGAGAGAGCCATGAAAGCCAAATATTTCAAAATGTATTTCCGTGAAAGCCATATAATATTTTTTAACACTGAATACAACTAAATGCGTACCTTTTTACGTAAGACCAACATTTTTAGGGTATAACAAGTCGGGCGGTATAGCTTGGTTGGTAGAACGGCCGTGCCAGTAACTTGAGGGTTGCAGGTTCAATCCCCGCTTCCGCCATCCTAGTCACTGCCATTGTGTCCATGGGCAAGACACTCTACCCACTTGCTCCCAGTACCACTCGCACTGGTTTAAATGTAAAAAATAGATATTGGGTTTCATAATGTAAAGCACTTTGAGTCACTAGAGAAAAAGTGCTATTTAATTCACTTCTTATTCTTTTTAATAACACTGTTATTCTAAAGCTAACCAATAATAAGTATATTACTTCTTACCATTAATGCGACGTCTTGAACAGGTGCGATAGAAAATGAATGGTTGGAATAAAATGCATGAGAATGTTTTATAATTTGAACGTTTTTTTTTAACACTTTGATTAAAAGTGGAATTAGTCATTACTTATCGTGTTAAGCAGTGTTAGCTCAGATTTATCCGAGAGCCAGATGCAGTCATCAAAAGAGCCACATCTGGCTCTAGAGCCATAGGTTCCCTACCCCTGTCTTAGCACCTTCTATCGGAATTTTTTTAGGCGAGTTGTGGGCTCCACAGTCATGGGCACTAACTGAACTAAAACCTAGCACTCTCCTGGTCTAATTCCACTCCAGTGAGCAAAATCCTGAAATGTGCAGGCTTTTTGCTGTGTGTTGTGCAGGCCTTGTATCTGATCGCCACCAACGGCACCCCTGAGCTCCAGAACCCGGAGAAGCTGTCTCCGGTCTTCAGAGATTTCCTCAACCGCTGCCTGGAGATGGACGTGGAGAGGAGAGGCGGCGGCAAAGAGCTCTTGCAGGTTGGCAACCCTTCCTAGTTCACCGGCTAATAAAGTAATCGTCAAGCTACAAAACTTAGCGAGTGTCTCTTCCCACGCAGCATCCCTTCCTGAAGCTGGCCAAGCCCCTGTCGAGCCTCACGCCGCTCATCCTGGCCGCCAAGGAGGCCATGAAAGGCAATCGTTAGGAAGCCAAGCCCAAACACACACTTTGTCACACAAAAAACAACGCATGTCGCCAACTGTTTGCATTTAGTGTCAGAAATAGGCCGAGCGGGCTTAAAAACGACATAAAAAAGCCAAGAGAAAACCTCACTGTGAAGAAGACCAAAAAATGAAGAGCAGGACCCCTCCGCCCCTACAACACCCGCCATCCCTGATCCAGACGATCTCCGACCTTCTCCGACCAGACAAAGTGCTTCATCTCTCGGTGACACGATAGGACCGGGCTTGTATTCAACTTGCAATGAAGAAGATGCCTCGTTCTAGTTTTGTTTTAATTGTTATCGTTTAATCGACTGCCTTAAACAAACGCAAAAAAAAAAAAAATGTTGCCTAATGTATTGTTGATTTGTCAACCTATGATTTTTACTACCTTTTCTGTGTCATTTTACCTTCTCAGCGTTGTCAGTGTCTTAGCTATTTTGATACTTGAATTTCATACAGGTGTCCCCATTATCACTTTTTAATGAACATTTCATCGGACTGCTTTTCAGTGGATCACAATCAAGATTGTGTCAATGACTTTTTTTAATTTTTATTTCCACACCTGACAGACCTACTGTGCCACATTTAGACCCTATATATAAAAGGTGCACCTTACAGGCAAATTTCAGTTTAGATTGACAGGGTTTATATTTTCCTCTCTATTGTTGATAATAAAAAAATGAAACTTGTATTCTGAGGTATGTTTATAATGTGTGTGAGTGATGACTATTTGTTGACTAGCAATGTTGTTCAAATGATGAAACCTCATCTCCATATCATGTAAATTAGAAACAGCCGTACTTGATGATAGCTTATTTATTTTATTGTTTTATTTCTGCATTTTTAATAAATACTCACATTTTACTGTAGGCAATTACGGATGTCACGGACCGGAAGTTGTTTAAAAACCTTTACTGTGAAAAGTAAACATTACCATATACTATAAATTAGAAACAGTCGTACTTGATATTTTATTGTTTTATTTCTGCATTTTTTTCTTTAGAGAAGGGGTCACCAACCTTTTTGAAACCAAGAGCTACTTCTTGGGTACTGATTAATGTGAAGGGCTACCAGTTTGATACACACTTAAATAAATAGCCAGAAATAGCCAATTTGCTCAATTTACCTTTAATGAATACATCTATAAATATAAAAATGGGTATTTCTGTCTGTCATTCTGTCGTACATTTTTTTTCCTTTTACAAAAGGTATTTTGTAGGGAATAAATGATGAAAAAACACTTAATTGAAAGTTTTAAAAGAGGAGAAAACAGGAAAAAAATGAAAATTTAATTTTGAAACATAGTTTATCTTCTCGTTAAAATTAAAAATTCAACCGAAAAAAAGGAGAAAAAAAGTAGCTAATTCGAATCTTTTTGAAAAAATTTAAAAAACAATTTATGGAACATTATTAGTCATGTTTCCTGATTAAGATTGATTTTAGAATTTTGATGACATGTTTTGAATAGGTTAAAATCCAATCTGCACTTTGTTAGAATATATAACAAATTGGACAAAGCTATATTTCTAACAAAGACAAATTATTATTTCTTTTAGATTTTCCAGAAGAAAAAATTTCAAAGAAATTCAAAAGACTTTGAAATAAGATTTTAATTTTATTCTACAGATTTTCTAGATTTGCCAGAATAATTTTTTTGAATTTTAATCATAAATTCGAAGAAATATTTCACAAATATTCTTCGTCGAAAAAACAGAAACTAAAATGAAGAATTTAAATGTATTTATTATTCTTTACAATAAAAAAAATACTTTAACATTGATTTAAATTGTCAGGGAAGAAGAGGAAGAAATTTAAGAGGTAAAAAGGTATATGTGTGTTTAAAAATCCGAAAATCATTTTTAAGGTTGTATTTTTTCTCTAAAATTGTCTTTCTGAAAGTTATAAGAAGCAAAGTAAAAAAATAAATGAATTTATCTAAACAAGTGAAGACTAAGTCTTTAAAATATTATTTTGGGTTTTGAAATTCTATTTGAGTTTTGTCTCTCTTAGAATTAAAAATGTCGAGCAAAGCGAGACCAGCTTGCTAGTAAATAAATAAAATTTAAAAAATAGAGGCAGCTCACTGGTAAGTGCTGTTATTTGAGTTATTTTTAGAACAGGCCAGCGGGCGACTCATCTGGTCCTTACGGGCTACCTGGTGCCTGCGGGCACCGCGTTGGTGACCCCTGCTTTAGGGTATTAAATACTCACATTTTACTGTAGGCAATAACGGATGTCACGGACCGGAAGTTGTTTAAAAACCTTTACTGTGAAAGTAAAACAAATAACCGGATGTCACGGACCGGGAGTTATTTGATAAACGCCGACGACACGACGAAACGAGGCTCGAACACCGATTTAAAGTAAATGTATCTATTTAAGCATAATGGCCAAACCTTTTAAAGACAAAGAAGCATATCTCAGACTTAATTATCTCTACCAGGTAAGCTTAAACATGTTTTAGACAACCGGTAGCAGGCTATGCTAACGCGTGTCCATGTTGTTTTATTTTGCCAGGCTGCTCATTGCGTCCTCTCTCAAAATCCGGAGAACGTAGAGTTGGCCCGTTTCTACTGTTTCACCCAGCGCACCGTTGCAAGACGCCTCGTACTACGCCAGTAAGTTGGCAGGAGATGAGACAAAATTGAAAATTGGGCTTGGTTTTATTTTGAAAAGCTTCAACGCGTGTGGCGTCACTTCCTACAAGGCATGACGTTGGTTCAGGTTTGTCCAAAGTGTGGCCAGGGTGTTTGTCGACTACCTATTGAGGTTTTTTGGGCCCGTACCATATATCCATCCATTTTCTACTGCTTGTCCAACTTGGGGTCATGGGGGGGTTGCTGGAGCCTATCATATAGTTTAAAAAAATAAACAAAAAAAAGCAGCAGTAAAAATGTAAGAAAGAAAGGCAAAAAGGTGTAATGCAGGATGTCCAAAGCGTGGCCCGGGGGCCATTTGCGGCCCACAGCTAATTGTTTACCGGCCCGCCACATATTCTGGAAATGCTATTGCAAAAACAAAAAAGGACATTAAAAATATTGGAATGAGGTGAAATCTAACGAGAAAAAGTTTCAATGTTGACGCAAAGCTGCCAAGCTAACAGTTTTTTCTTTCTTTTGTCTTTATTTTACCTTGTAAAAAACATCTTTACCGTGAATTGATTAACGTGGACCCCGACTTAAACAAGTTGAAAAACGTATTAGGGTGTTACCATTTAGTGGTCAATTGTACGGAATATGCACTGTACTGTGCAATCTACTAATTACAAGTTTCAATCAATTATTTATTTTTTACTTTTTTTCCCATTGCTCCAAAAAAAAAAAATAATGACAAAAAAAATCCATGTTATAATGACTTATTTTCAAAGCTCCAATTAGTTCAAATATTTCACTTTAAAATGTTTTATGTGGTAAATATTGCATATATTGTGTAGTTGCCATATAAAAACATAAACGTTTTCTTTGACAAAAGAGCATAAAACAAACAAAATAATAGTTCAAACGTAAAATTGACAGATATATCTGAACTTAAGTGTTGGAAAAAACCCTAATACAAATGTATCACTTTCTGAGTGGGCCAACTTTTGGATTCCAAATATACTCAATGGTATTTTAATGATCTTTTCACTGTGATTACTCAAAAATAATAAAGAATTAAAATAAATGGTGTCCAGCATTATTGATCTTTTAGGGCTCTAATTACTAAATACTGCATATTTCAGTTTTACTATTAAAAAAACAAAGATATTTTTGACCGAAAAGATAAAACCTTTTTTTTTTTTTTTAAGTTGATATAGAGATTTACTGTAGGTGTTAAATAAAAAATAATACATATTCGACTTATTTTTAAAATTTTAATAACTGAGACCCTTTATGGTCCCTGGGACCCCTAAGGTAAAATACATTTTAAAAATCCATATAATTTGTTATGGTTTGAAAATAAAAAATATCAAAATGGCCCCCGCATGCTTTAATTTTTCCTAGTGCGGCCCTCAGTGGAAAAAGTTTGGACACCCCTGGTGTAATGTGGTGAGAAAGCTTAAATGTTGATTCTGATAATACCCTTATTTGTCCACAACACATTTTGTTTTTTAAATACATATATATGATATATGTTTTTTTGCATTGTCTTACAACATTACGATTTACGAAAAGTATGTGGCCCTTGGTGGGAAAAGTTTACACACCCCTGGTTTAACTTTTCAGTCTGGACACAACATTAGGGACACCTGCCCAATGTCATGTAATTTTGTTAAAAATGGGTGCCTTTTACAAAGTTAAAGCTCAACTTTGACCAACAAAACCCATTTCAAATGTGTAGTATAGTCGTACCTTGATTTACCAACTTTATTGGTTTTTGACCATGGTTCCTGAATCAAAAACTTTGTATAGCGGAGCATAAGTCCCAATAAGAACCCGTGTAAGTATGAATAATTGGTTCTATTTGAGTAATTATTTGATTAAAATAGAGACTTTGTGTGTGTGTGTGTGTGTGTGTGTGTGTGTGTGTGTATATATATATATATATATAGGCTCGTGATCTTTCTGTGTGGAGTTTGCATGTTCTCCCCGTGAATGCATGGGTTCCCTCCGGGTACTCCGGCTTCCTCCCACTTCCAAAGACATGCACCTGGGGATAGGTTGATTGGCAACACTAAAAAATTGGCCCTAGTGTGTGAATGTGAGTGTGAAAGTTGTCTGTGTATCTGTGTTGGCCCTGCGATGAGGTGGCGACTTGTCCAGGGTGTACCCCGCCTTCCGCCCGATTGTAGCTGAGATAGGCGCCAGCGCCCCCCACGACCCCAAAAAGGAATAAGCGGTAGAAAATGGATGGATATATATATATATATATATATATATACGCAAATATATATGTGTGTGTGCGTATATATATATATATATATATATATATATATATATATATATATATATATATATGTATGTATACACGTATGTGTGTGTGTGTGTATGTATTGTAAATAAAAACAGAATACAATTTGAAAATCCTTTTCAACATATATTCAATTGAATAGACTGCAAAGACAAGATATTTAATGTTTGAACTGAGAAACTTTTGTTTTTTTTATTTTTTTTGCAACTAATCATTAGCTTAGAATTTAATGGCATTTTTACCACTGTGTACATGGCCTTTCCTTTTAACAACACGGTAAATGTTTGGAAACTGAGGAGACCCAATTTTTGAAGCTTTTCAGGTAGAATTATTTACCATTCTTGCTTGATTTACAGCTTAAGTTGTTCAACAGTCCGGTGTGGTATTTTAGACTTCATAATGCACCACACATTTTCAATGGGAGACATGTCTGGACCACAGGCAGGCCAGTCTAGTACCTGCACTCTTTTACTACAAAGCCACGCTAATGTAACCACGTGCAAAATGTGGCTTGGCATTGTCTTGCTGAAATAAGCAGGGGCGTCCATAAAAATGTCGTTGTTTGGATGGCAAAGTATGTTGCTCCCAAACCTGTATTGATGGGGCTTTCACAAAAATTTACAAAACCCAAAACCAGTGAAGTCGGCACGTTGTGTAAATGGTAAATAAAAACAGAACACAATGATTTGCAAATCCTTTTCAACCTATATTCAATTGAATAGACTGCAAATACAAGATATTCAATGTTCGAACGGAGAAACTACATTTTTTAATGCAAATAATCATTAACTTAGAATTTAATAGCAGCGACACATTGCTAAAAAATTGTCACAGAGGCATTTTTACCACTGTGTTCAATTGAGGTTCTGTGGATTAACCTTCCAAAAATGGAGCATTATTCTCCCAATAAAAGCAGATATTGAACTGAAATGAATCACTTTAACAAAACCAAGCCTTTTTTTTTCACAGGGACCCATCAGTGAAAAGAACATTGTGCAGGAAGTGTTGCTCTTTGCTCATCCCGGGTGTAACAGCAACAGTGAGACAACGAAGTAAGCCATATTTGATAAATGTAATCAGTTCTGTCAAAGTCACTGCCTCTCTTTCATGTTAGGAAAAAAAGGAAAGACTCGCCACACTGTGCTGCAGTGTCTCAGCTGTAAGCACACCAAGTCGCTACTGAACAACCCCGACCATTGCTTGTGGGTTGACCGACCAGAGGCCCAGCTCGAGCATCAACAACAATCAGGTCACTAAGGCAGCAAGCACCCCCGTTCAATCATTTCAACCCATTCTTTAAAAGATAAATGTTAATAAAGGTTTGTGGCGAGCCATCTAATTCAAGCCCCGCCCACATTATATGGCATAGGAAAAAATTCCTTCGCAATTTATCATCGCCCAGCACTGTACAAAACCTAAAACCAGTGAAGTTGGCACGTTGTCTGAATGGTAAATAAAAACTAAATACAATGATTTGCTAATCCTTTTTAACTTATATTCAATTGAATAGACTGCAAAGAGAAGACATTTATTTTGAAACTGAGAAACGTTATTTTTTGCAAATATTAGCTCATTTGGAATTTGATGCCTGAAACATGTTTTTAAAAAGCTGGCACAAGTGGCAAAAAAGACTGAGAAGAGATTTGCTCATCAAACACTTATTTGGAACATTCCACAGGTGAACAGGCTAATTGGGAACAGGTGGGTGCCATGATTGGGTATAAAAGCAACTTCCTTGAAATGCTCAGTCATTCACAAACAAGGATGGGGCGAGGGTCACTACTCTGTGAACAAATGCATGACCAAATTGTCCAACAGTTTAAGAACAACACTTCTCAACAAGCTATTGCAAGGAATTTAGTGATTTCCCCATCCACGGTCCGTAAGATCATCAAAAGGTTGAGAGAATCTGGAGAAATCACTGCCTTGTAAGCGGCAAGGCAGGAAACCAACATTGAATGCCCGTGAGCTTCGATCCGTCAGGCGGTACTGCATCAAAAAGCGACGACAGTGTGTAAAGGGTATCACCACATCGGCTCAGGAACACTTCAGAAAACCACTGTCGGTAACTACAGTTGGTCGCTTTATCTGTAAGTGCAAGTTAAAACTCTACTATGCAAAGCCAAAGCCATTTATCAACAACACCCAGAAATGCCG
Source organism: Nerophis ophidion (assembly GCF_033978795.1). Classification (NCBI taxonomy): domain Eukaryota; kingdom Metazoa; phylum Chordata; class Actinopteri; order Syngnathiformes; family Syngnathidae; genus Nerophis; species Nerophis ophidion. Next base: position 11,271,015 of record NC_084636.1, on the reverse strand, counting down.
CCGGCTTCACTGGGCCCGAGCTCATCTAAGATAGACTGATGCAAAGTGGAAAAAGTGTTCCGTGGTCTGACGAGTCCACATTTTGAATTGTTTTTGGAAACTGTGGACGTCGTCATTATAGACGTCTCCAGCGATTATCCGTGACAACAGGTGAATCTGGTGGCAGTGGGTAATTATTTCTCATTTTCAAGGGTGTGCTAGAGAGTTAACTCTGAATTTTCATGTATTTTACAGTATAAAATATCAAAATTTTTGCCGGTTGGGGAGTTGTTACATGTTAATTGCCTTAAAAATGCAATGTAAGTGGGAGAGTAACATTAAAAAGAATTTAATATTTTACTACGCCTTTCGCCCGATTGTAGGCTCCAGCACCCTCTGCGACCTTGAAAGTGATAAGCGGTTGAAAATGGATGGATGAATGGATTTTAATTGCTTTTGCTGCTCGGGCCCTAATTGCTGTAATTTCCGGACCATAGGGCGCACCGAATTATAAGGCGCGCTACTGATGAATGGTCTATTTGTTATCTTTTTTCATATATAAGGCCGGATTATAGGGGGCATTGAAGGAGTCTTTTTTTTTTTTTTTTTACTAAATGTAAAAGACTTTCTTGTGGTCTACATAACGTGTAATGGTGGTTCTTTGGTCAAAATGTTGCATAGATGATGTTTTACAGATCATCTTCAAGCCGCTTTCCGACAGTCGCTTCAGGATACGCCGTTTTGTCGGCGGACTTATTTACGTGGCTCACCTTCGACAGCGTCATCTTTCTTGTCGCGGTGTAGCGTGCAAGGACGGGAGTAGAAGAAGTATCAAAAGATGGAGCTAACTGTTTTAATGACATTCAGACTTTACTTCAAGCAATACCGGAGCAGCATCTCCTCATCCGGAAACAACAACACCAGAAATGTGTCCCGTGAAAACCGTCCGACTAAAGTTCCTTGGGTGAATATTGTAAACTCACTCCACTGGTATGTTTTAGTGCTTTCATGGCGAGTTTACTGACAGATATAATTAAGAACTTTACACTACTTTATATTAGAAATGGCAACAGCGGAGTATGAAATTCCCATAACAAGAAGATAGAGAAAAAGAAGAAGCTTACCGACTACGATGTCGACACGGACTACAAAGGCGGAAGCGTGCAATTTTTCAGGGTTTATGCAGATCCCAAATATAGAGCAGCAGTTACCGGAAAGTAAGAACAGTTGCTTTTGCATAATATTGCCAAACAAACGGCAGATAATGTCTTACCTTATACACACACACCATAATAATACTCCTATGTTGAAGCACATCAAGCGGTGCGGCTTCATAGCTTACCAATGTCGTACTAAAAAATGTTAATAGTTTTTTGAGCGCCGTGTGTAATGTTCTATATTTTCAATGTAACATATAAAATGTTGGTGTTGTTTAATTGAGTCATATTGCCATCATAGTGCCTTCTACATGTATCTATTTTGTTTGATTGCCATCTACTGGTCACACTTATCATTACACCATGTACCAAATAAAATAGCTTCGAGATCGGTAAGCAAAACCAGAATTATTCCGTGCATTAGGTGCACCGGGTTATAAGGCACACTGTCCAGTTTGGAGGAAAAAAAGGATTTAAATCAATCAATCAATCAATCAAAGGGCTGCACAAGGCACTCAGATCCCACATAAGGGCAAGGAAAAACTCAACCCAATGGGAGGACAATGAGAAACCTTGTAGGGGACCGCAGATGTGGGGGCATAATAATAGTGTAAGAGTCCAGTCCAGAGTGGATCTAACATAATAGTGTGAGAGTCCAGTCCATAGTGGATCTAATAGTGAGAGTCCAGTCCATAGTGGATCTAACATAATAGTGAGAGTCCAGTCCATAGTGGATCTAAGATAATAGTGAGAGTCCAGTCCATAGTGGATCCAACATAATAGTGAGAGTTCAGTCCATAGTTGATCTAACATAATAGTGTGAGAGTCCAGTCCATTGTGGATCTAACAGTGAGAGTCCAATCCATAGTAGAGCTAACATAGTAGTGAGAGTCCAGTCCATAATGGATCTAACATAATAGTGAGAGTCCGGTCCATAGTGGATTTAACATAATAGTGAAAGTCCGGTCCATAGTGGATCTAACATAATAGTGAGAGTCCAGTCCATAGTGGATCTAACATAATAGTGTGAAATTCCAGTCCATAGTGGATCGAACATAATAGTGAGAGTCCAGTCCATAGTGGATCTAACATAATTGTGTGAGTCTAGTCCATAGTGGATCTAACATAATAGTGGGAGTCCAGTCCATAATGGATCTAACATAATAGTGAGAGTCTAGTCCATAGTGGATCTAACATAATAGTTTGAGAGTCCAGTCCATAGTGGATCTAACATAATAATGTGAGAGTCCAGTCCATAGTGGATCTAACATAATAGTGTAAGAGTCCAGTCCATAATGGATCTAACATGATAGTGAGAGTCTAGTCCATAGTGGATTTAACATAATAGTGAGAGTCCGGTCCATATAGTGGATCTAACATAATAGTGTGAATCCAGTCCTTAGTGGATCAAACATAATAGTGAGAGTCCAGTTCATAGTGGATCTAACATAATAGTGAGAGTCCAGTCCATAGTGGATCTAACATAATAGTGAGAATACAGTCGATAGTGGATCTAAGATAATAGTGAGAGTCCAGTCCATGGTGGATCTAACATAATAGTGAGAGTCCAGTCCATAGTGGATCTAACATAATAGTGAGAGTCCAGTCCATAGTGGATCTAACATAATAGTGAGAGTCCAGTCCATAGTGGATCTAACATAATAGTGAGAGTCCAGTCCATAGTGGATCCAACATAATAGTGAGAGTCCAGTCCATGGTTGATCTAACATAATAGTGAGAGTCCGGTCCATAGTGGATCTAACATAATAGCGAGAGTCCAGTCCATAGTGGATCTAACATAATAGTGAGAGTCCAGTCCATAGTGGATCTAACATAATAGTGAGAGTCCAGTCCATAGTGGATCTAACATAATAGTGAGAGTCCAGTCCATAGTGGATCCAACATAATAGTGAGAGTCCAGTCCATGGTTGATCTAACATAATAGTGAGAGTCCAGTCCATAGTGGATCTAACATAATAGTGAGAGTCCAGTCCATAGTGGATCTAACATAATAGTGTGAGAGTCCAGTCCATTGTGGATCTAACAGTGAGAGTCCAATCCATAGTAGATCTAACATAATAGTGAGAGTCCAGTCCATAATGGATCTAACATAATAGTGAGAGTCCAGTCGATAGTGGATTTAACATAATAGTGAGAGTCCGGTCCATATAGTGGATCTAACATAATAGTGAGAGTCCATTCCATAGTTGATCTAACACAATAGTGTGAGAGTCCAGTCCATTGTGGATCTAACAGTGAGAGTCCAATCCATAGTAGA
>NC_084636.1:11195101-11262601 GCF_033978795.1 Nerophis ophidion | reverse complement strand
GGGGTACACCCAGGACAAGTCGTCACCTCATCGCAGGGCCAACACAGATAGACAGACAACATTCACACTCACATTCACACACTAGGGCCAATTTAGTGTTGCCAATCAACCTATCACCAGGTGCATGTCTTTCACAGTTTCCAAAAACAATTTGAAATGAGGACTCGTCAGACCACAGAACACTTTTGCACTTTGCATAAGTCCATCTTAGATGAGCTAGGGCCCAGAGAAGCCGGCAGTGTTTCTGGGTGTTGTTGATAAATGACTTTGGCTTTGCATAGTAGAGTTTTAACAGATGTAGAGACAAACTGTAGTTACTGACAGTGGTTTTCTGATGTGTTCCTGAACCCATGTGGTGATATCCTTTACACGCTGATGTCGCTTTATGATGCCGTACCGCCTGAGGGATCAAAGGTCCATAATATCACCACTTACATCATGATTTCTCCAGATGCAAATCATTTTATTTTATTTGTATTTACGATTTACACAACATGCCAACTTCACTGGTTTTGGGGTGTGTATATACAAACAGTAGGACTTGTGCAAATACGTCAGTTTTGTACCCCCTCAGAAAACACTTGACTCTCCAAGTACCACAAATGATGCCCAACATTAAAATATGGTAGCATAGTAGGCTTAAGTATTCATTAAAAACAAGGCAGAGGTTTTATTTAACAAGTATATTTCATATTTTTGGCCACTTTACATTACCCAACTGTACTTTAATCACATACCACTAAATGGAGCCATAGTTTGTGAATCAATGCATTAGTTTTTGTGGCAACCTGTTTGCCATCTAGTGGTGGCCTACACGCAAAGCACACTGTTGATGATATTTTGCCACCGAAAAAGTTAAGGAATGCTCATCAAACACTTATATGGAACATCCCACAGGTAAACAGGCTATTTGGGAACAGGTGGGTGCCATAATTGGGTTTAAAAGCAGCTTCCATGAAATGCTCAGTCATTCACAAACAAGGATGGGGCGAGGGTCACCAATTTGTGAACAAATGTGTGAGCAAATTGTTTAAGAACAACATTTATAAATTTGCAAGGAATTTAGGGATTTCACCACCTCCAATCCGTAATATCATCAAAATTTTCAGATAATCTGGAGAAATCACTGCACGTAGGCGATGATATTACGGATCTACGATCCAACAGGTGGTACACCATCAATAAGCGACATCGGTGTGTAAAGGATATCACCACATGGGCTCAGGAACACTTTGGAAAACCACTGTAAGTAACTACAGTTGGTCGCTACATCTGTAAGTGCAAGTTAAAACTCTACTATGCAAAGGCATTTATCAACAACACCCAGAAACGCAGCTGGGCCCGAGATCATCTAAGATGGTCTGATGCAAAGTGGAAAAGTGTTCTGTGGTCTGACGAGTCTACATTTCAAATTGCTTTTTGGAAACTGTGGACGTCGTGTCCTCCAGACCAAAGAGGAAACAAACCATCGGGACTGTTCTAGGCGCAAAGTTCAAAAGCCAGTATCTGTGATGGTATGGGGGTGTACTAGTGCCCAGGGCATGGGTAACTTACACATCTGTGAAGGCACCATTAATGCTGAAAGGTACATACAGGTTTTGGAGCAACATATGTTGTCATCCAAGCAAGGTTATCATGGACGCCCCTGCTTATTTCAGGAAGACAATGCCAAGCCACGTGTTACAACAGCGTGGCTTCGTAGTAAAAGGGTGCGTGTACTAGACTGGCCTGCCTGTAGTCCAGACCTGTCTACCATCGAAAATGTGTGGCGCATTATGAAGCGTAAAATACGATAAGAAGAACTTGGACTGTTGAACAATTTCAGCTGTACATCAAGCAAGAATGGTAAAGAATTCCACTTGAACAACTTCAAAAATTGGTCTCCTCAGTTCCCAAACCCTGCGATGAGGTGGCGACTTGTCCAGGGTGTACCCCGCCTTCCGCCCGATTGTAGCTGAGATAGGCGCCAGCGCCCCCCGCGACCCCAAAAAAGGGAATAAGCGGTAGAAAATGGATGGATGGAGTTCCCAAACCACTGTTAAACATAAATTAAACCTCCATTGTGATTGGCTACTGAGTTAACGTGTGCATTAATGTGGATAAAAGTACACTTCGGTTCCAATTTTAATTATTTTGACATTGTGTGTAACACTGTCCCAAATCGATGACTTGTTGCGCACATACCGGAAATGACGTGTGCAATATTTACCCGCTTCTTCTGTTCAGTGTGCACCATTTTCAACAGTACTGTCCGGCAGCGCTGCGCAGTGCACTCAGCGGTGCGCACTCAACACGTGTATGGATGGAAGTGCGCGAATTGAGAAGTCACTGAAGTACTCTCAGCTGTACGGAAATGCGGAATTGAGACGTCAACCTCGGTTTCTTTTTCTTGGAAAGTAAGAATCGAATGTAGAAATGAAACAAAACAATAAAACCACAGCAACGAACATAATAATTAACTTACGAAGTATACAAAACAAACTTTATTTATCACGTGACATTGGGGTTTGAACAAGTTTTAACACCTCGACATCAAAACTATTGTTTACATTTTTGGTGAACAGGGGTTGTTAGCATTCCACGAAACAATGAACTTTGTTTACAAAATCTACAAGCGGGAGATAGATTGACAACACATGGCGGGGTTTAGTCCCGTGGGAGAACACACAACTCATTTAAATAGTCGTTAATCGATATTAAATAACACATTTTTAAAACTTTTGTCGTAGTCTCATTTATGATGGTAATAAATGTTTTAATTGAGGATTTTTTTTTTGTATGATTTGTGCATGTCCCCACGTGACAATGTGATTTCCGAGGCCACTGACATGCAACATGTTTGTTGATAAGATGGACAACAAAATGGGGGGGTTTAAGTTCTCATGGGAGAAGACACAACTAATTTAAATAGTCGTTAATCAATATTAAAAACACAATTTGTTTTACTTTTGTCGTAATATCATTTATAATGGTAGCAAATATTTTACTTGTTTGAGGATTTTTTAAAAATGTGTTAGTTTGATTTGTGCATGTTTCCCGGGCGACGATGCAATTTCCGAGGCCGCTGAAATGTTACAAGTTTGGGATAAGATGGACAACACAATGGGGGGTTTAAGTTCCCATGGGAGAAGACACAATTCATTTAAATAGTCGTTAATATATATTAAATAACACATGTTTAAACTATTTTATAGCGTAATTTTTGAAGATTAATTAAGTTTTACTTGTTCGAGGATTTTTAAAAAATGTGTTAGTTTGATTTGTGCATGTTTCCCGGGCGACGATGCTATTTCCGAGGCCGCTGAAATGCGACAAGTTTGAGATAGGATGGACAACACAATGGGGGGTTTAGTTCCCATGGGAGAAGACAGGATTAATTTAAATAGTCGTTAATATATATTAAGTAACACATGTTTAAACTTTTGTTTTAGTCTCATTCATGAAGATAAATCATGTTTTACTTGTTTGAGGGTTTTTTAAAATTTGTTAGTGTGATTTGTGCATGTTCCCCCGGGTAATGGTGCGATTTCCGAGGACGCTGAAATGCTACAAGTTTGAGATAGGATGGACAACCCAATGGGGGGGTTAAGTTCCCGTGGGAGAAGACACGATTATTTTAAATAGTCGTTCATTGACATTGGGACGGCGTGGCGCAGTGGGATAGAGTGTCCTTGCGCAACCCGAGGGTCCCTGGTTCAAATCCCACCTAGTACCAACCTCGTCACGTCCGTTGTGTCCTGAGCAAGACACTTCACCCTTGCTCCTGATGGGTGCTGGTTGGCGCCTTGCATGGCAGCTCCCTCCATCAGTGTGTGAATGGGTAAATGTGGAAGTAGTGTCAAAGCTCTTTGAGTACCTTGAAGGTAGAAAAGCGCTATACAAGTACAACCCTTTTATCATCATTTATTGACATGGGACGGCGTGGCGCAGTCGGAGAGTGGCCGTGCGCAACCCGAGGGTCCCTGGTTCAATTCCCACCTAGTACCAACCTCGTCACGTCCGTTGTGTCCTGAGCAAGACACTTCACCCTTGCTCCTGATGGGTGCTGGTTAGCGCCTTGCATGGCAGCTCCTTCCATCAGTGTGTGAATGTGTGTGTGAATGGGTGAATGTGGAAGTAGTGTCAAAAGCGCTTTGAGTACCTTGAAGGTAGAAAAGTGCCATACAAATACAACCCATTTATCATTTATTAAATAACAAAATTGTTTAACTTTTGTTGTAGTCTCATTTATGATGACAACACATGGTTTACGTGTTGGACGATTTTTTCTTTTTTTTTTTGTGTGATTTGTGCATGTTCCCCCGGGCGACGATGCGATTTCCGAGGCCGCTGAAATGCTACAAGTTTGAGATAAGATGGACAACACAATGGAGGTGTTTAAGTTCCCATGGGAAAATACACGATTAATTTAAATAGTCGTTAATATGTATTGAATAACACATGTCTAAACTTTTGTTTTAGTCTCATTCATGAAGATAAATCATGTTTTACTTGTTTGAGTATGTTTTAAAATTTGTTAGTGTGATTTGTTCATGTTCGCCCGGGGGTGATAGTGCGGTTTCCAAGGCTGCTGAAATGCTACAAGTTTGAGAAAGATGGACAACACAATGGGGGGGTTTAAGTTCCCATGGGAGAAGACAGGATTAATTTAAATAGTCGTTAATATATATTAAATATCACATGTATAAACTTTTGTTGTAGTCTCATTTATGATGATAACACGTGTTGTACTTGTTTGACGATTTTTTTAATTTGTTTGTCTGATTTGTGCATGTTCCCCCGGGCGACGATGCGATTTCCGAGGACGCTGAAATGCTACAAGTTTGAGATAGGATGGACAACACAATGGGGAGGTTTAAGTTCCCATGGGAGAAGACACGATTAATTTAAATAGTCCTTAGTCAAAATTAGAAAGCACATTTTTTAAATTTTATTCGTAGTCTCATTTATGATTATAATACATGCTTTACTTGTTTGAGGTTTTTTTTTTAATTTATTAGTGTGATTTGAGCATGTTCCCCCGGGCGACGATGCGATTTCCGAGGCCGCTGAAATGCTACAAGTTTGAGATAAGATGGACAACACAATGGAAGGGTTTAAGTTCCCATGGGAGAAGACACAATTAATTTAAATAGTCGTTAGTCAAAATCAGAAAGCACATTTTTTAAAGTTGAGTCGTAGTCTCATTTATGATTATAATACATATTTTACTTGTTTGAGGTTTATAAAAAAAAAATATTGTGTGATTTGTGCATGTTCCCCTGGGGTGAGGGTGCGATTTCCGAGGCCCCTGAAGTGCGCACAACACCTGTGTGGGCGCTGTAGTGGCTGTTGGGGGAAGCCAGCCAGATCGTGACAGTCAGCAGCAGCAGCAGCGCGCTGTAAACATGGCGGCGTGGAACACAACTACTGGGCTGTGCCCCGAACCCCCGCGCTATTAGGCGGCTACCGCGGCGACTATGGAGACCGAAGAGGAGCAGCACATCACCACGCTCCTCTGCATGGGCTTCCCGGACCCGGACGTGATAAGGAAGGCGCTCCGCTTGGCCAAGAACGACATCAACGAGGCGGTGGCGCTCCTCACCAACGAAAGTCCCGGGCTGGGCTATGGATACGAGCCCATGGAGAGCGGGCCTGCCCCCGCCTTGAGTACGAGCGGCGACGGGGAAACGAGCGGGAGGACCGGCACGGGAGGCTTCGACCCTCCGCCCGCGTACCACGACGTCGTGGAAGGCGAGGTGAGGAGTTTTTTTTTTTTTTTTACGACGGGGCTCCAACATGGAGGAGCGGCTTCGCCCATTTAAAGTAGCCGCTTAGCATCCATGCTAGCCCGGCGTGGAGCTGTCAGAGCCGGGCTGTGGGTGCCATCCTCCGGGCAGCCGGCAGCGTTATTTACGCCCTAAATAATCACGCTAAATCACAAAACACTACTTGCTAACAGCTTAAGTCCGGCTAGCTTTCCTGCAAGAGGAGCGTGAGTTCAGTGTTTTTCAACCACTGTGCCGCGGCACACTAGTGTGCCGTGAGATACAGTCTGGTGTGCCGTGGGAGATTATCTAATTTCACCTATTTGGGTAATGAAAGTTTGCAAATCAATCAATCAATGATTATTTATGTCTCAAAGGGCTGTACAAACCACAACAACATCCTTGGTAGAGCCCACATAAGGGCAAGGAAAACTCACACCCAGTGGGACATCTGTGACAATGATAACTATAAGAAACCTTGGAGAGGACCACATATGTGGGCAACCAACCCCCCCTCTAGGGTTGTTGTTGAGTGTCGGTGCTGTCTAAAGATCGGCAGAGTAGCCGTGTAATACTCTTACATAACAGTAGGTGGCATCAGGTAGCTAATTGTTTTGTAGATGTCGGAAACAGCAGGAGGCAGTGTGAAGGTAAAAAGGTATCTAATGCTTAAAGGGGAACATTATCACAATCTCAGAAGGGTTAAAACCAATAAAAATCAGTTCTCCGTGGCTTATTTTATTTTTCCAAGTTTTTTTCAAAATTTTACTCATCATGGAATATCCCGAAAAAAGGCTTTGAAGTGCCTGATTTTCGCTATCTGTAAAGCCACCGTCCATTTTCCTGTGACGTCATCCAGTGATGCCAATACAAACAACATGGCGGATAGCACAGCAAGATATAGCGACATTAGCTCGGATTCAGACTCGGATATCAGCATTATCACCAAACCAATGTAAGCGTCAATATATACCTTGATGTTGCAGAAAAAAGACCATATATTTTTTCAACCGATTTCCGAACTCTAAATGGGTGAATTTTGGCAAATTAAACGCCTTTCTATTATTCGCACTCGGAGCGATGACGTCACAACGTGACGTCACATAGGTAGTCAATCCGCCATTTTCTCAAACACATAAACACCAAGTCAAATCAGCTCTGTTATTTTCCGTTTTTTCGACTGTTTTCCGTACCTTGGAGACATCAGGCCTCGTCGGTGTGTTGTTGGAGAGTGTAACAACACGATCAGGGATTTACGCGGAGTGTACATCGATTAGCACGGCATGCTAATCGATGCTAACATGCTATTAAGGCTAGCTGTATGAACATTTGTACATACAAATTTAATGCCCAAAATTTTATGTACACCCACATTTAATGCCAAACAAACACTTACCAATCGACGGATTTAAGTTGCTCCAGTGTCACAAGATGCGAAAGTCCCGATCGTTTGGTCTGCACATTTTACCGGCGATGCTAAGGCAGACATGGCACAGAGATGTATGGACATCCTGCAGATACATTTCCAATGATAAAGTCAACAAAATAACAAAGGTGAGTTTTGTTGATGTTATTGACTAATATGCTAATCAGACATATTTGGTCGCGGCATGACTGCCAGCTAATCGATGCTAACATGTTATGTATGTACATTTGTAGCTATATTTGCATCCAGCCTTTCCCTGCACCCACATTTAATGCCAAACAAACACCAATCGACAGATTTAGGTTGTTCCAGTGTCACAAGATGCGAAAGTCCCGATCGTTTGGTCTGCACATTTTACCGGCGATGCTAAGGCAGACATAGCGCAGATGTGTATGGACATCCTGCGACACTCAATCGTTGGTTGGAAGGTGATCGCCGAATAGCGTCAATAGCTATTCGCTCATTAGCTGCAGTTTCTTCTTCAATTTCGTTTTTGCTATCTGCCTCCATCCGTTTCAATATATGCGTAATCTGTTGATTCGCTTAAGCCGCTGAAATCCGAGTCTGAATCCGAGCTAATGTCGCTATATCTTGCTGTACTATCCGCCATTGTTTGTTTGTATTGGCATCACTGGATGACGTCACAGGAAAACTTTACAGATAGCGAAAATCAGGCACTTTAAAGCCTTTTTTCGGTATATTCCATGATGGGTAAAATTTTGAAAAAAACTTTGAAAAATAAAATAAGCCACTGGGAACTGATTTTTATTGGTTTTAACCCTTCTGAAAATGTGATAATGTTCCCCTTTAAACCAGTGGTTCTTAACCTTGTTGGAGGTACCGAACCACACCAGTTTAATATGCGCATTCACCGAACCCTTCTTTAGTGGGAAAAAAAAAATGTTTAGTTTTTTTTTCAAATTCAAGACAAAGTTAGATATTTTTGGTAACACTTTAGTATGGAAAACATATTCTAAGTAATAAAGACTTAATTTAGAGTTAATTGGTCAGGGTTAGGGTTATAATGAGGCCATGCCAAATAAGGCATTAATAAGAACTTAATGACTAGTTAAAAGCCAATATGTTACTAATTTCCATGTTAATAAGCAACTAATTAATAGTGAATATGTTCCCCAAACTAAAGTGTTACCATGTTTTTTTACTGGTGCACAAAATGAACCGTGCATGAACATCACCTTGTCCAAACAACAAAACCAACACAGTGCATAAACTCACAAGAAATTACACACCTACAAATCAGTGTGACTTTTGCTATTGCTGTATCCGTAATACGCCGATAGGGAGAAGATTGTATTTACAAGATGAGTCGGTTCTGTTTTGACCTCCGCCGAACCCCTGAGGCCGACTCACCGAACCCCTAGGGTTCGATTGAACCCAGGTTAAGAACCACTGGCTTAAACCAAAAATAAACAAAAGGTGAGTGCCCCTAATAAAAGGCATTGAAGCTATGTAGAATGAAATGAAAACTGAACTGGCTACAAAGTGAACAAAAACAGAATGCTGGACGACAGCAAAGACTTACTGGGGAGCAAAGACCGCGTCCACAATGTACATCCGAACACGACATGACAATCAACAATGGCCCCCCAAAGAAGCATTAAAAAGTATTGAAATATTCTTGATTGCTAAAACAAAGTATATGTGGGAAATATCGCTCAAAGGAAGTCATGAAACTGCTACAGGAAAATACCAAAAAAAGAGAAAAAGCCACCAAAATAGGAGCACAAGACAAGAATTAAAACACTACACACAGGAAAACGTCAAAAAAGTCCAAATAAATCACGGTGTGGTATGACAGGTGGTGACAGTACACCTACTTTGAGTCAAGAGCTATAGTCATGCATGCTTGGTTATGATTAAAAGTCATATCCAAAAATTGCGACTTTTTACTGTCAACTGAGTTTCGTTTTTTAGTGATTTCTGCTGGTGATTTCAACGCCAAAAATGTGCCTTGGCTCAAAAAAGGCTGAAAAACACTGGCATACATCGTCAGTGCAAGCACACACATTTATTTTTTATTTTTTAAATATTTTATAACTAAACATGGTGGGGACTTGTTGGATTAACTATCCATAACAAGCACAACATAGTAGAACTTGCATGAGAAACAATAATCAAAATAGTTCAACAACAGTATAAAACATTACAAAACATTTTAAAAACAGTACAAAACAGCGCCAGGGGGTTGTAAATTCAAAGTAACAAAAATAGAATGTATAGAATATCGATATATACAGTGGGGCACAAAAGTATTTAGTCAGCCACAGATTGTGCAAGTTCTCCCACTTAAAATGCTGACAACGATATAAACTCAACGACGAGTTGAGTTTATACCAAAAATGGATACATGGATGATACAGCAGAGGATTGGGAGGATGTCATGTGGTCAGATGAAACCAAAATAGAACTTTTTGGTATAAACTCTACTCGTCGTGTTTGGAGGAAGAAGAATACTGAGTTGCATCCCAAGAACACCACACCTACTGTGAAGCATGGGGGTGGAAACATCATGCTTTGGGGCTGTTTTTCTGCTAAGGGGACAGGACGATTGATCCGTGTTAAGGAAAGAATGAATGGGGCCATGTATCTCGAGATTTTGAGCCAAAACCTCCTTCCATCAGTGAGAGCTTTGAATGGTTGACCGAATACTTATTTTCCACCATAATTTACAAATAAATTCTTAAAAATTCCTACAATGTGAATTCCTGGATTTTTTTTCACATTCTTTCTCTCACAGTTGAAGTGTACCTATGATGAAAATTACAGACCTCTGTCATCATTTTAAGTGGGAGGACTTGCACAACCGCTGGCTGACTAAATACTTTTTTGCCCCACTGTACATACCGTATTTCCCTGAATTGCCGCAGGGCATATAGCGGTGGTTCTTAACCTGGGTTTGATCAAACCCCAGGGGTTCGATGAGTCGGCCTCAGGGGTTCGGCGGAGGTCAAAACACACCCGACTCGTCGTATAAATACAAACTTCTCCCCATGGGCGTATTATGGGTACGGCAACAGCTGACTGATTTGCAGGCGTGTAATTTGTTGTGAGTTTATGCACTGTGTTGGTTTTGTTGTTTGAACAAGGTGATGTTCATGCACGGTTCATTTTGTGCACCAGTAAAAAAAACATGGTAACAATTTAGTTTGGGGGACATATTCACCATTAACATGCAAATTAGTAACATATTGGTTATTAACTTGTCATTATTAAGTATTTACCTATGCCTTATTCAGCATGGCCTTATTATAGAATAGAGAATAGAGTTTTTATTGTCATTATTGCAATGAACAGGTTCAAAGAACAACGAAATTGGAGCAGCTCCTCCTAAGGTGCATATACAATATGGTAGTATAAATAGTAAAAAAAAAAAGAAAAAAAAAAAAAGATAGAGATGACAGATGTATCTATGTATATGTATATGTATCCACACAGATGCATATCTGCATGCATATGAATACATATACACACATACATAAAACATTATTGCACATTGTAGTCTGAAAAAATAAAAAAATATTTAAACATTACACATGAGGACATGATGGACATATTGTGCTCACTCAGTGCCTGTTTAATGCTACTATGGCTCTTGGGTAAAAGCTATTTTTTAGTCTATTGGTGCTCGCTTTTAGCACCCTGTAGCGTCTGCCTGAGGGTAGCAGTTCCAGGTGGCTGTGCCCGGGGTGGAATGGGTCTTTCAGGATGCTCTGTGCTTTCCTGAGACAGCGGGAGCTGTACAGGTCAGCCAGGGGGGCGAGGGGGCATCTGATTAACTTCTGGGCGGTCTTTATGACTCTCTGGAGCGCCGTTCTCTCTGCGGCCGTGCAGCTGCTGAACCACACGCAGATGCAGTAGGTCAGGATGCTCTCAATGGAGCACCGGTAGAAGGACACCAGCAGTTCCTGTGAGAGGTGGTTGTTCCTGAGTATTCTCAGGAAGTGCAGTCTCTGGTGTGCCTTCTTGATGGTAGCCGTGGTGTTGGTGCTCCAGGATAGGTCGTCGGCCAGGTGGACTCCCAGGGAGCGGAAGTCGGAGACCCTCTCCACACAGTCACCACTGATGATCAGGGGCAGGATGTCCGTTTTTTTCCTCCTGAAGTCTATGACCAGCTCCTTGGTCTTGGAGGTGTTCAGAGCCAGGTTGTTGACTTTGCACCAATCCGACAGCTTCTCCACCTCATCCCGATATGCAGCCTCGTCTCCCTCCAAGATGAGCCCCACTACGGTGGTGTCATCCGCAAATTTGATGATGGAGTTGCTGGAGTGGGCAGGTGTGCAGTCGTATGTGTAGATGGAGTAGAGAAGGGGGCTCAGCACGCAGCCTTTCGGAGAGCCGGTACTGAGGTGCAGGCTTGATGACATGTGGCGACCCAACTGCCCCCTCTGGGGGTGGTTGGATAAGAAGTCCTTAATCCACATGCAGATGGAGTTCGAGAGACCCAGGTCTGACAGTTTGGACACCAGTCTATCAGGAATAATGGTGTTAAATGCCGAACTATAATCCACAAAAAGCAGCCGCACGTAGCTCCCCCCCGTCTCCAGGTGACCCATGGAGGAGTGTAGGGCTGTGGCGATGGCGTCCTCTGTGGACCTGTTGGTTCTGTAGGCAAACTGGTGTGGGTCGAGCTCAGGAGGGAGGACTGAGGTGATATGGGTCCGTACCAGCTTCTCGAAGCACTTCATAGCTATAGGTGTAAGTGCAACTGGACGGTAGTCATTCAGACATCTGACAGAGTTCTTCTTCGGCACCGGGATTATTGTGGAGGTCTTCAGGCATGATGGGATGGCGGCCTGGGAGAGGGACTGGGTAAAGATCTTCGTAAATACTCCGGCCAGCTGGTCTGCACAGTCTCTTAGTACCTGTCCCGGGACTCCATCTGGACCCGTAGCCTTCCTCGGGTTCACTGCCTTCAGCGTGCGTCTCACCTCATGCTCCTCCAGTATCAGGATGCAGCTGCTGTGGGTGTTGGGTGGGAGTGTTGTGACGGCTGCAGGTGCTTTTCTCTCAAATCGGGCGAAGAAGCTGTTTAACTCCCCCGCTCGAGAGGCGTCGCCGTCAGCCAAAGGGTTACTGGGTCTGAAGTTGGTCATGTCTTTCATTCCTTTCCATACCTCCTTGGTGTTGTTGCTCTGCAGGTGGGCTTCCATTTTCCTCCTGTGTTCGGCTTTTGCCTCTCTGATGCCTCTCTTCCGATTGGCTCTGGCAGCACTGTAGAGTGCCAGGTCCTGCGCTTTGAAGGCACTGTCTCTCTCTTTGAGTAAGCCCTGGACTGTTTTTGTCATCCAGGGCTTCCTGTTGGGGTAGACTCGGATGCGCTTGTCCACTGTGACAGTGTCTATGAAGTGTTTGATGTACCCCAGGACTGCTTCTGTGTACTGCTCCAAGTCTGGGTTTTCAAAAACTGACCAGTCTGTTGTATCAAAGCAGTCCTGCAGCTGTTCCATGGCTCCCTCCGGCCATGTTTTGACCGTTTTGGTTGTGATAGGAGCACTTTTTCTTATTGGTGTGTAAGCTGGCAAAAGGAGCAGGGATATGTGGTCAGACTTGCCTAATTGGGGAAGTTGTTTGGCTCTATATCCTTTTTTTATGTTGGAATAGACTTTGTCCAGTGTGTTAGCTCCCCTCGTAGCACACTTCACATGCTGGTGAAGTTTGGGGAGCACTTTTTTCAGGTCGACATGATTAAAGTCCCCCGCTATGATGTGGATGCCGTCGGGATATTTGTTCTGTTGTGCACTGATTGTATCGTGCAACAGAGCTAGCGCCGTGCTAGCGTTAGCATCGGGAGCTATATACACGTTTGTGATCAGGACAGCAGAGTGCTCCCTGGCTAGATGGAAGGGTCGGCATTTAACTGTAAAATATTCCAGATCTTGGGAACAGTGGCTTTTAACTACCTTTGAATCAGAAGTCCACTTGTTGTTTAGGTAGGTTAGCAGTCCACCCCCACGCCGCTTGCCGGAAGACTCTGCGTTTCTGTCCTGTCTGTGTGCTGTGTGACCGGTTAGCTCCATGCTAGCGTTAGGGATTGAGGACGTTAGCCAGGTTTCTGTAAACAATAGGGCGCAGCTATCCATCACAGTGTTTTGTGCTAAACGGAGCCTTAACCTTAACCCTCTAACCCTGACCTTAACCCTAACCAAATAACTGTAAATTAAGTCTTTATTACTTAGAATATGTTCCCCTAGTGTCCAAATAACTGTAAATTAAGTCTTTATTACGTAGAATATGTTCCCCTAGTGTCCAAATAACTGTAAATTAAGTCTTTGTTACTTAGAATATGTTCTCCATACTAAAGTGTTACCAAAAATATCTAACTTTGTCTTGAATTAAAAAAAAAAAAAAAAAGTATTTTTTACTAATGAAGGGTTCGGTGAATACGCATATAAAACTGGTGGGGTTCGGTACCTCGAACAAGGTTAAGAACCACTGGCATATAGCATGCACCTGCCTTGAATTACTGCCGGGTCAAACTCCTTTCCCAAAATTATTAGCGCATGCTTAGTATTACCGCCTGGTCAAACTTGTGACGTCACGAGTGACCCTTCCCCTGTCATCATTTTCAAAATGGAGGAGGCTGATTTTAATACCGGTAATTTGAAATCGTATAAAGGGAAGAAGATTAAGAGCTATTCAGTAGGATTTAAGGTCCAAGCTTACATCACACTCAAATTTTTACTGCATACCTTTGGTAAGTGCCGTAGTGAGAAGAAGTTTTAAAATAACTAGCGCATGCTTACTTTTACCACATGCCTTTGGTAAGCGCAGGAGTGAGAAGAGGTTTTGAATTAATTAGCGCCCCGGTAGCAATTCAAGGAAATACGGTAATAAACCAGGTGCAAAGCTATAGGCCAGGGGTGTCAAACTCAAATACAGACAGGGCCAACATTTAAAACTGAACAAAGCCGCGGGCCAAGGTTGAACAAATTAACCTTTTAGGTGGTAGCGTGTATTGTAGCGTCCCGGAAGAGTTAGTGCTGCAAAGGCTTCTGGGTATTTGTTCTGTTGTGTTACAGTGCGGATGTTCTCCCGAAAAGTGTTTGTCATTCTTGTTTGGTGTGGGTTCACAGTGTGGTGCATATTTGTAACAGTGTTAAAGTTGTTTATACGGCCACCCTCAGTGTGACCTGTATAGCTGTTGACTAAGTGTGCTTTGCATTCACTTATGAGTGTGTACAAGCTGCTTATATCATGAGGCTTGGCCGGCACGCTGTTTGTATTGAGGATAAGCGGACGTGACGACAGGTTGTAAAGAACGTTAAAGGCATTGCCTTTAAGGCACGGACCCCAATATTGTTGTTCGGGTGGAAATTGGGAGATATTCACGAGAATGGTTGCCCAGGGAGATTTTCGGGAGGGGCACTGAACTTCAGGAGTCTCCCGGGAAAATCGGGAGGGTTGGCAAGTATGAGCATTAGCGGTGAATGCGGTGCTACAGCGGCACCGCCTCTGTATAGTACCGGCGGGCCAGCTCTAATGTTAATTTGATATAGCCTCCAGGGCCAAATGAAATTACATTGGGGGCCAGAGTTTGACACCCATGCCATAGGCTCATTCAGATTCATTAAATAACGTAAATTTAGCACACAGCATCATCGTTTTCACAGCTTTTTTGTTGTTAGAGGTAGAGAGTGTTTTTAAGTAAAGTTCAAAATCTTTTTTAAAGGCACAAAACACAGGTCGGGGATTGATAAATTTACATTTATGAATGCAAAACTTAGCCAATAGAATAATGAGGTTGCAAAGGTTGAATTCCCTTTCAATTTTTTGTTCATACAGTGTAAAACCAAAAATAACATCTTCAAAGCAAAGCACAAATTTGTCATGAATATTGTCCAGGATGAAGCGACAGATGCCCTGCCATAGTGATCGAGTGTTTTCACAAGTCCGAAACAAGTGGGTAACAGTCTCTGGGTGCATGTTACAAAAGGTGCAGGTAACATCAATGTCCTTCTTGTATCTTACCATCACAGTCTTTACAGGGTAATAACGATGATTGATTTTAAAAGATATATCTCTTTGACTTTGTTGGTAAGTAAATAACTGTTAGGAAGGGACCACGTTTTGACCCAACTGATGTCATTTACAACATCATTCCAGAGGGCAATTACATAGGAGACCGACACACAATCATTTTGGAGCCCCCTTGGCCTCTGTCAGGGTTTGCATTCTTCTCCAGTTGGACTCAAAGTAGAAGTTTCGCAATTCCAGTGTCATGTGATTGTTTTCACGTTTCTGTTTTAAATTGTATTGTGAACTAACACCTCAGCAAAGTATTTAAAGGTCTACTGAAATGAGATGTTCTTATTCAAACGGGGATAGCAGGTCCATTCGATGTGTCATACTTGATCATTTCGCGATATTGCCGTATTTTTGCTGAAAGGATTTAGTAGAGAACATCGACGATAAAGTTTGCAACTTTTGGTCGCTAATAAAAAAGCCTTGCCTGTACCGGAAGTGGCAGACGATGTGCTCGTGATGTCACGGGCTGTAGGGCTCTGTCACCCCATATTTCTTCCCCCCTACAAAAACCTCCTCCCCCCATTTACTTCCGGGGTCATGTTTCCTCTTACGTCAGGAATATCCTCAAGTTAATTTGTCGGATTAATACAGACGTTTTGTTAACGCTATATTATAAATAAATAATAATAAATAAATAGGTTGTACTTGTATAGCGCTTTTCTAAACTTCAAGGTACTCAAAGCGCTTTGACGCTACTTTCTACATTTACCCATTCACACACTGATGGAGGGAGCTGCCATGCAAGGCGCTAACCAGCACCCATCAGGAGCAAGGGTGAAGTGTCTTGCTCAGGACACAACGGACGTGACGAAGTTGGTACTAGGTGGGGATTGAACCAGGGACCCTCGGGTTGCGCACGGCCACTCTATCCCATTGTGCCATGCCGTCTCTATATATTATATATATATATATTATAAAAATATAACGCTATATTATAAAAATACAGACGTTTTGTTAACGCTATATTATATCCCCCCCATTTATTTCCGGGGTCACGTTTCCTCGTACGTCATACCATAGCTTGTGATTTTAAATAGTTTTTAAAACATTTTTTAATTTGTCTTATAAAGTAGAGTTAATAAAACCTCTGTATTTTTATAATATAGCATTATATTTTTATAATATAGCGTTAATAAAACGCTATATTAACTTGAGGATATTCCTGACGTAAGCGGAAACGTGACCCCGGAAGTAAATGGGGGGGGGGGGGGGGGGTGGTTGTAGGGGGGAATAAATTTGGCGTGACAGCTCCTCACATTGTTTATCATCATAGCCTCAAGCAGCTAGAGCTATTCGGACCGAGAAAGCAACGATTTCCCCATTAATTTGAGCGAGGATGGAAGATTTGTGGATGAGGAAAGTTAAAGTGATGCACTAGAAAAAAAAAAAAGAAAAAAAAGGCGACAGCACTGGGAGCGATTCAGATGTTATTAGACACATTTACTCGGATAATTTTGGAAAATACCATATCTGCTTATTGTGTTACTAGTGTTTTAGTGGGATTATAATGTCATATCTGAAAGTCGGAGGGGTGTGGTGACCGCCAGTGTATCTGATGGAAGCCACGGAGGAGCCAAGAAAGTAGCAGCTGCCTCTTTGACAGCTGCAGGAAGAATGACACAAGCGCCGCTCAAGCCGACTTATTACCTCAATTTTCTCACCCAAACCTGCCGGTTGACATGTGGTCAGGAACCATGTTCGCTTGACCACTCTGTTCCATTTTAAAGCTTCACAACAAACACCGGCTGTGTTTGTGATGCTACAGCCGGCTGCAATACACCGCTTCCCACCTACATCTTTCTTCTTTGACATCTCCATTATTAATTGAACAAATTGCGAAAGATTCAGCAACACATATGTCCAGAATACTGTGTAATTATGCGATAAAAACAGACTACTTTTAGCCGTGATCGGTGCTGGGAGAACATGCCCGCTACCACCGGTGACGTCACGCGCACGCGTCATCATACCGCAACGTTTTCAACAGGATACTTCGCGGGAAATTTAAAATTGCAATTTAGTAAACTAAAAAGGCCGTATTGGCATGTGTTGCAATGTTAATATTTCATCATTGATATATAAACTATCAGACTGCGTGGTCGGTAGTAGTGGGTTTCAGTAGGCCTTTCACTAATCATAACAAGCACAATGTAGTAAACTTGCATGCGTAAGGTGCCCTCTCACCCCCGGCCTCTGTCAGGGTTTGCATTCTTCTCCAGCTGGACTCAGAGTAGAGGTTTCGCAATTCCAGTGTCATGTGATTGTTTTCACGTTTCTGTTTTAAATTGTATTGCGAACTAACACCTCAGCAAAGTATTTAAGTGAGCATTAATGCATTAATTCAGTGTTTTTTAACCACTGTGCCGCGGCCCACTAGTGCCGTGGTTCTTAAATGGGGGTACTTGACTGTATGCCAAGGGGTACGTGAGATTTTTTGAAAATATTCTAAAAATAGCAACAATTCAAAAATCCTTTATAAATATATTTATTGAATAATACTTCAACAAAATATGAATGTAAGTTCATAAACTGTAAAAGAAATACAACAATGCAATATTCAGTGTTGACAGCTAGATTTTTTTGTGGACATGTTCCATAAATATTGATTTTAAAGATTTCTTTTTTTGTGAAGAAATGTTTAGAATTAAGTTCATGAATCCAGATGGATCTCTATTACAATCCCCAAAGAGGGCACTTTAAGTACTCAGGTGATATAGCTCGGTTGGTAGAGTGGCCATGCCAGCAACTTGAGGGTTCCAGGTTCGATCCCCGCTTCTGCCATCCTAGTTACTGCCGTTGTGTCCTTGGGCAAGACACTTTACCCACCTGCTCCCAGTGCCACCCACACTGGTTAAAATGTAACTTAGATAATGGGTTCCACAATGTAAAGTGCTTTGAGTCACTAGAGAAAAGCGCTATGTAAATATAATTCACTTCACTACTTCTATGTGTAGAAATCTTTATCCATAAATGAATCGCTCGTTTATTTTTCAACAAGTTTTTAGTTATTTTTATATCTTTTTATCCAAAGAGTTCAAGAAAGACCACTACAAATGAGCAATATTTTGCACTGTTAAGCAATTTAATACATCAGAAACTGATGACATAGTGCTGTATTTTACTTATTTATCTCTTTTTTTCAACCAAAAATGCTTCGCTCTGATTAGGAGGTACTTGAATTAAAAAAATGTTCACAGGGTGTACATCACTGAAAAAAGGTTGAGAACCACTGCACTAGTGTACCGAGAGATACAGTCTGCTGCGCCCTGAGAAATTATGTCATTTCCACTATTTAGGTTAAAAATATTTTTTTTGTAAACCAGTTATTACAATCTGCAAATAATGCTCCGTTGTTGAGTGTCTGTGCTGTCTGGGGCTCGACAGAGTAAATGGGTTTTACTAGGGCTGGGCGATATGGCCTTTTTAAAAAATATATATCTTGTTATTTTTAGGGCATGTCACGATACACGATATATATCTCGATATTTTTGCCTTAGCCTTGAATTAACACTTGAGTAGGGCTGGGCGATATGGCCTTTTTTAAAAAAAAAATCTTGTTATTTTTAGGCCATGTCACGATACACGATATATATCTCGATATTTTTGCCTTAGCCTTGAATTAACACTTGATTAGGGCTGGGCGATATATCAATATACCGCGGGTATGTCAGTGTGCGATATAGAAAAAGACTATATCGTGATATTCGAGTATACGTTCTTACGCAGTTGTTTTTAGCTGCGGGCATTACACTACAGTCTTTTCTCACTCTTTCTTGTCTCTCCTTCTCACAGAGAGCTAAAACTAGCACACCTTCCTACGTGCGTCACATACTGTCATGTCATACGTCACATACGTATACGCCCTCGCGGAGCAGAGAGGTAGCAGCAGGGGTAACGTTAGCTGTGGTGCTGGCAGAGCCGTGCGAGTGCTAATACGAGAGAAAGAAGGTGAGAATCTGGTAACAAATGAAGGAAGATTAATTCCCAAGAAAACAGCAGGGGGTCCATCGTCTGGCGGTGGTTTGGCTTCTAGTGTGAATATGTCCAACAGACAACCGTAATTTGTCACGTGTGGGCCAAAAGCGTTGCTATAAAAAGTAGCATCACTGCTAATATGTAGCATCATTTGAAAACTCACCTGCTAGAGAATGAAGAGTGCTTACTCCGCATGTCAACATCTCCGTTCGGTTCCACTCGCCCGCAACAGCAAAATGCCGAGGCAAACATTTCCAGATCAACACCGTATGAAAAAAATAGTCAACAACAGAATTTAATAACTTCTGTAGGAACCTATTTGACCTATTTATTTGACACTTAAAATGTCTCTGTCAATCTTGCACTTTCTGTTTGGAAATTACATGAATGTTTGTGCCACTGCTTAATAACTGTTTAATAAATACAGTTTTGGTCAATTGACTTAGTTGTGATTTCCTCCTCTGCATGAAAGTTTAAAATGAGCATATATTAATGCAGTATGAAGAAGGATGTTTTAATGTAGACACATAGAATCATCATACTGCTGTGATTATATGTATCAAGTGTTCATTCAAGGCTAAGGCAAAATATCAAGATATATATCGTGTATCGCCATAAGGCCTAAAAAAAAATCGAGATATTAAAAAAAGGCCATATCGCCCAGCCCTACACTTGATACATATAATCACAGCAGTATGATGATTCTATGTGTCTACATTAAAACGTTGTTCTTCATCCTGCATTAATATATGCTCATTTTAAACTTTCATGCAGAGATGGAAGTCAAAACTAAGTCAATTGACCAAAACTGTATGTATTAAACAGTTATTAAGCAGTGGCACAAACATTCATGTCATTTCCAAAACAGAAAGTGCAAGATTTTCAGAGACATTTTAAAACAAGCTATGTGTGCACTTTTGTACATGATGTCACTAAGATGACATATCAAAACACTAAATTTAAGTGCATATATTGTACAGAACGCCACTTCAATAGTTAAAAACAAATAAAGTGCACTTTAGTGCATGATGTCACACAAGATATTTCAATAACTCAAATAAAAATGAGCTGCATAATAGGTCCCTGCTGTTGTTATCCCTTGTTGTTGACTTTTTTTTTTAATACGGTGTTCATCTGGAAATAGTTGCTTCGGCATTTTGTTGGTGTGGCACCGGCCAGATATGTTAACATGCAGAGTTTCAAGCACTCTACATTCTGTAGCGGGTGACTTTTCAAATGATGCTACATTAGCAGTGCTGCTACTATTTGTAGCAACGCTTTTGCCGCATAAATGTTGAACATATTCCCGCTTGAAGCCAAACTACCGCCAGACGATGGACCCCGTGCTGTTTTTCTTGGGAACTAATTCTTCCTTCATTTGTTTCCAGATTCGCACCTTCTCTCTCTCGTGTTACCACCTGCACCTCACCGTTAGCATTACAGCTAATGTTACCCATGCCGCTACCTCTCTGCTCCGCGGGAGCGTGTGACGGTGCACACGTGACGTATGTAAGAAGGTGCGCTTGGTTTGAGAAGGAGAGACAAGAAAGAGTGGGAAGCGCATGCAGTGTAATGCCCGCAGCTAAAAGCAATTGTGTGAGAACGTATACTCGAATATCACGATGTAGTCATTTTCTATATCGCACAGAGACAAACCTGCGATATATTGAGTATATTCGATATATCGCCCAGCCCTATTTCAAAATAGCACATTTACTGTACATATATATATATATATATATATATATATATATATATATGCCCTGCGATGAGGTGGCGACTTGTCCAGGGTGTACCCTGCCTTCCGCCCGATTGTAGCTGAGATAGGCGCCAGCGCCCCCCGCGACCCCGAAAGGGAATAAGCGGTAGAAAATGGATGGATGGATATATATATATATATTACATATGTTATATTGTATTTATTAACTTCATACAGTCTTGCACTTTAGTTCCTACCTGTTGATTCCATACGTCCGAATGGGGAAAAGACGAGGGTTGAAAAGAAAAGATAAGAGCGACAGGGACTACGGTCTGTTTGGGACAAAATACTGCCATACCGTCAGTATGACTTCCTGTTTTATCGACAATTTGCTCTATACAGCACTCATTTTTAGTTTCTCTTGTCACTCCATGCAGAGACTCAGCAGCGGGACAAGAAGGTGGCACAACCAGCAGGATAGTTGTTACTGTTAAACGATTGGCTGCTCAGCGTGTCCCTCCCATTGCTCACTAATCACACCGATCCCTTCCTGATTTGCTCGGTTACCAGGCCGCGAGGGCATTTTGTTCACACAACCAACCATTCTTCATTCTTTCCAGTTTTTCGGACCACATTTATATATAAGGGACAGCCTGCCAGCAACCTGAGGGTTCCTGGTTTAATCCCCAGCTTCCTCCATCCTTGTCACGGCCGTTGTGTCCTTGAGCAAGACACTTCACCCTTGCTCCTGATGGGTCGTGGTTAGGGCGTTGCATGGCAGCTCCTGCCATCAGACATGTGACAATGTTTTATTGTGTATAGTTAATGACATATTTTTGCTCAAACTCTTAATGGATCTGTACCGATACAGCATCTACATGTACATAGCTTTAAAAAAAATAAAATAAATAAATAAAAAGAAAAAATACCCCCCCTCTATCAATATATAAAAATAGAGATAAGACCTTGTAACTTGCCTTGATCTTAATAAGTAAAAATTTGAGGTGCGTGTGCGAGTTTATGTATGTATGTATGGATGTGTATATATGTATATATATATATATATATATATATATATATATATATATATATATATATATCTCGATTTTTACATTTTGATAGAGTAGGGGTATTTAAAAAAATATATATATATATTTTTTTAAAGCTATGTACATGTAAATGCTGTATCAGTACAGATCTATTAAGAGTTTGAGCAAAAATATGTCATTAATTATACACATTGTCACATGTGTGTGTGTGTGTGTGTGTGTGTGTGTATATATATATGTATATATATATATATATATATATATATATCGCTTTGACACCATTTCCACATTCACACACATATATACGTGTATGTGGTGTGTATATGTAGGTGTGTGTGTATATATATATATATATATATATATATATGTGTGTGTGTGTGTGTATATATATATATATATATATATATATATATATATATATATATATATATATATGCGTGTGTGTGTATGTATATATATGCGTGTGTGTATGTATATATGTATGTATATTTGTGTGTGTGTGTGTATATATATTTATATATATATGTGTGTGTGTGTGTATATATATGTATATGTATGTATATATATATATGTGTATGTATGTGTATGTATATGTATTTGTATATGTATATGTGTGTGTGTGTATATATATATATAATTACGTGCGTTATGTGTGTGTGTATATGTGTGTGTGTGTATATATATATATATACACATATGTGTGGGTGTGTATATATGTGCATGTATATACTGTATATACATATATATATATATATATGTGTATTTATATGTGTATATATATATATGTGTGTGTGTGTGTATATATATACAAAATGTGGTATATTTCTACCTTCAAGGTAATAAAAGCACTTTGACACTATTTCATATGTATCGATTACATGTCTATCGCGATATATATTGATATCGTTTTATCGGCCCCGTGTATACATTTTGTTTTTCAATGCTCCCAAACAGAGCCACATTCAACGTACGGCGGTCAGTTATTATTACACTTGCACAATCATGTTGCCTTCGCTTGAGTGAGCTGTGAATAGTAGCAGTGTGTAAACAACCTGTTGACCACTTGCTGCTGGCTCTCTGTCTAATAAACACTGCAGACACACTGTGATGCAAACTGTTAAATATAATCGACAGTTGTCATTGCACTTTACGCACAAAACGATGCACGGTTTCACATAGCTGTGAATGGATAGCCTCGTGTTGGTTTACGACTGAATTATGTTGTCATAGCCTTGCACGGACCTAATAGGTCTGTGTAATTTGGGATTTTGAAGGACGGATGCAGCTTTGACTCGGTGATGTCTTTTTTTGAGTCTTATAATGTAGTTTGCAGTGGTATACAACTGTTACGATACCTTTTTTTTTCTTTCATACGTACAGTTTGTCAAAGCAGAAGAGCAGAAGTAACCGCTTATTTTTCAATCGTTCTTAACATAAATAAACATGTTGTAATAAAGTCAAGTAAAAACACTCTCTCGAACACACATGTAAAATCTTATTTACTGGAGCCAGGCCCTTGCCCATGTAGTATTTTTGGTTCTAGGACGGGACTGTATAAAGGGCGGCCATTTTCGTCCTTCAGCTTATTTTATGTTGACCTACAGCATTTTCTGGAAATCAAAATAACTCTTTATTATTTTTAAGCTAAAACACTAGAAATACAAAGCTATGATGTCATTGTTTTGTTCAGATATTATCAGATATATATTATCAGACATCCCAAAACCGAACGGTATCATATCTCGATACTGATGTTACACGGGACCGTCATGACATCAGGTCCGGTTGCAGACTCGTGGCCGTATTGAACGCGCATTTTCGTGGTAGTTTTGCCAACAAAGTAGGGATGTAACGACATCAAAATCTCATGGTATGATATTGTCACGGTATTAAGGCCACGGTACGATATTATTGCGAATAATTAAATAAAATACTTGGTGAAAATGCCACAGTGTTTAAAATAAAATGGCAGGTATGTTTAGGATAAACGCATTATTGTATAATTGAACACAAAAATAGTGCTTGAATGTTGTATTTAGGGCTAGGCGATATATCGAATATACTCGATATATCAAGGGTTTGTCTCTGTGCGATATAGAAAATGACTATATGGTGTTATTCGAGTATACGTTCTCACGCAGTTCCTTTTAGCTGTGGGCATTACACTACAAGCTTTTCTCACTCTTTCTTGTCTCTCCTTCTCACTGAGAGATAAAACAAGCGCACCTTCTCACAGTATGTGGAGGAGTAGAGAGCTAGCGGCGTGGGTAAAGTTAGCTGTGGTGCAAGCCGAGCGGTGCAAGTGGTAATACGTGAGAGAAAAGGTGCGAATCTGTTAACAAATGAAGGAAGAATAATTAATTCCCAAGAAAAACAGCACAGAGTCCATCGTTTGGCGGTGGTTTGGCTTCAAGCGGGAAGATATTGAACAGACAACCGTGATATGTCAAGTATGCGGAAAAAATGTTGCTACAGAAAGTAGCAGCGCTACTAATTTGTAGCATCTTTTGAAAAGTCACCAGCTAGAGAATGAAGAGTGCTTGAAACTCCACATGTCAACATTGCAATTCGGTGCCACACCAACAAAATGCCGAAGCAACCAGCACTGACCCGATTGAGCCTGGCGTCTTCCATTTCTATATCAACACCGTATGAAAAAAAATAGTCAACAGAAGGAGATAACGTCCGCAGTAACCTACAACATAGCGAAGGACATATGCTATTTGAATTCCTGTTATGCAGCTCATTTTTATTTGACCGTTATTAAAATATCTTGTGTGACATCATGCACAAAAGTGCACTTTATTTGTTTTAAACTATTGTAGTGGCGTTCTGTACAAAAAGTTAATTTAGTGTTGTTTTCAATGTCATCTTAGTGACATCATGCACAAAAGTGCACTCATAGCTTGTTTTAAAATGTCTCTGACAATTTTGCACTTTCCTTTTTGGAAATGACATGAATGTTTGTGCCACTGCTTAATAACTGTTTGATAAATACAGTTTTGGTCAATTGGCTTAGTTCTGGGTTCCCTTTCTGCATGAAAGTTGAAAATGAGCATATATTAATGCAGTATGAAGAAGAACGTTTTAATGTAGACACATAGAATCATCATACTGCTGTGATTATATGCATCAAGTGTTCATTCAAGGCTAAGGCAAAATATGGAGATATATATCGTGTATCGTGATATGGCCTGAAAATATGGAGGTATTAAAAAAAGGCCATATCGCCCAGCCCTATGTCGAACAGACAACCATAATTTGTCAAGTGTGGGGAAAATGTGTTTCTACAAAAAGTAGAATTACTGCTAATATGTAGCATCATTTGAAAAGTTACCTGCTAGAGAATGAAGAGTGCTTACTCCGCATGTCAACATCTCCTTTCGGTGCCACACGCCCACGCCATATGAAAAAACTAGTCAACAACAAAAGGAGAGAATGTCCGCCGTAACCTACCATATACGTAGTGAAGGACATACACTATTTGATTTCCTATCATGCAGCTCATTTTTATTTGACAGTTATTGAAATATCTTGTGTGAAATCATGCACAAAAGTGCACTTTATTTGTTTTAAACGATTGTAGTGGCATTCTGTACAAAAAGTGCACTTTAATTTAGTGATGTTTTGATATAATAAAAAAGAAAAAAGTACATGTGTCATTTTAGTGACATCATGCACAAAAGTGCACTAATAGCTTGTTTTAAAATGTCTCTGACACTCTTGCACTTTCTGTTTGGAAATGACATGAATGTTTGTGCCACTGCTTAATAACTGTTTAATAAATACAGTTTTAGTCAATTGGCTTATTTGGGATTTCCTTCTCTGCATGAAAGTTTAAAATGAGAAGAAATTATGAAGAAGAATGTTTTAATGTAGACACAGAATCACCATACTGCTGTGATTATATGTATCAAGTTTTCATTCAAGGCTAAGGCAAAATATGGAGATATATATTGTGTATCACGTGACACGGCCTAAAAATATCGAGATATTAATAAAAAGCCATATTAAAAATTTCTGAAGCTCGATTTTCAGATGGTATTCTCATGTAGTAAAAGTAAACCTGGATTCTGACCCTGAAACTGCTTTGCTTGGCATTTCTAACACTTAAAGCAAGATGGAACGGAATGTTAGCATAGTGGTGGCCTGTGGCAGTGGTTCTCAACCTTTTTTCAGTGATGTACCTCCTGTGAACTTTTTTTTAAATTCAAGTACCCCCTAATCAGAGTAAAGCATTTTTGGTTGAAAGAAAGAGATAAATAAGTAAAATACAACACTATGTCATCAGTTTCTGATGTATTAAATTGTATAACAGTGCAAAATATTGCTCATTTGTAGTGGTCTTTCTTGAACTATTTGGAAAAAGAGATATAAAAATAACAAAAAACTTGTTGAAAAATAAACGGATTCAATTTTAAATTATGATTTCTACTCATAGAAGTAGTGAAGTGAATTATATTTATATAGCGCTTTTCTCTAGTGACTCAAAGCACTTTACATTGTGGAACCCATTATCTAAGTTACATTTTAACCAGTGTGGGTGGCACTGGGAGAAGGGGGGTAAAGTGTCTTGCCCAAAGACACAATGGCAGTAACTAGGATGGCAGAAGTGGGATCGAACCGGGAACCCTCAAGTTGCTGGCATGGCCACTCTACCAACTGAGCTATATCACCCGAGTACTTAAAGTGCCCTCTTTGGGGATTGTAATAGAGATCCATCTGGATTCATGAACTTAATTCTAAACATTTCCTCACAAAAAAAAAATAATCTTTAACATCAATATTTATGGAAAATGTCCACAAAAAATTCAGCTGTCAACACTGAATATTGCATTGTTGTATTTATTTTCACAGTTTATGAACTTAGATTCACATTTTGTTGAAGTATTATTCAATAAATATATTTAGAAAGGATTTTTGAATTGTTGCTATTTTTTTAGAATATTAAAAAAAAATCTCACAAACCCCTTGGCATACCTTCAAGTACCCCCAGGGGTACCCATACCCCCATTTGAGAACCACTGGCCTATGGTATGGTCATTGCAAAGAGATGCATTTTGAGAGTGTGGAAATTTGACTCACCCCCTAAGTTTGAAGCCTGGTTGAAGGATCGAGTGGGAATCCTCCACATTGAAAAACTGAGATATGAGATTTCAGTAACTTATATACATTTCGTGATGTGTGGAGACTAGAGATGTCTTGTCCGCGGATAAACCGCGGGTCGGACGGTTGACATGACGAAAAAATAGATTTTAATTAGATTCGGGCGGGTGGCGGTTGAATCACCCAGAATTATTTGATATACATGGTTCGGAGATCAGTATCCTTTGCCATTCTAAGAGCCATTCAAGACCCTTGTCACAAAGTGAAGAAGACAATAGGAGATGCTAATATTCTCTAGAATGACCACCGGCATTCACCCAGATAATAAGTATTAGGGCATGCTATGAAGTCATTGACAGCATGTATGATCTGCTTGTCAGTCCAGCAACATGTTGTGTGTGGCTTCCGCAGCAACACGCACATGACTGCAAGGCATACTGGGTGACACAAAGTACACTAATGGTTGTGATATAAACAATTTTAACACGCATAGTAATATGCGCCACGCTGTGAAGCCACACCAAACAAGATTGACAAACACATTTCGGGAAGACATCCTCCCAGTAACACAACATAAACGCAACACAACAAATTCCCAGAATCCTTTGTATCCATGACAATTCCTGACTATTTTATACACCCCGCTAGCAGCAAACCCCCCACCCCGTCGTCGGTAAGGTGGGCGGGTTTGGGGGCGCGGGGGTGTAAAATATAAAGTGTCTTTCAACTTTTACTTTCTGAAAAACAGTGTCCTCTGCTGTGGACATGTTGATATCAGTCTGGAAAATGCGGTTTCTCAGAAAAGTAAACTAAAAATCCAATTTTTAATAATGTTAATACCTCACGAACTGATATTTGGTTTTGCTGGTTTCAAATGTCTTTTCTGGGTGACAGTTTATGAGGTGGGGACTTGTACAGGGTGTACGCCGCCTTCCGCCCGATTGTAGCTGAGATAGACACCAGCGACCCCAAAGGGAATACGCGGTAGAAAAATGGATGTATGAATGTTATAATCTGTGTAAAAAAAAATTGTCATTCATTATTTTGGTGTTCATATTTAATTTTTTACTTAAATATATGTATATATTTTTGTATTAGGAAAACTGACAATAAAAATAATTTGGGAAAAATGAAAGGCCATATCGCCCAGCCCTACAATAATGATCAATTTAGTGTCTTTCAACTTTTACTTTCTGAGAAACAGTGTCCTCTGCAGTGGACATGTTTATATCAGTCTGGAAAATGCGGTTTCTCAGAAAAGCAAATAAAAAAGTCAAATTTTTAATAATGTTAATACCTCACAAACTGATATTTGGTTTTGCTGGTTTCAAATGTCTTTTCTAAGTGACAGTTTGTGAGGTGGGGACTTGTCCAGATAGTAACCCCGCCTTCCGCCCGATTGTAGCTGAGATAGGCAACAGCGCCCCCCGCAACCCCAAAAGGAATAAGCGGTAGTAAATGGATGGATGGATGTTATAATCTGTGTAAAAAACTTTTGCATTCATTATTTGTGTGTTCATATTTAATGTTTTACTTAAATATATGTGTACTTTTGTGTATTAAGAAAACTGACAATAAAAACAATTTGGAAAAATAAAAGGCCATATCGCCCAGCCCTACAATAATGATCAGTTTAGTGTCTTTCAATTTTTACTTTCTGAAAAGCAGTGTCCTCTGCAATGGACATGTTTATATCAGTCTGGAAAATGTGGTTTCTCAGAGAAGTACATTAAAAATCACATTTTTAATAATGTTAATACCTCACCAACTGATATTTGGCTTTGCTGGTTTCTAATGTCTTTTCTGGGTGACAGTTTATGAGATAGGGACTTGTCCAGCGTGAAACCTGCCTTCCGCCTGAAGGCAGACTTTCTTACCTCCGCCAAAGAGGTTATGTTTTCACCTTGGATTTTTTTTTGTGTCAAACATTTATTGATAGATTTTCAAGATTTTTTTCAGGAAATGTCCAAAAAAACAATCCTCATCGACTACGAACACACTCCACTTCCTGCTTATGGCGTTCCACGCCCCCCGCCTTGTCAGCCCCGTGCTGTGCAGAGGAATCTGGGAGATCCAGTTTATTTTCAGACCCGACGAACGCTAAATCGCCAGAAAAATATGCACACCGGGTTTGTTTGATACAGTCACACGTCACGGCATTATTGTAAAGACTTAGAAACCGCAATAGTGCAGGATCTACAACAGCGTTACACGCCTATCCATCCATTTTCTACCGCTTGTCCCTTTTGGGGTCGCTGGAACCTATCTCAGCTGCATTCGGGCGGTAGGCGGTGTACACCCTGGACAAGTCATCACCTCATCACAATGCCAACAGACAAGCCTAGTTTTTTTCAATTTGTGCATATTTATATTATTCAGTTTTCATATGATAAATTTTATGCTATAATTTGACAAGACAAAAGCTTTCCTACACGTGCAAATCTTTCTACTGGTGTGTATGTTCTAAAAAATATAGAATAGAATAGAAAAGTCATTTTGTGTTTGTGTATACATTATGTGTAACTAGACAGTAGTTATATATTCTCAGGTGGGAGGCAGAGTACATGGTCACGCATGTAAAAGGTGGACAAAGTGTGGCTGTAATGAAAGGATATAATCTATGAAGGCATTATTAAACATCTAAGAAACACAAGGACAAGAATATGGACACGGAACAAAGGCTACAGAAGGTGGAAGAATTAAAACAAGGTCTTAAAAGTCCCGGCAGACTCTGTTCACAAAAGCCACATCACCAAAGCTATGGTGTCGTTTTGATAACTGACACCTTGTGTAATTATAATTGTAAAATTTGAATGATGATGAATGAATGTGTTGTGGCAGTATGCGGATTTCACCAATGCGGCAGTTTGTGGAAACAATCGGTTGTTTTTTCAAACATTTTTAAAGAACTGCCAACGTTACAGTGCTTAAAGTTTAATGGCTTTGTAAATGTAATGCGGACGTTGTATCGATCCGTTGTGGTGAAGAAGGAGCTGAGCCGGAAGGCAAAGCTCTCAATTTACCGGTCGATCTACGTTCCCATCCTCACCTATGGTCATGAGCTTTGGGTCCTGACCGAAAGGATAAGATCACGGGTACAAGCGGCCGAAATGAGTTTCCTCCGCCGGGTGGCGGGGCTCTCCCTTAGAGATAGGGTGAGAAGCTCTGCCATCCGGGAGGAACTCAACGTAAAGCCGCTGCTCCTCCACATCGAGAGGAGCCAGATGAGGTGGTTCGGGCATCTGGTCAGGATGCCACCCGAACGCCTCCCTAGGGATGTGTTTAGGGCACGTCCAGCTGGTAGGAGGCCACGGGGAAGACCCAGGACACGTTGGGAAGACTATGTCTCCCGGCTGGCCTGGGAACGCCTCGGGATCCCCCGGGAAGAGCTAGACGAAGTGGCTGGAGATAGGGAAGTCTGGGCTTCCCTGCTTAGGCTGCTGCCCCCGCGACCCGACCTCGGATAAGCGGAAGATGATGGATGGATGGATGGATGGATGGGCTTTGTAAATACACTGAGACAAAGTCTAAGTTCATTGTGTTCCTCGTGGTGTTTTTGAAACTGCACCATTTTTTCCCTCAGTTTTCAACTTAGGTCAAGTGTTTTGCCAAGATGATAATTTGTAGTATGTACTAGGGCTGGGCGATAAGGCCTTTTTTTAATATCTCGATATTATTAGGCCATGTCACGATACACGATATATATATCGATATTTTGCCTTAGCCTTGAATGAACATTTGATACATATAATCACAGCAGTACAATGATTCTATGTGTCTACATTAAAACATTCTTC
Organism: Nerophis ophidion; assembly: GCF_033978795.1. Taxonomy (NCBI): domain Eukaryota; kingdom Metazoa; phylum Chordata; class Actinopteri; order Syngnathiformes; family Syngnathidae; genus Nerophis; species Nerophis ophidion. The sequence goes on along the minus strand of NC_084636.1, from coordinate 11,231,756 downwards.
TTCATACTGCATTAATATATGCTCATTTTAAACTTTCATGCAGAGAGGGAAATCAAAACTAAGCCAATTGATCAAAACTGTATTTATTAAACAGTTATTAAGCAGAAAGTGGAAGATTGTCAGAGACATTTTAAAACAAGCTATTAGTGCACTTTTTTGCATGATGTCACTAAGATGACATATCAAAACAACACTAAATTAAAGTGCACATTTTGTACAGAACGCCATTTCAATAGTTAAAAACAAATAAAGTGCACTTTTGTGCATGATGTCACACAAGATATTTCAATAACTGTCGAATAAAAATGACCTGCATAATAGGAAATCAAATAGTGTATGTCCGTCACTATGTGGTAGGTTCCCGCGGATGTTATCTCCTTTTGTTGTTGACTATTTTTTCATACAGTGTTGATCTGGAAATGGTTGCCTCAGCATTTTGTGGGTGTGGAACCGAATGGAGATGTTGACATGCAGAGTTTCAAACACTTTTCATTCTCTAGTGCAGGGGTCACCAACCTTTTTAAAAAAAAAAAAGAGCTACTTCTTGGGTTAATGCAAAGGGCTACCAGTTTGATACACACTTAAATAAATTGCCAGAAATAGCCAATTTGCTCAATTTACCTTTTATTAATAAATCTATATTTATATATAAAAAATGGGTATTACTGTCTGTCATTCCACCGTACATTTTTTTTCCTTTTACGGAAGGTTTTTTTGTAGAGAATAAATGATGAAAAAAACACTTAATTGAACGGTTTAAAAGAGGTGAAAACAGGAAAAAAATGAAAATAAAATTTTCAAACATAGGTTATCTTCAATTTCGACTCTTTAAAATTCAATTTTCTACCGAAAAAAGGAAAGAAAAACTAGCTAATTCGAATCTTTTTGCAAAAAATAAAAAAATGAATTTATGGAACATCATCAGTAATTTTTCCTGATTAAGATTAATTTTAGAATGTTGATGACATGTTTTAAATAGGTTAAAATCCAATCTGCATTTTGTTAGAATATATAACAAATTGGACCAAGCTATATTTCTAACAAAGACAAATCAGTATTTCTTCTAGATTTTCCAGAACAACTTTTTTTAAAGAAATTCAAAAGAATTTGAAATAAGATTTAAAATTGATTCTAAACATTTTCTAAATTTGCCAGAATATGTATATTTTTTAATTTTAATCATAATAATTTTGAAGAAATATTTCACAAATATTATTCTTTGAAAAAACCAAAGCTAAAATGGAGAATTAAATTAAAATGTATTTATTATTCTTTACAATAAAAAAATACATTTACTTGAATATTGATTTAAATTGTCAGGAAAGAAGAGGAAGGAATTTAAAAGGTAAAAACGTATATGTGTTTAAAAATCCTAAAATCAATTTTAAGGTTGTATTTTTTCTCAAAAATTCTCTTTCTGAAAGTTATAAGAAGCAAAGTAAAAAAATAAATTAATTTATTTAAACAAGTGAAGACTAAGTCTTTAAAATATTTTCTTGGATTTTCAAATTCTATTTGAGTTTTGTCCCTCTTAGAATGAAAAATGTCGAGCAAAACGAGACCAGCTTGCTAGTAAATAAATGCAATTTAAAAAATAAATGCAGCTCACTGGTAAGTGCTGCTATTTGAGCTATTTTTAGAACAGGCCAGCGGGCGACTCATCTGGTCCTTACGGGCTACCTGGTGCCCGCGGGCACGGCGGTGGTGACCCCGGTTCCAGTGGGTAACTTTTCAAATGATGCTACATATTAGCAGTAATGCTACTTTTTGTAACAACGCTTTTGCCCCACACTTGACAAACTCCGGTTGTCTGTTCGACATATTCCCGCTTGAAGCCAAACCACCGCCAGACGATAGACCCCCTGCTGTTTTTCTTGGGAATTAATTATTCCTTCATTTGTTACCAGATTCGCACCTTCTTTCTCTCGTATTACCACTCGCACCACAGCTAACGTTACCCATGCCGCTACCTCTCTGCTCCGCGAGGGTGTATACGTATGTGACGTATGTTAGAAGGTGCGCTTGTTTTATGTCTCTTAGAAAGAGAGACAAGAAAGAGTGAGAAATGCCTGTAGTGTAATGTATACTTGGATATCACGATATAGTCATTTTCTGTATCTCACAGAGACAAACCCGCCATATATTGAGTGTATCGGTATGTACATTTTCAGAATGTACTTTTTCTATTTTTGGCCAAAGTAAGATGAAGAAAAGAATCAGAAGTTGTCTTTATTTTTAACTTATTTTGCCATGATTTTGCCAGTCTGGCCCGCATGGGAATAGATTTTCCTTCATGCTGCCCTTAAAGGCCTACTGAAACCCACTACTACCGACCACACAGTCTGATAGTTTATATATCAATGATGAAATATTAACATTGCAACACATGCCAATACGGCATTTAGTTTACTAAATTACCATTTTTAATTTCCTGCGGAGTTTCTTGTAGAAAACGTCCCGGAATGATGACGCGTATGATGACGTGTGTTTGTGACGTTATTGGTTGGAGGGGACATATTAGCTCAGCACCACTTAGGGCTAAAAGTCGTCTCTTTTTATCGCATAATTACACAGTATTTTGGACTTCTGTGTTGCTGAATCTTTTGCAATTACTTAAATTAATAATGGAGACTATAAAGAACAATGCTGTTGGTGGAAAGCAGTGTATTGCAGCTGCCTTTAGCACCGAGACAAAGCCGGTGTTTCTTTTTTTGTTCTGAAGTTCACTTTAATACCGAGCGGTCAAGCGAACATGTTTCTCTATGTCTACCAGCATGTTTTTGGATGGGAAAATTGTGATATATATCTTACCGGAGACATCAGTGGGTTGTGGGTCCTCCTGCAGTAGCTGTCAAAAAGGCATCTGTGAGCTTGGCTTCTCTCTGAGACACTGGCGTGTTCACCGCGGCCACCCGGCTTTGAGGTATATCTTTACAATCTCACTAAAACACTATTAAAACAATAAGCAGATAAGGGATCTTCCAGAATTATCCTACCAAATGCGTCTAATTACATCTGAAAAGCTCACACTACCGTCGCCCGGAGCCGTCGCTTTTTATTTTATTTACATATATTTTTTTCTAGTCCTTCACTATCAAGTTCGCGCAGTCTGATAGTTTATATATCAATGATGAAATATTAACATTGCAACACATGCCAATACGACCGGTTTAGTTTACTAAATTGCAGTTTTAAATTTCCCGCGAAGTGTCCTGTTGAAAACGTCGCAGAATGCTGACGTGTACGCGTGACGTCACGCACTTTTAGGAAATATTACCGCTGCACACACACACAGCTAAAAGTCGTCTGCTTTAACCGCATAATTACACAGTATTTTGGACATCTGTGTTGCTGAATCTTTTGCAATTTGTTCAATTAATAAAGGAGAAGTCAAAGTGGAAAGATGGAGTTGAGAAGCTTTAGCCTTTAGCCACACAAACACACGGTGATTCCTTGTTTAAAATTCCCGGAGGTGAAACTTTACTATGGATCAGAGCGGTCAAGCGAACATGGATCCCGACCACTTGTCAACCAGCAAGTTTTCGGTGATAAAATTGTGGTAAAAAGTCGCCACTTACCGGAGATCAGCTGAGCTTGTGCTGTCCGTACAGCTGCCGTCAACTTCCATCAGACACTGGCGTCAACACACCTGTGGATACACCCTTCCGACTATCAGGTACTATTAAACTCACTAAAACACTAGCAACACAATAGAAAGATAAGGGATTTCCCAGAATTATCCTAGTAAATGTGTCTAAAAATATCTGAATCCGCCCCAATGCAATTGTTTTTTTTTAACATTATTTTTTAAATTTTCTTATTTTTTTCTAGTCCGTTGCTATCAATATCCTCATCCACAAATCGTTCATCCTCGCTCAAATTAATGGGGAAATTGTCGCTTTCTCGGTCCGAATTGCTCCTACTGCTGGTGGCTCACATTATAAACAATGTGAGGATGTGAGGTGCCCTCACACCAGTGACGTCACGCGCACATACTTGTTATCGACTAAAAGTTGCGAACTTTTATCGTCGATGTTCTCTACTAAATCCTTTCAGTAAAAATAGGTCAATACCGCGAAATGATCAAGTATGACACATAGAATGGACATGCTATCCCCGTTTGAATAAGAACAGCTCATTTCAGTAGGCCTTTACGCTAAAATGACGTGAACGAAAGCGGTACACCACATTCTGAAGGTTGACGTCAACTTAAAGGGGAACATTATCACAATTTCAAAAGGGTTAAAAACAATAAAAATCAGTTCCCAGTGGCTTGTTTTATTTTTCAAAGTTTTTTTCAAAATTTTACAATTCCCGGAATATCCCTAAAAAAAGCTTTAAAGTTCTTGATTTTCGCTATTTGCGATGCGACTGTCCGTTTCCCTGTGACGTCATACAGTGCTGCCAATGTAAACAAACAATGGCAAATACCACAGCAAGATATAGCGACATTAGCTTGGATTCAGACTCGAAATTCAGGGGCTTAGGCGATTCAACAGATTACGCATGTATTGAAACAGATGGTTGTAATATGGAGGCAGATAGCGAAAACGAAATTGAAGAAGAAATTGAAGCTATTGAGCGAATAGCTATAGAAGCTATTCGGCCATAGCATGGGTGTACCTAATGAAGTGGCCCATAGCATGGCTGCCTTATTAGCATCGCCGGTAAAATGTGCAGACCAAACGATCAGGACTTTCGCATCTTGCGACACTGGAGCAACTTAAATCCGTCGATTCGTAAGTGTTTGTTTCGCATTAAATGTGGGTATCTAGTTTCAAATGTACATACAGCTAGCGTAAATAGCATGTTAGTGTCTATTAGCGTAGCATGTTAGCATCGATTAGCTGGCAGTCATGCCGTGACCAAATATGTCTGATTAGCACATAAGTCAACAACATCAACAAAACTCACCTTTGTGATTTCGTTGACTTAATCGTTGCAAATGCATCTGCAGGTTATCCATACATCTCTGTGTCATGTCTGTCATCGCCGGTAAAATGTGCAGACACTGGCAAATTCAATGGGGTTCTGGCGGCAGATTTCTTGCCATTGGTGCAACTTGAATCCCTCCCTGTTAGTGTTGTTACACCCTCCGACAACACACCGACGACGCATGATGTCTCCAAGGTTCCAAAAAATAGTAGAAAAAATGGAAAATAACAGAGCTGAGACCCGGTGTTTGTAATGTGAAAATGAAAATGGCGGCTGTGTTACCTCGGTGACGTCACATTCTCACATCATCGCTTAAAGACCGAATAACAGAAAGGCGTTTAATTTGCCAAAATTCACCCATTTAGAGTTCGGAAATTGGTTAAAAAAATACATGGTCTTTTTTCTGCAACATCAAGGTATATATTGACGCTTGCATAGGTTTGGTGATAATGTTCCCCTTTAAGTGGGCGCTGAGCCTGGACTTAATGAGATGGTCGACATAATCAGGCTCCACTCCAGTATGAAGTGGCCCTGCAGCATGAGTGTAAACAATAGTTGGCAGGAACATGAAGAAATGACAAAATGTTCCATCTATTTTCTTCCCCGAGTCCGCTTCCAGCTTGTGCTCCTGATGCATGCCGCAGGTCACCCTCTCCCGGTGTCATCCTCCTAAATATAGCCCCGCGGTGTCTCTGGCAAACACGTTGCAAAGTTCTGGAAGGGGTCCTCGGGGAAGTCAGCGGGTGCATAGTAACAGCGGCACTACCTTAGAGACCCTAAAACCTCGTTGTCAACATGCATGCTTGTTTACTACTGATGACGCAGTTTCCATATGTTTATCTTTGTGGTTGAAGTGAGTGTATACATTTATACATTCGGTCCCTTAAGTGTCCATGGAAGTATATTAAGTTATTCTGTCAATCAGTATTTTTTTATCTACAGTATTGAATGTGTCATTTTAAATACACATGGAATCAATGAAATGTGATCCCTCTCTATTAGCTTCTCTCCTGCTTCCTGTTCTCCCTTTTATAATGGAAAACTCAATCATTAGAGTATCGTTTACGCTCATAACTGAGGATGCACTCACACATGATTCTGTACCGCCTAATTCAGTGGTTCTCAACCTTTTTTCAGTGATGTTCCCCCTGTGAACATTTTTTTTAATTCAAGTACCCCCTAATCAGAGCAAAGCATTTTTGGTTGGAAAAAAAGAGATGAAGAAGTAAATAAAATACAGCACTATGTCATCAGTTTCTGATTTATTAAATTGTATAACAGTGCAAAATATTGCTCATTTGTAGTGGTCTTTCTTGAACTATTTGGAAAAAAAGATATAAAACTTGTTGAAAAGTAAACAAGTGATTCAATTATAAATTAAAGCTTCAAGCAGCGATGGACGAGACCAACTTTTGCTGGTGTTCCCTGCCTTTACCCATTCAACATATCTTTACCTTCACATTACCTACCTTCCCTGCATCCTGGGGTCACACTGGTGCTTCTTTCTGTCACCCATACACGCTGGTGCTTCCTGCCATCTCCCAGACAACATATCTTTACCTGCACGTTACCTACCCTCTCTGTATCCTGGAGTCAAACTGGTGCCTCCTTTCACCCAGTCAACATATTTTTACCCGCACAGTACCTGCCTTCTCTGCATTGTGTGGTCACGCTGGTGCTTCCTGCTTTTAAGCGGCCATCTTGAGACGGCAGCAGCGCAGCAGCATCAGAGTAGCTGTTCTTTGAAGGTTCGTAAAATCAAAACCGGAGGAGTTATTAAAACTCTTTTTGCAACTGTTAATCAGAAGGGTTCAATCTCTCTCCTGTGCGAGTTTGAAGCGGACACAACAAACGCGGTCAGAGGAGATAATGTTTGAAAAAAGGTGACGGGTTTTTATAAAACTTTTGTTTTGAAGGGGTAATTTCCAACTTCCTGTTGATTTTTGCTGAAGGATGTCAATTATTAAAATGTAGGTCTAAGTGAGACCTACATAGAGGTTTTTGTTTCATGTTTCTCCGATATTCCTACTGGAAGTTACAAGCAGTTTTGTCTGTGTTTTCTTCCTAGGAGCAGTTTTGTCTGTGTTTTATTCCTAGGGGGCGTTAGAGCGCAATTTTTAGTTTTGGGGTTTGTTATTTTATTATATTGCAATTTTTTCCAGTCCTGATGTGTGTGTCCAGTTTGGTGAGTTTTGAAGCATTTTAAGGGGGTCAAATTACAGCTCAAAGAGGCAAAAATGACATTTTTTAGGAAACTTTTGTTTTGAAGGGGTTTTTGCCAACTTCTTGTTGATTTTTGCTGAAGGAAGTCAGTGTATAAAATCTAGGTCTAAGTCAGACCTACACAGAGGTTTTTGTTTCATGTCTGTACGACATTCCTAACTGAAGTTACAAGCAGTTTTGTCTGTGTTTTTTCCTAGGGGGCGCTGGAGCGCAATTTTGAGTTTTGGGGTTTGTTTTTTTTATTTGATGGCAATTTTTGCCAGTCCAGATGTGTGTGTAAAATTTGGTGAGTTTTGAAGCATGTTAAGGGGGTTGAAATTACAGCTCGAAGAGGCAGCGGAATAATAATAATAAAGAAAAAAGAATAAAACCTTTGAAATACAATAGGGTCCTCTGTCCCAGAGGGACATTCGGTCCCTAATAAAGATTTCTACACATAGATGTAGTGAAGTGAATTATATTTATATAGCGCTTTTCTCTAGTGACTCAAAGCGCTTTACATTGTGAAACCCATCATCTAAGTTACATTTAAACCAGCGTGGGTGGCACTGGACGCAGGTGGGTAAAGTGTCTTGCCCAAGGACACAACGGATGTAACTAGGATGGCAGAAGCGGGGATCGAACCTGGAACCCTGAAGTTGCTGGCACGGCCACTCTACCCACCGAACTATGCCGCCCCAATATGATTGTCTGAGTGCCTGGACAAAACAGAATTAAAAAAAACGAAATAAAAAATTTATTTTAATCGATTAAGGAACGTTCCAAATAAGAATCGTGAATCGTTTGAAAATACATTTTTATTTTACATGCCCAAAATCAATATCGTTTTATCGCTCAGCCCTATATTCATGGTCATCTTACCGCAGGAATAAACGGTAAACGGGTCATACTTGTATGGCGCTTTTCTACCTTCAAGGTACCTAAAGCACTTTGAGACTATTTCCACGTTCACACATTCACACACTGATGCCATGCAAGGCCCTAACCACAACCCATCAGGAGCAAGGGTGAAGTGTCTTGCTCTAAGTAACACAACAGACGTGACTAGTAGGGGTGTGGGAAAAAATCGATTCGAATTCGAATCACGATTCTCACGCTGTGCGATTCAGAATCTATTCTCATTTTTAAAAGTTTGAGTTTATTTCTAATTTTTTTATATAAAATAAAATAAAATAAAAATATTGTATTTGTCTATTTTTATTTTTTTATTTTTTTAAATTAATCAATTTAACAAAACAATACACAGCAATACCATAACAATGCAATCCAATTCCAAAACCAAAACTGACCCAGCAACACTCAGAACTGCAATAAACAGATTAATTGAGAGGAGACACAAACACGACACAGAACAAACCAAAAGTAGTGGGAAAAAAAAGAATATTATCAACAACAGTATCAATATTAGTTATAATTTCAACATAGCAGTGATTAAAAATCACTCATTGAGATTATCATTAGACATTTATAAAAACAAAAAAAAATAACTATCGTGTCACAGTGGCTTGCATCGCATCTCATAAGCTTGACAACACACTGTGTCCAATGTTTTCACAAAGATAAAATAAGTCATATTTTGGTTCATTTAATGGTTAAAACAAATTTACATTATTGCAATCAGTTGATAAAACATTGTCCTTTACAATTATAAAAGCTTTTTACAAAAATCTACTACCCTGCTTGCATGTCAGCAGACTGGGGTAGAGCCTGCTGAAATCCTATGTATTGAATAAATAGAGAATCCTTTTGAATCGGGAAAAAATAGTTTTTGAATCAAGAATCGTGTTGAATTAAAAAAAAAAAACGATTTGGAATCGAATTGTGACCCCAAGAATCGATATTGAATCGAATCGTGGGACTCCCAAAGATTCACAGCCCTAGTGACTAGGTTTGTAGAAGCAGGGGATCGAACCAGACACTCTCAGGTTGCTGGCTTGGCCACTCTCCCAACCGCACCGCGCCGGATTTTCACACTCTACATGTCTCTCTCCTGCAGATGTCTCTCACCGCGCACCCCGCTCCCTCTCCCTTTTACTTCCTTTTCTTTGTGCTCATCCAATCACCAGACAGGACTCAGGCCTGTCCACACTCACGGCCTCACAGACAGTTGTAAATGGTAGACCTCTTCAGAAATATGCACATGGTGTTAAAAGTCTCCTCCGAAGGGAGCCACGATAAGGACTATTATTGTGTCATTCAAATGGTTCTTCCTGTTTTGAGTTCAACAACAAACACATTGTGCCTTTTGCTGAAGTGAAATGTGTTCCGTTTCCCTCTTTTTCAAAAATAACGACATCAGATATTCTATTTGAAGCACACGCGTACACAACACGTCAGCCCACGCAAGTCCACACGGCATCGCTAATGCGTAGATTTCTCTCATTGTGTTTGCAGAGGAGCAACGATGAGAACGGCAACTGCTCCGGGGGCAGCATGGAGTTCCCCACCACCAACCTGTACGAGCTGGAGAGCCGAGTCTTCACCGACCACTGGTCCATCCCCTACAAGAGGGAGGAGTCGCTGGGAAAATGCCTCATCGCCTCCACTTGCCTCGCCCGCCACGGTACGAAAGCGAAAGAATGGCTGCACTCCAATTGAGATCGAGAACGGTTAACCCCGATTCTGACTAGCCGGGTGTGTGGGCGGCACGGCGCTATTTGGGGCAGCTTTGAAAATAGTGCGACTCAGCATTACTTGCATTTGATTTCAACCAAGACAATGACCTTTTCAGACACCTGTGGAATAATGTTTCTCAGCTGTGGTCCGTATGGGTCGCATCAGTACTTCACTTTTCTACCACTTGTGGCAGTAAAGACAATATCAAACAGAATAAATCTGGAGCCTAATAAAGTCATAAAGAAATGTTTTAAACGACTAAAGTAGTCAAAATGTTTTTGTTTTTTTTTGCACTTGAATTTTATCAACAGTATAGAAAATTACTTTTCAAAAGTCATTAATTCAATCAATCAATCAATCAATCAATCAATGTTTATTTATATAGCCCTTAATCACAAGTGCCTCAAAGGGCTGCACAAGCCACAACGACATCCGCGGTTCAGAGCCCACAAAAAGAGCAAGGAAAAACTCACAACCCAGTGGGACGTCAATGTGGATGACTATGAGAAACCTTGCAGAGCACCGCAGATTGGATCATATTTGGGATAAATGACATGTGTTTACCCCTTATTTTTCACAGCCATAAATTATATATATATATATATATATATATATATAATCTAAAATGTCATTTATTAATAAAAAAAGTATAAATATAAAAAAATGTGTGTGTGTGTGTGTGCATATATATATATATATAAATATATATATATATATATACATATTAGAGATGCGCGGTTTGTGGTCTCATCCGCGGAGTCCGCGGATAAACCGCGGGTCGGGCGGGTGACAAGACAAAAAAAATATATTTTAATTAGATTTGGGCGGGTGGCGGTTGAACCATCCGGAAATATTTGATATACATGGTTCTGGGATCGGTATCCTTTTCCATTCAAAGAGCCATTTAAGACCCGTGCCACAAAGCGAAGAAGACAATAGGAGACGCTAATATTCTCTAGAATGACTGCCAGCAGTCACCCAGATAATAAGTATTAGGGCGTGCTATGAAGTCATTGACTTTGTCGCCCTCTACAGCATGTACGATCTGCTTGTCAGTCCAGCAACATGTTGTGTGTGGCTTTCGCAGCAACACGCACACGACTGCAAGGCATACTGGGTGACACAGAGTACACTAATGGTTGTGATATAAACAGTTTTAACACTCTTAGTAATATGCGCCACGTTGTGAAGCCACACCAAACAAGATTGACAAACACATTTCGGGAGGACATCCTCCCAGCAACACAACATAAACGCAACACAACATATACCCAGAATCCTTTGTATCCAAGACACTACCCTGACTATTTTATACACCCCGCTAGCAGCAAACCCCGCCACACCCCACCCCGTGCGTCGGTAAGGTGGGCGGGGTTGGGGGCGCGGGGGTGTAAAATATATTCAGGGTTTGTCACGGATACAAAGGATTCTGGGTATTTGTTGTGTTGCGTTTATGTTGTGTGAGGATGTTCTCCCGAAATGTGTTTGTCAATCTTGTTTGGTGTGGCTTCACAGCGTGGCTTATATTAGTAAGTGTTAAAGTTGTTTATATCACAACCATCAGTGTACTCTGTATCACCCAGTATGCCTTTCAATCTTGTACGTGTGATTGCGGAAGCTGCACACAACATGTTGCCGGACTAATAATCGGTGTGTACATGTTGTTGAAGGTGTCAAAGGCAATGGCTTCACAGCACGCCCATATTCTTGTCATCAGGATGAACGCCAATTGGATAATCGCAAGAACGTTAGCAGCTCCAATTGTCTTCATTACTCTGTGAAACGGGTTTAGACAGCTCTGTGAGTGGTAAAGGTGGCCAACCTCTGATGTATTTCAGCGGGCGGGTGGCGGGCGGATGCGTTTCTGATAAAATGTTGGTTCGGGTGTACGGCGGGTGGATGACGACTTTGGTGATGCGTTTGCGGATGATATAATTGCCTATCCGCGCATCTCTAATATATATATCAGGGGTCGGGAACCTTTTTGGCTGAGAGAGCCAAGAAGCCAAATATTTTAAAATGTATTTCCTTAAGAGCCGTAAAATATTTTTTTAACCCTGAACACAACTAAACGCGTGCATTTTTAGAGTATAATAGGTCTCTTATTCTTTGTAATAACATTGTTATTCTGAAGCTAACTGTGGAGGGGGCGTGGCCTGTGGGCCTGCAGCGAAGTGGGGTGTTGCCAGGACCGGCCTCAAAATCAGCGACAGGTGCGTAGATGGCCCACCTGGGCCTTGTTACCTAATCACCTGTCGCTATGTTATAAGCAGCAGCCAGGAGGAGCGACGGGGTTGGTGCTGGAGCCAGAGCGCGAGCCAGAACGAAAGAGAAAAAGACAATTGCTGTAAAGCAACTGAGAGACTTATTGAAAAATGAAACAATACTCTAACCCTGAAACAGGGTCTCATGTAGGCTCTTGGTGGTCTGACGAACCCCCAGGAGGGCAAGCCCCACACTAACCAATAATAAATGAATAACTCCTTACCGTCAACGCAACTTCTTGAACAGGTGCGGTAGAAAACGGATGGATGGATTAAAAATTCACGATGATATTTTATATTTTGAACATCATTTTTAACACTGATTACAAGTGGAATTATTCATTATTCATCTTGTTAAGCAGAGTCAGCTCAAATTTACCTGAGAGCCGGATGCAGTCATCAAAAGAGCCACATCTGGCCCCCGAGCCATAGGTTCCCTACCCCTGATATATATATATACATTTTTTTTAATGTACCAGTAATTTGCCCAAAGCCACAACTGTGAATGCCAATATATTTTTTTTGTTTCTTATGGAACTAAACCTCCCTAGGAAGAAAAAGTAGCACACACTCAGTGAATCCGCATCCATTTTGAAATACCTTTTGCGTCCAAATAATTTATAGCATTTTGTTCTCTTTCCACTCATAACCGCCAGGATGATAATTCTGCGTCGACCACTAAACATACAGCAGTATTTTTCAAGCTTACAAAAAAAATGTGGAGGATTTTTGACTATTCTGCGACCATTTCAACTTTTCCGCCAGGCCTCGCAGACGCGGACGAGAACTGCAAGAGGTTCGTGGACCGCTGCATGCCGGAGGCCTTTAAAAAGGTAAGCCTCCCGTTTTGCATCCTCATTGATTTAATGCCGCTATTCTAAAAGTAAAAAAAATATTTTTTTATCCAGTTGCTGACCAGCAGCGCCGTGCACAAATGGAGCACGGAGATCCACGAGGGCATCTACAACATGCTCATGCTGCTGGTCGAGCTGGTGGCAGAGCGGGTCAAGCAGGATCCTGTTCCTGTCAACCTCATGGGGGTCTTGACAATGGTATGCCTTTTTTTCTTTAGCCTTACTCAAAATATTTCTAACTAACCACACTTGCATTGTGTTTATTTTTTACTTTGTTGTGTTCAGGCCTTCAACCCTGATAACGAGTACCATTTTAAGAACCGAATGAAGGCCTGTCAGAGGAACTGGGCTGAGGTTTTTGGCGACGAAGCCAACGTGTTTGCCGTTTCGCCAAGTAACACCTATCAAAAAGTAAGTTGGAACTCACTGGACACCTTTGAAATAAATTACTACCTCGGAATCTAAATTGACTGTTAGCTACTTAATGGATCCCAATGCAAAATCTACTGCAACCTGCTGACTGGTCCTGCAATAACCGTACATAAAAGCTTGATTTATTTGGCCAATAGGCAAACTACATTTTAAAAACCCTTGAGAGGGCATTTTAATATTTAATGTAGTGTTAGAAGGTGGGCCACTGAGTTCATATTCAGTTCGTTTTCTATCTGAGCCGCACATGTGAGATTGATGTCCAACAGCTGTGTGTATGTGTGTGACTGTGGAACAAAGCCAATGAATGCACAATTATCTGTTTCAGGAGCCGCACGGCTGGCTGGTGGATTTAGTGAATCAAGTAAGTCAGCTCAGCCACACTTAACGTCATACTACCAAGTTCCATATCCATATGAATGCAGTTATATTTGAGAAACACTGATGTTCTTATGCCCACATAGATTCTGTTCTGGGGGCGTATTTATCAAGCTTCTTAGAATTACTCCTAAGAAGTCTGCTAATAGTTGACTTATGAGTAAAGAAATTATTCGCTGAAAGCTGCACTTAAAAGTTAGTCATCAAGCGTCTTACTCACAGTTTCAGCGAAGTGTAGGACTGAATCTTAAGTGTCACGCTCAGAGCTGAATTACAACATTACTATGTGCCGTAAACGGAATTTTAGGTAACGTCATAGAAATGACCAATCACGGAAGGGAATCCCCTTGTCTAAGAATAAAGAAATATCTTAGAAATATTTAAGCGGACAATGGGAGTGTATATTTTGACAATAAACTACAAAATAATACAAAACAAACAATATTGGCAATGAATCAAAAATAAATGTTTCCTTTTCTTTCCAATTCATTAATTAGGCAACTAATTTGAAACTGGTGTGGATGGCTTTATATATACTAGCCCACTGCAGCCACATGCAGAAATCAACATGGACAAAAATAATACCCGCTCTGTCTAAACCAAGGGTCGGCAACCTGCGCCGCCCTAGTGGCTCTCTGGAGCTTTTTCAAAAATATATGAAAAATGGAAATGATGAAAGGAAAAAAACATATTTTTTGTTTTAATAGGGTTTCTGTCGGAGGACAAACATGACACAAACCTCCCTAATTGTTATAAAGCAAACTGTTTTTATTAAACATGCTTCACTGATTCAAGTATTTGGCGAGCGCCGTTTTGTCCTACTAATTTTGGCAGTCCTTAAACTCACCCTAGTTTGTTTACATGTATAACTTTCTCCGACTTTCTAAGACGTGATTTATGCCCCTTTTTTTTCTGTCTCATTTTGTCCACCAAACTTTTAACGTTGTGCATGAATGCACAAAGGTGAGTTTTGTTGATGTTATTGACTTGTGTGGAATTCTAATCAGACAAATTTGGTCACTGCATGACTGCAAGCTAATCAATGCTAACATGTTATTTAGGCTAGCTATATGTACATTTTGCATCATTACGCCTCGTTTGTAGCAATATTTGAGCTCATTTATTTTTCTTTAAGTCCTCATAATTCAGTTTATATCTCATGACACACTATTTGTATGTAATATGGCTTTTAATCTTTTGCGGCTTTAGACATATTTGTTTTTGTATTTTTGGTCCAATATGGCTCTTTCAACATTTTGGGTTGCCGACCCCTGGTCTAAACGACACCGTTTGATCAGCTGCTCGTCATCAAACAAAGCCAGGACATCCTTCCACTCCCTGAACGTTCGCGCACGTCTCTCTCGTCTCACTGCCATTCCCCGCTGGCAACTCCTAACCACTTAGGACACCTCTGAAGGGCTCTTAAATATCGTGGAGAGTAGGAGTGATTCTTAGACTTAAGAAAGTTGATAAATAGCTTTTATTCTTAAGTTTGAGAGTAAAACGAAATTCCTCAAATTCTCAGGACTTAAGTGTAAAAGGGCACTCTAAGACGCTTGATAAATACGGCCCCTGGTCAATGTAGAGCAGGGCTGTTTAAATGACCATACTATCCCCCGGGTTCATTTTAAAAACTTGGGGAAAAAAAATTTTCAGCAAACTTCGAAAAAAAAATCGAAACTGCACCTATTGTTAAAAGGAACTACACCACTATAAGCTTATTGAAAATCCTTGCATTGACATTTTAACTCTGTTAGCAAACAAAGAACACTGGAGCCAAAGTTTTGATTTAATGTAAACTGAGGCGTTCCTCAAGGAACCTCTTTAAGACTGCAGGACAAAGTGGTCCAATTCAGATTTTTTTTTTTAAACTTTTTTTTTTTTCCAGCTGACTGTTTACACCGCAAGTAAAATGGGATTTTTATCATACTCTAGTAGAGTGGTTCTCAACCTTTTTTCAGTGATGTACCCCCTGTGAACATTTTTTAAATTCAAATACCCCCTAATCAGAGTAAAGCATTTTTGGTTGAAAAAAAGATAAAGAAGTAAAATACAGCACTATGTCATCAGTTTCTGATTTATTAAATTTTCTAACGATGCAAAATATTGCTCATTTGTAGGGTTTTTTTTCATCTATTTGGAAAAAAAGATATAAAAATAACTAAAAACTTGTTGAAAAATAAACAAGTGTTTCAATTATAAATAAAGATTTCTA
This sequence comes from Nerophis ophidion, assembly GCF_033978795.1. NCBI lineage: Eukaryota > Metazoa > Chordata > Actinopteri > Syngnathiformes > Syngnathidae > Nerophis > Nerophis ophidion. Next base: position 11,215,842 of record NC_084636.1, on the reverse strand, counting down.
CACATAGAAGTAATCATCAACTTAAAGTGCCCTCTTTGGGGATTGTAATAGAGATCCATCTGGATTCATCGACTTCATTCTAAACATTTCTTCACAAAAAAATACATCTTTAACACCAATATTTATGGAAAATGTTGTATTTCTTTTTACAGTTTATGAACTTACATTCATATTTTGTTGAAGTATTATTCAATAAATACATTTATAAAGGATTTTGAATTGTTGCTATTTTTAGAATATTTAAAAAGAATCTCACGTACCCCTTGGCATACCTTCAAGTACCCCCAGGGGTACGCGTACCCTCATTTGAGAACCACTGCTCTAGTATAAAGGCACACAAGCTCCAATGTGTCCTCCACGTCACAGTTCCATAAGGTGAAAACAAAAGTAGTTGAACGACTACAAAATAAAAGACACCACTATAGATCAATCAATCAATGTTTATTTATATAGCCCTAAATCACAAGTGTCTCAAAGGGCTGCACAAGCCACAACGTCATCCTCGGTTCAGATCCCACATCAGGGCAAGGAAAAACTCAACCCAGTGGGATGACAATGAGAAACCTTGGAGAGGACCACAGATGTGGGTGATCCCTCCGCCCCCTCTAGAGGAGAATGTGCAATGTACGTCGAGTGGGTCTAGCATAATACTGTGAAAGTCCGGTCTATAGTGGATCTAACATAATAGTAAGAGTTCAGTCTGTAGTGGATCTAACATAATAATGAGAGTCCAGTCCATAGTGGATCTAACATAATAGTGAGAGTCCAGTCCATAGTGGATTTATATAATAGTGAGAGTCCAGTCCATAGTGGATTTATATAATAGTGAGAGTCCAGTCCATAGTGGATCAAACATAATAGTGAGAGTCCAGTCCATAGTGGATCTAACATAATAGTGAGAGTTCAGTCCATAGTGGATCTAACATTATAGTGTGAGAGTCTAGTCCATAGTAGATCTAACATAATAGTGAGAGTTCAGTCCATAGTAGATCTAACATAATAGTGAGAGTTCAGTCCATAGTGGATCTAACATAATAGTGAGAGTTCAGTTCATAGTGGATCTAACATAATAGTGAGAGTCCAGTCCATAGTGGATCTAACATAATAGTGAGAGTCTAGTCCATAGTAGATCTAACATAATAGTGAGAGTTCAGTCCATAGTGGATCTAACATAATAGTGAGAGTCCAGTCCATAGTGGATCTAACATAATAGTGAGAGTCCAGTCCATAGTGGATCGAACATTATAGTGTGAGAGTCTAGTCCATAGTAGATCTAACATAATAGTGAGAGTTCAGTCCATAGTGGATTTAACATAATAGTGAGAGTCCAGTCCATAGTGGATCTAACATAATAATGAGAGTCCAGTCCATAGTGGATCTAACATAATAGTGAGAGTCCAGTCCATAGTGGATCTAACATAATAGTGAGAGTCCAGTCCATAGTGGGGCCAGCAGGAGACCATCCCGAGCGGAGACAGGTCAGGAGCACAGAGACGTCCCCCAACTGATGCACAGACGACCGATCAATCCTGGGTCCCGACTTTGGACAGCCAGCACTTCATCCATGGCCACCGAACCTGTGACCCCCCCCTGCCCCCCCACGAAGGAGAGGGGGGCAGAGCAAAAAAGAAACGGCAGATCAACTGGTCTAAAAGGGGGGTCTATTAAAAGGCGAGAGTATACAATTGAGTTTTAAGATGGGACTTAAATGCTTCTAATTACCCTGCTGTAGTGTCCTTAAGTACCCTGAAAACCGTTCTAAAACATATTATATTTTGTATATCATATTTTTCAATTGGCTAAAATTACCTTCCAGTTTGGATTTATTGCACCACCTGTTATTTTGGCACATGTTTGACAGCCGGCCTTTGCGTTTTCATATGGACGTTTTTTTTAAAACACCTTTGGTATGAATTTATATTTGTGTGAAATGTTACTTTCAACTTGCTTTTGTCTCCTCTGTGCTTCTGTTGTGTAGTTTGGCGAGTTGGGAGGATTCACCGCCATCCAGACGAAGCTCAACGTGGAGGAGATCGAAATAGCCGTAAGACTAACTCCCCGCATCCCCGACATGCTTACACACAGGCTGACATGTCTATAAGAGTCACGGAATACTTTCCACCCAGCGAACAGACTGGTTGACTCGAGCCTTTTTCCCGTCGGTCTGCTCTCAGCTGCATGGGGGCTTGTAGGTCGGACTCATGTTGCCGCTGTGTAATGTTTCAAATGCTCTGTTGTCGTCTCCTCTGAGGCGTCCTTGTATTGACGCTCCCTCTGTAGGAACCTCGCCGGAAGCACGGCGGTGTGAAGCCATTGATTTTTATGAGGGGGGGCACGCTTGTGCGTGTGTTTGAGCATCGCTCTTCCCTTTTGAGCATTAGCATATTAATAGGTGAGGGGAAGCGGAAGCACATTGGTGTTGCGCCCTCTCGAGCATTACAGTTTGTAAGCTGTCAAACAAACATAGCCAGCCGAAAGCCGGTGAAAGTGAGAGGTGAGCGTATAATGGAGGGTACTTCAGGCTCCCAGGGGAGACCCATTCACTTGTCTGCTGTGAGCAGGAAGTCAAGTGCGGGAGTGAATAGCAGAACAGAAGCAGCACGAGTCGACACAGAATGGAATCGGACAAAGAAACTATTCATTTATGTGTCCGTTCATTTAGCCGCAGCGATTATAAAACATTGGTTAAAAAAAGCAGCCAGGCTCATTTGTGTGAACCCTTCCGCTTACATTTAGAATGTCCACCCATCCATCTTTTTCCGCTTATCCGAGGTCGGGTCGCGGGGGCAGCAGCCTAAGCAGGGAAGCCCAGACTTTCCTCTCCCCAGCCACTTCGTCCAGCTCTTCCCGGGGGATCCCGAGGCAGAGATAGTCTTCCCAGCATGTCCTGGGTCTTCCCCGTGGCCTCCTACAGGTTGGACTTGCCCTAAACACCTCCCTAGGGAGGCATTCGTGTGGCATCCTGACCAGATGCCCGAGCTGGCTCCTCTCCATGTGGAGGAGCAGCAGATTTACTTAGAGCTTCTCACCCTATCTCTAAGGGAGAGCCGCGCCATCCGGCGGAGGAAACTCATTTCGGCTATTTGTACCTGTGATTTTTTCCTTTCGGTCATAACCCAAAGCTCATGACCATAGGTGAGGATGGGAACATAGATCGACCGGTAAATTGAGAGCTTTGCCTTCCGGCTCAGCTCCTTCTTCACCACAACGGATCGATACAGCGTCCGCGTTACTGAAGATGCCACCTGTCGATCTCACGATCCACTCTTCCCTCACTCCGAGGTACTTGAACTCCTCCACTTGGGGCAAGATCTCCTCCCCAACCCAGAGATGGCACGCCACCCTTTTCCGGGCGAGAACCACGGACTCGGACTTGGAGGTGCTGTTTCCCATCCCAGTCGCTTCACACTCTGCTGCGAACCGATCCAGTGAGAGCTGAAGATCCTGGCCAGATGAAGCCATCAGGACCACGTCATTTGCAAAAAGCAGACATAATCCGGCAGCCACAAAACCAGATCCCCTCAACGCCTTGACTGCGCCTAGAAATTCTGTCCATAAAAGTTATGAACAGAATCGGTGACAAAGGACAGCTTTGGCGCAGTCCAACCTTCACTGGAAACGGGTCTAACTTACTGCCGGCAATGCGGACCAAGCTCTGACACTAATTGTACAGAATTTAGAATATCCATCCATCCATTTCCTACCGCTTATTCCCTTTGGGGTCGTGGGGGGCGCTGGTGCCTATCTCAGCTATAATCGGGCGGAAGGCGGGGTACACCCCTGGACAAGTCGCCACCTCATCACAGAGCCAACACAGATAGACAGACAACATTCAGACTCAGATTCACACACTAAGGCCAATTTAGTGTTGCCAATCAACCTATCCCAAGGTGCATGTCTTTGGAAGTGAGAGGAAGCCGGAGTACCCGGAAGGAACCCACGCATTTACGGGGAGAACAGGCAAATTCCACACAGAAAGATCCCGAGCCCGGAATTGAACCCAGGACTTCGTATTGTGAGGCAGACACACTAACTCCTCTGCCACCGTGAAGCCCGAATTTAGATCGTATTTGTTTTAAATACATTAAATAGCTTCTGTCCTATTGCTTGTATTCAGACACGTGACTTCTTCGCAGAAGTGAAAACCAGTGGTGGTCAACGAACTTGTTGTACAGCAAGCTGGCGCGAACTATCTGAGTACAAAAGAGGCTTAAATCTTCCTGCAAAAAGCAGATACCAGCAAAAAATCTAACCATGCAATGGAATAGAGTCCTGTACTTTATCAAAAAAAAAGTTTTGCGAGGGATATCACGAATTATACGTCACTCCCATTTTAAAGCCTATCGGACTATTGTGCTCCAGAATACCAAACTGAATAGAAGAATGTTGTTGACAAAGTGAAAAGGGGATATTTAGCCCTCTGCCCCCCAAAAACGTGTGGAGCATTTTACTCTTGTCATACGGGGGCCTCAAAAAACAATTCTAAAGTTCGGAAAACCCCTTTTTTGAACTAAAAGAGAAAGTAATGGATCGAAGTTTGGTGTGTCTCACCTGATCTTTTCTGTTCCACAGTGCATTTCCGCTCTGGTCCAGCCTCTGGGTGTTTGTGCCGAATACCTCAACTCTAGCCTTGTCCAGGTGAGTTATGTCCAAATATCTCATGTTTACTATTTGTTCTGGAGTTATCACATCTATTTAGTCTCCGACAGTCACTCAGTGCATGGTTTACGAAAACAAACGCTACGGGACACTTATTAAAATTTTTTGGGACCAAAAACCTTATCATTAAGTCAATAGCTGTTACTTTAGGCCACCTGTGTCCAACTCAAAGCCCGGGGGCCAGATCTGTCCCGCAAAAGTCAAGTACATTATCTTTTTTTATACTAAATGTTTTCTTTCTTTCTGTTTTAACTGAAAAAAAAAATATTGTACTGCATGCAATTGCATATATATCGTATTTCCTTGAATTGCTGCAGGGCAAAAGTATGCGCCTGCCTTGAATTACTGCCGGGTCTAACTCGATTCGCAAAATAATTAGCGCATACTTAGTATTACCGCCTGGTCAAACTTGTGACGTCACGGGTGACACTTCCCCTGTCATCATTTTTAAAATGGAGGCGGCTTATTTCAAAACCGGTAATTTGAAATCGCATAAAGGGCAGACGATTAAGAGCTATCCAGTAGGATTTAAGGTCCAAGCTTACATCACACTCAAATTTTTACTGCATGCCTTTGGTAAGCGCAGGAGTGAGAAGAGGTTTTAAATTAATTAGCGCCCCGGCGGCAATTCAAGGAAATACGGTACTTTTATTTTGTAGTTAACTCAAATAACAATGGTAGGTATGACTAACACTAACACCATTACTATTAATTGTCTGGAAAAGTCGCTCTCAAAGTTTTTTCACCAAGTACCACCTCAGAAAACACTTAGCTCTCCAGGTACAACCATAAAGGCCAACATAAAAATACAATAGCGTAGTAGGCCTAAGTATTCATTGAAATGTGGCAGTGGTTTTATTTATTTAGTATTTTAGGCTACTGTAATATTACACACAGTTTGAACAGTAAGACTGTGTTTGAAACTAGGGAAAAAAACATAATACTATAATCGAGTGATTTTTTTTTTTTTGGTGTACCACTAGATCATGGGTATCAAACAAATTTTATTTTATACCAGGGGCCGCATAGAGGAAAATCTGTGCACTCGCGGGCCGGTCTATTAAAAACATGGCATTAAAACTAAAAAATAAAGACAATTTCAAATCGTTTTTTTTTTTTGTGTGTCTTACTTTGGCCAAAAAAAGAACAAACGCATTCTGAAAATGTTACAATAAAAATATAGAAAAAAAATACCGGGCAGCGGTAAAGTTTAGATCCATGAAGGAAAGAAGAAAATGAATGAATGTTTATAACTGAATAAATGTAAATATGCATAAAAAACTTTCATTTTTTTTAATGAATTAAGTAACGTTTATGACAATCTTTTTCTAAAACACAATATAGAATGTGAGATAAAACAGAATAATGCATATTTTATCATCCGGGGGCCGGATTTGGCCCGCGGGCCTTGAATTTGACACCCCTGCACTATCTGGAACCCACATACCACAGTTAGAGAATCCCTGGTCTAGAATGAACTTATGCCGTCTTTAAGTTGAAGTTGAGTAATTTTTTTGAATTTTTTTGGCAAAACACATTAGCCGCTGTAAATCATTTGTTTAAGGTCATGAAGTTGAATGATGGCGACACTTTTGTTACTGGATACTTTCTCATTTGCTTCTGCCTGGTGACTTTTTATGCTTAAGTAATTATATTTAAATAACAGTTGTATATTTTGATAAATGTGGGGTTGTAGGCTGCAATATTGTTTGATTACGGACACTTATTTAATGTTTCTTCATTAGCGTTTCCTATTATGCAGCTCATTTTTATTTGACAGTTATTGAAATATCTTGTGTGACATCATGCACAAAAGTTCACTTTATTTGATTTAAACTTGTGGTGGCGTTCTGTACAAAAAGTGCACTTTAATTTAGTGTTGTTTCGATATGTCATCTTAGTGACATCATGCACAAAGTGCACTAACGGGTTGTTTTAAAATGTCTCTGACAATCTTGTACTTTCTGTTTTGGAAATTACATGAATGTTTGTGCCACCGCTTAATAACTGTTTAATAAATACAGTTTTGGTAAATTTACCTAGTTGTGATTTCCCTTTCTGCATGAAAGTTTAAAATTTGCATATATTAATGCAGTATGAAGAAGAATGTTTTAATGTAGACACATAGAATCATCATACTGGTGTGATTATATGCATCAAGTGTTCATTCAAGGCTAAGGCAAAATATCGAGATGTGTATCGTGACATGGCCTAAAAATCTTGAGATATTAATAAAAGGCCATATCGCCCAGCTCTAATGTGAAACATCCAGAATTTGTTTCCTTTTCAGTTTTTTTCCACTCACTTTTGGTAGTTATTCCTCTCTCCTATAGCATCTGTCACAATTACACATGCGTGTGTCATAAACGGCCAATTATGTAAATTTGACAATAATGTCATTTCGGCTACATTGTGGTTATCTCCAACCACACATTTTCAAGCGTTGTTGATTTACAGTGTGGATATGACCTGGACTCAAGGGGATGGATCAAATGCAGTGGTTAATTTCTCCACACCTAGAGTGTGTGTGTGCGTGCGTGCGTGCGTGCGTGGTGTGGCGTTCTTTAACTATGTGCATGTTCTCCTCCCACAAAGATAAACAAAGCACTCCCTTGTTTTCTTTGTTCCAGCCTATGCTTGATCCAGTTATCCATAAGATGATCACATATGTACAGAACCTGGAGGAAAAGGACCTTAAAGACAAAGTAAGGTTTTGTGTCTTGTGTACCTTTTATGTGATCTTGCTATTGATATTATAGAGACGAAGCCGCATACAATGTTCTGTTTTCAATTTGTACAAAAACCCAAACCAGTGATGTTGGCACGTTGTGTAAATGGTAAATAAAAACAAAATACAATGATTTGCGACTCATTTTCAATCTACATTCAATTGAGTAGACTGCAAAGACAAAATATTTATTGTTCGAACTGGAAAACTTTGTTATTTTTTGCTCATTTGGAATTTGATGCCTGCAACATGTTTTAAAAAAGCTGGCACAAGTGGCATAAAAGAGTGAAAAAGTTGAAGAATGCTCATCAAACACTTATTTGGAACATCCCACAGGTGAACAGTCTAATTGGGAATAGGTGGGTGCCGTGATTGGGTATAAAAGCAGCTTCCATGAAATGCTCAGTCGTTCACAAACAAGGATTGGACAAGGGTCACCACATTGTGAATAAATGTTTAAGAACATTTCTCAACCAGCTTTTGCAAGGAATTTAGGGATTTCACCATCAACAGTCCGTAATATCATCAAAAGGTTCAAAGAATCTGGAGAAACAAACATGTGACCTTCGATCCCTCAGGCGGTCCTGCACCAAAATGCGACATCAGTGTGTAAAGGATATCACCACATGGGCTCAGTAATACTTCAGAAAACCACTGTCAGTAAGTACAGTTGGTCGCTTCATCTGTAAGTGCAAGTTAAAACTGTACTATGCAAATCAAAAGCCATTTATCAACAACATCCAGAATTGTTTCGCTAGGCCTGAGCTCATTTAAGATGGACTGATGCAAAGTGGAAAAGTGTTCTGTGGTCTGACGAGTCCACATTTCAAATTGTTTTTGGAAACTGTGGACGTCGTGTCCTCCGGAACAAAGAGGAAAAGAACCCTCCAGATTGGTATCGGCGCGAAGTTCAGAAGCCAGCATCTGTGATGGTATGGGGGTGTATTAGTGCCCAAAGCATGGGTAACTTACACATCTGTGAAAGCACCATTAATGCTGAAAGGTACATACAGGTTTTGGAGCAACATTTGTTGCCATCCAAGCAACGTTATCATAGACGCTCCTGCTTATTTCAGCAAGAAAATGCCAAGCCACGTGTTACAACAGTTTGGCTTCATAGTTAAAGAATGCGGGTACTAGACTGGCCTGCCTGTAGTCCAGACCTGTTTCCCATCGAAAATGTGTGGCGCAATATGAAGCCTAAAATACCACGTTTACCCCGGACTGTTGAACAACTTAAGCTGTACATCAAGCTAAAAATGGAAATAATTCCACCTGAAAAGCTTCAAAAATTGGTCTCCTCCGTTCCCAAACATTTACTGAGTGTTGTTAAAAGGAAAGGCCATGTAACACAGTGGTCAAAATGCCTCTGTGACAACTTTTTTGCAATGTGTTGCTGCCATTAAATTCTAAGTTAATGATTATTTGCACAAAAAAAAAAAAAAATTCTCAGTTCAAACATTAAATATCTAGTATTTACAGTCTATTCAATTGAATATAAGTTGAAAATGATTTGCATATCATTGTATTTCGTTTTATTTACGAATTGCACAACGTGTCAACTTCACTGGTTTTGGGTTTTGTAGATCACCTCCTGTGGCCCTATTAGGTTTTTCTGCTTAAATTTTCTACTCAAGTGAAACAAAGGATTAACAAATCCTTCACTGTATTCTGTCATTTTTTTCCCTTTAAACCGTAGCGGCTGGTGAGCATTCCAGACCTCCTGTCGGCCATCAAGCTGCTGTGCATGAAGTTCCAGAGGGACATGGTCGCAGTGGTGGACGACCTGCGGCTGGACACGCTGCTGCGCATGCTTAAAACCCCCCATTTCTCCACCAAGATGAACTCCCTCAAAGAGGCCAGCCCCCAGACTCGCACATTCCTCTCCACTTTTGGTGACCTTTTCCAGTTTTTGACCCTGTCTTTTGTCTTGCAGGTGACAAAGTTGATAGAGGAGAGCACGGTGGCAAAGACTGTAAAGAACGCTATAGACACAGATAAACTGCTAGATTGGCTTGTGGAGAACTCTGTCCTGTCAATAGCACTGGAGGGTAAGAAGTACAAGAATAAACATACTTTGATTTATATCAGGGATGTCCAGACTACGGCCCAATGGCATCTTCAATTTGGCACGCGAAACGTCATGGGTAATATAAAGAATCTTCCTCGCATTCATTTTAAAGGACTTCATTTTAAACTGCGGGGACGTCGTGGCTCGATTGGTAGAGCGGCTGGGCCAGCACACGGAGGGTTCCTGGTCACGTCCGTTGTGTCCTTGAGCAAGACACGTCTCCTGTGCACCTTATGGGTTGTGGTTAGGACCGTGCATGGCAGCTCACCATCAGTGTGTGAATGTGGAAATGGTGTCATGGCGCTATGAGTACCTTGAAAATAGAAAACCACTACACAAGTATAACCAATATGAGTAATACAGGTCAATGATCTTTATGCTCTGAACAGACCTATGCTAAGCATTATTTTATATGACCCAATGCAAACAACCTTCCCTAGTCATGGTGCAAAAAAAAAGTGAACAGACATAGTCACACATAACACAACATTCCTTTTTGGATTGTATATAAAATGTCACAATTACACCCATTTAAATTGTTGATGTTATTGACTTATGTGGAGTGTGCTAATCAGACATATTTGGTCACGGCATGACTGCAAGCTAATCGACGCTAACATGCTATTTAGGCTAGCTGTATGTACATATTGCATCATTATGCCTTATTTGTAGCTATATTTGCATGCAGCCATTGCCTCCACCCACATTTAATGCCAAACAAACACATACCAATCGTTGATTAGAAGGCGATCGCCGAATTCGTCCGAGCTTCCTCGCGTGCCGCTGTCTGTCGTCCACACTCCAACCATCCGTTTCTGTTGAATCGCTTACGGCGCTGAAATCCGAGTCTGAATCCGAGCTATACTTTTCTGTTCTATCCACCATGTTTGTTTCTGTGTGGTCACGCTGTGACGTCACAGGATAATGGACGGGTGGATATAACGACGGTTAAATCAGGTTATTGAAGCCGTTTTTCGGGATATTGCGTGATGGGTAAAAATTTTGAGTAAAACTTCGAAAAATAAAATAAGCCATTGAAACTGATTTTTATTGGTTTTAACCCTTCAGAAATTGTGATAATGTTCTCCTTTAAAATGCAAAACACTTCACACTTATCCATGTTTGGTGCATTTTAGCTGCTTGATCTTTCTGATTGATTGCAAAACTTTAAGGACATTCTCATGGAAGTAAACAAGACTCTTAATATCCAATTATATTAATTATTAATTAAATATCCAATATGTTATATAATGTACATATATAGGCAGCATTGTGGTCCAGGGGTTAGTGCATGTGCCTCACAATACGAAGGTCCTGAGTAGTCCTGGGTTCAATCCCAGGCTCGGGATCTTTCTGTGTGGAGTTTGCATGTTCTCCCGGTGATTACGTGGGTTCCCGCCGGGTACTCCGGCTTCCTCCCACTTCCAAAAAAGATGCACCTGAGAATAGGTTGATTGGCAACAATAAATTAGCCCTAGTGTGTGAATGTTGTCTGTCTATCTGTGTTGGCCCTGCGATGAGGTGACGACTTTTCCAGCGTGTACCTCGCCTTCCGCCCGCGACCCCAAAAAGGACAAGCGGTAGAAAATGGATGGATGAATGTACATATATGAATAGGCTCCACATCATAACATGCATCTTTTGAGATGATTTATAATACTTACAATATGTTAGGGATTTAACAATTTGAAAATTTAATATTACCGTTATTGTGACCAAAACGATCATGGTTATCATTATTACATTATATTGTTAATTGTACTCAAAAAGTACTTATACACACACACTGAAATATTTTAAGCAAGCCTGATTAAAAAAAAAAAAAAAATCAATTAATAGTCACCCATCCATCCATTTTCTACTGCTTATTCCCTTTCGGGGTCGCGGGGGGCGCTGTCGCCTATCTCAGCTACTATCGGGCGGAAGGCGGGGTACACCCTGGACAAGTCGCCACCTCATCGCAGGGCCAACACAGATAGACAGACAACATTCACACTCACATTCACACACTAGGGCCAATGTAGTGTTGCCAATCAACCTATCCCCAGGTGCATGTCTTTGGAAGTGGGAGGAAGCCGGAGTACCTGGAGGGATCCCACGCATTCACGGGGAGAACATGCAAACTCCACACAGAAAGATCCAGAGCCTGGATTTGAACCCAGGACTGCAGGACCTTAGTATTGTGAGGCAGACGCACTAACCCCTCTTCCATCGTGAAGCCCCATATAGTCACCCAAAATATTTATTCATAAATACCATTCTGTTTTAAGAGCGCACAGCCTGTAGGTTAATTCTGCACAATTGAATAGCTTTTGATTGATTGATTGAAACTTGTATTAGTAGATTGCACAGTACAGTAAATATTCCGTACAATTGACCACTAAATGGTAACACTCCAATAAGTGTTTCAACTTGTTTAAGTCGGGGTCCACGTTAATCAATTCATGGTAATTCATCGCCAGCTTAGTCACAAGCAATGTGTTTATACAAGTTTAGATTGTTGTATGATGTTTGCAATGGGGAAACACATTATGGACCCCGACTTAAACAAGTTGAAACACTTATTGGAGTGTTACCATTTAGTGGTCAATTGTACGGAATATTTACTGTACTGTGCAATCTACTAATAAAAGTTTCAATCAATCAATCAATCAAAAGCTATTCAATTGTGCAGATTTAACCTACAGGCTGTGCGCTCTTAAAACAGAATGGTATTTATGAATAAATATTTTGGGTGACTATTAATTGATTTTTTTTTTTTTTTTTAATCAGGCTTGCTTAAAATATTTCAGTGTGTGTGTAACTTGTTTAAGTCGGGGTCCACGTTAATCAATTCATGGTAATTCATCGCCAGCTTAGTCACAAGCAATGTGTTTATACAAGTTTAGATTGTTGTATGATGTTTGCAATGGAGAAACACATTAGGTAGGTGTGGTGAAATTTCTCTATGCGTTTGACCCGTACCCTTGGTGAGAGGAGCAGTGAGCAGCAGCGGTGACCACGCTCTTGGATTCTTGTTAGCCTTTAGGCTAGCTAGCAATGCGTGCGCTCTTGTGCGCTAGTCGCCTGCTGCCAGCTAACAATTATCTTTTATCGATTTTGCAATTAGCCACGCTAACTGCTAGTTAGCAGTTTATGCGGTAGCTGCTAGTTAGATATTTTTGCACAAGCTTTCTTCCACAGTAAATGAACACTATCACCAGCCTTTATGTTTATTGAATTACAGTACGGTTATCAATCACGGTTATTTGACAAATATAATTGGACAAGTAATACAAACTTTTGGGAGTTTTACCACCGTTTATCATTAATAACCGGTAAGTGTTACATCCCTACAAAATGTATTGCCAATTTTATGTTGAATATTTTAACCATTTCATGATTATTTTGCATACAGGTATAAAATTTTTTGTATTATTAAATATATTTTTAAATAAATATTAAAAGTAAAAAACATTTGTATGACCTTATCAAATGGGCAGTTTGTAACATTTACACAGATGCCTACAGGTAGCTAGCTTCCCAATGTATTTTAGTTAGTTGAGTCTTTATTTGAAGGAACAATGCACAGAAACATTAACCTCAAAGACAGATATGTTCTGTACCAGATTATCGCTAAATAGCTCATTTCCATCTGCAGTCCCTGGCTACCTAAACTAAAGGGATACAAAAATCATGCAATAAAATTATGACAATAAAATCATACTATAGCATGTAATCAAATCAAGAAAAGTCATAAAATACCCTTTCATGGACACATACTTAATATACAATACAACCACGCCTCATTTACATCATCACACAAAGACAATACATGCTCTTGTTCACATCTGTCTTCTTTTGTAAAAAACAACAATGATTTTAACAGACACACCTCACAATTTACAACAAAAATGCTCTTATGGATAAATATAATACACATTAAGTTGATGTGTCAAACATAGTGCCCACCTTATTGACCGTGTGAGCTGCTTTGATTGCTCCAAAGCCACTTTTTAATTTCAATTGTGAATGAAGAGTACCGGTAATCTGTTAGACTTTTTAAGCATTATATCCCTCCCAGGACGAATTGACGTTACTACGAACATAGGTAACACGTGCACGAATATTAGCTTTGGGTGTTGGCAAATAATAGCGGTTAGCGTAAGCTATCATTGAATGTATATTCGATCATCTTGGACTGCTTTTGTGTGCATGCGCTTCCTGCGCATACGTGTGGGCAAGACAGGGTCAGTCGCCATAAAAACCCTTGAATTTTATTTGGGTCGTAAAAAACGTAAATGTGAAAAATGTAGATAACGGTAAAACAAATGTGTGAGTGTTAAACCACTGACCTTTAACTACTTAAGAGGGTTAAATCATAGACCTTAAAATGACAAAGTGCAGATCTGCACTGTCCTTAATAAAGCATTAGTACATCATTTGGCTGTATTATCTTTGTAAAGGCAGAATGTATTGATATAGGCCTTGTTTAATGTACTGAATCGGATTAAATGTGTGTTGAATGTAGTGTCCAGTATTGCATGTGTATTCCCTCTACAGTGGGGCAAAAAAGTATTCAGTCAGCCACCGATTGTGCAAGTTCTCCCACTTAAAATGATGACAGAGGTCTGTAATTTTTGTCATAGGTACGCTTCAACTGTGAGAGACAGAACGTGAAAAAAAAAATCCAGGAATTCACATTGTAGGAATTTTAAAGATTTTATTTGTAAATTATGGTGGAAAATAAGTATTTGGTCATCCATTCAAAGCTCTCACTGATGGAAGGAGGTTTTGGTTAAAAATCTCATGATTCATGGCCCCATTCATTCTTTCCTTAACACGGATCAATCGTCCTGTCCCCTTAGCAGAAAAACAGCCCCAAAGCATGATGTTTCCACCCCCATGCTTCACAGTAGGTATGGTGTTCTTGGGATGCAACTCAATATTCTTCTTCCTCCAAACACGATGAGTTGAGTTTATACCAAAAAGTTCTATTTTGGTTTCATCTGACCACATGACATTCTCCCAATCCTCTGCTGTATCATCCATGTATCCATTTTGGTATAAACTCAACTCGTCGTGTTTGGAGGAAGAAGAATACCGAGTTGCATCCCAAGAACATCACACCTACTGTGAAGCATGGGGTGGAAACATCATGCTTTGGGGCTGTTTTTCTGCTAAGGGGACAGGACGATTGATCCGTGTTAAGGAAAGAATGAATGGGGCCATGTATCGTGAGATTTTGAGCCAAAACCTCCTTCCCTCAGTGAGAGCTTTGAATGTTTGACCAAATACTTATTTTCCACCATCATTTACAAATAAATTCTTTAAAATTCATACAATGTGAATTCATAGATTTTTTTTTCTCATTCTGTCTCTCACAGTTGAAGTGTACCAATGATGAAATTTACAGACCTCTGTCATCATTTTAAGTGGGAGAACTTGCACAATCGGTGGCTGACTAAATACTTTGTTGCCCCACTGTATATCCGGTCAGAAACACTTTATACACTTTCTTATTAGTCAAAGGTTTATAATGAATATTTTCCAGGTAACATTGACCAGGCTCAGTACTGTGAGAGAATTAAGGGCATCATTGAGCTTCTTGGAAGTAAGCTCTCCCTGGACGAACTCTCCAAAATCTGGAGGATACAGGTTCGCTCCAATTCCTGTTTTACTCCACTCCAAAATGGACAAATGTCTGACCCTTAATTCGTATGTTTGGGTATTCCAGGCAGGCCAGTCGTCAACCGTGATCGAGAACATCCACACCATCATCGCCGCAGCCGCCGTCAAGTTCAGTTTCGATCAGCTCACCCACCTGTTTGTGCTCATTCAGAAGGTGGGCGAAACATTGCCGCTAAAAGCATTGTGCTTCCTTTTAAAAACATGTGTGACTGTCACCCAGAGCTGGGAGGTGGAGAGCGACCGCGTTAGGCAGAAGCTGCTCAGTCTCATCGGGAGGATCGGCAGGGAGGCTCGCTCCGAGGCCACCACGGGCAAGGTGAGTTGGACAGCAGCCTTTTCGAAAATCCATCGTATTGGAACCTCTTAGCCCGAAAAAGAGTTGGGATGTGCGGATCGATACCTGCCGATACCTGATATTTTTTCTCTAATATCAAAATATCGATACTTTTCATACTTTAGTTATTTGAGATAATGTGTATCATTAACAGGAAATAAGTGTAAAAAAGTACCGATGAGCAGGTCTATTCAGGTCTTTTTTCATACAAAAGGCACACTAAATTATAAGGCGCATTAAGGTGGTCATGTTATGATTTATCGGTTGGGGACATCTCTGCGCTGCTGACCTGTTTCCTCTCGGGATAGTCCCCTGCTGGCCCCACTATGTACTGGACTCTCACTATTATGTTGGATCCACTATGGACTGGACTCTCACTATTATGTTAGATCCACTATGGACTGTAATCTCACTATTATGTTTGATCCACTATGGACTGGACTCTCACTATTATGTTAGATCCACTATGGACTGGACTCTCATGATTATGTTAGATCCACTATGGACTGGACTCTCACTATTATGTTATATCCACTATGGACTGGACTCTCACACTATTATGTCAGATCTACTATGGACTTGACTCTCACTATTATGTTAGATCCACTATGGACTGGACTCTCACTATTATGTTAGATCCACTATGGACTGGACTATCACAATTATGTTAGATCCACTATGGACTGGACTCTCACTATTATGTTGGATCCACTATGGACTGGACTCTCACACTATTATGTGAGATCCACTATGGACTTGACTCTCACTATTATGTTAGATCAACTATGGACTGGACTCTCACTATTATATTAGATCCACTATGGACTGGACTCTCACTATTATGTTAGATCCACTATGGACTGGACTCTCACTATTATGTTAGATCCACTATGGACTGGACTCTCACTATTATGTTAGATCCAATATGGACCGGACTCTCACAATTATGTTAGATCCACAAGGGACTAGACTCTCACTCTAATGTTAAATCCTCTATGGACTGGACTCTCACTATTATGTTAGATCCACTATGGACTGGACTCTCACACTATTATGTCAGATGCACTATGGACTTGACTCTCACTATTATGTTAGATCCACTATGGACTGGACTCTCACTATTATGTTAGATCAACTATGGACTGGACTCTCACAATTATGTTAGATCCACTATGGACTGGACTCTCACTATCATGTTAGATCCAGTATGGACTGGACTCTCACACTATTATGTCAGATCCACTATGGACTTGACTCTCACACTATTTTGGCAGATCCACTATGGACTTGACTCTCACTATTATGTTAGATCCACTATGGACTGGACTCTCACACTATTTTGGCAGATCCACTATGGACTTGACTCTCACTATTATGTTAGATCCACTATGGACTGGACTCTCACTATTATGTTAGATCCACTATGGACTGGACTCTCACTATTATGTTAGATCCACTATGGACCGGACTCTCACAATTATGTTAGATCCACAATGGACTAGACTCTCACTCTAATGTTAAATCCTCTATGGACTGGACTCTCACTATTATGTTAGATCCACTATGGACTGGACTCTCACACTATTATGTCAGATCCACTATGGACTGGACTCTCACTATTATGTTAGATCCACTATGGACTGGACTCTCACTATTATGTTAGATCCACTATGGACCGGACTCTCACAATTATGTTGGATCCACAATGGACTAGACTCTCACTCTAATGTTAAATCCTCTATGGACTGGACTCTCACACTATTATGTCAGATCCACTATGGACTTGACTCTCACTATTATGTTAGATCGACTATGGACCGGACTCTCACAATTATGTTAGATCCACAATGGACTAGACTCTCACTCTAATGTTAAATCCTCTATGGACTGGACTCTCACTATTATGTTAGATCCACTATGGACTGGACTCTCACACTTTTATGTCAGATCCACTATGGACTTGACTCTCACGATTATGTTAGATCCACTATGGACTGGACTCTCACCATTATGTTATATCCACTATGGACTGGACTCTCACACTATTATGTCAGATCTACTATGGACTTGACTCTCACTATTATGTTAGATCCACTATGGACTGGACTCTCACTATTATGTTAGATCCACTATGGACTGGACTCTCACTATTATGTTAGATCCACTATGGACTGGACTCTCACAATTATGTTAGATCCACTATGGACTGGACTCTCACTATCATGTTAGATCCACTATGGACTGGACTCTCACACTATTATTTCAGATCCACTATGGACTTGACTCTCACTATTATGTTAGATCCACTATGGACTGGACTCTCACTGTTATGTTGTAACCACTATGGAGTGGACTCTCACACTATTTTGGCAGATCCACTACGGACTTGACTCTCATTATTATCTTAGATCCACTATGGACTGGACTCTCACTATTATGTTAGATCCACTATGGACTGGACTCTCACTATTATGTTAGATCCACTATGGACCGGACTCTCACAATTATGTTGGATCCACAATGGACTAGACTCTCACTCTAATGTTGAATCCTCTATGGACTGGACTCTCACTATTATGTTAGATCCACTATGGACTGGACTCTCACACTATTATGTCAGATCCACTATGGACTTTACTCTTACTATTATGTTAGATCCACTATGGACTGGACTCTCACTATTATGTTAGATCCACTATAGACTGGACTTTCACAATACTATGCTAGATCCACTCGACGTCCATTGCACTGGTCGCCCTAGAGGGGGGGAGTCACCCACATCTGCGGTCCGCTCCAAAATTTTTCATTGTCATCTCACTGGCTTGAGTTTTTCCTTGCCCTGATGTGGGATCTGAACCGAGGATGTACAGTTGATGTGGCTTGTGCAGCCCTTTGAGACACTTGTGATTTAGGGCTATATAAATAAACATTGATTGATTGATTGAATTTTTCTAAATGCAAAACACTTCCCTGTGGTCTACATAACATGTGATGGTGGTTCTTTGGTCAAAATGTTGCAAAGATTATGTTTTACAGATTATCTTTAAGACACTTTCTGAGCGTTTCTTTAGGACGTGCTGTTTTGTGGGCGGTCTTATTTACGTGGCTCACCTTCGACAGCGTCTTCTCCCCGCCATCTTTGTTGTAGCGGTGTAGCGTGCAAGGACGGGAGTGGAAGAAGTGTCAAAAGATGGAGCTAACTGTTTGAATGACATACAGACTTAATTTAAATCCATAACGGAGCAGCATCTTCTCGCCCGTGGAAATGTGTCCCGTGAAAAACCGTCCGACCAGAACCCTCTAATAACTAAAGTTCTGTGGGTGACTAATGTAAACTCACTACACCGGTATGTTTTAGCGCTTTGCTAGCTAGTCTACTGACAGATATAAATAAGAACTTTACACTACTTTATATTAGAAATGGCAACAGCGGAGGATGAATGTCCCATAACAAAAAGATAGAGAAAAAGAAGAAGCTCATGACTATGGTGTCGGAACGGACTACAATTGCGGACGCGTGCACATTTTCAGGATTTATGCAGATCCCAAATACACATCCACAGGTACCAGACGGCAAGAAATGTTGCTTTTGCATAATATTGCCAAACAAAACGCCAGATAATATGTCTGCAAATAGGTGCCATTTTGCGGTCATAATAATACTTGTATGTTTAATGCGCTGACAATCCATCAAGCGGTGCGGCTTCATAGCTTACCAAAGTCCTACTATAACCATTTTGACATATTTTTGAGCGCCATTTGTAATGTCCTTTATTTTCAATGGAACATTTAAAGTTTTGGTGTTTACTACCGTCGTTGCAGTCTACACGTATCTCTTATGTATGACTGCCATCTACTGGTCACACTTATCATTACACCATGTACCAAATAAAATCGCTTCGAGGTCGGTAAGCACAACCAGCGTTATTCCGTACATTAGGGTTATAAGCACCGGGTTATAAGGCGCACTGTCGATTTTTGGGAAAATGAAAGGATTTTAAGTGCCCCCTATAGTCCGAAAAATACGGTAACTCAATTTGTGAATGAAGCAATGTGTCTGTCGAATTTAGTACAAGCTGTGAGCCAGATGAAGCTTCCTGATTAACGTGGTTTGGCAGTTTGCAGTTAAATGGCACAGCAGTTGTATGGGTCAGATGGTTTATTTCTTAAAGTGACACACACATCCAGGCTTTGTGGGACACAGTAGAAGGCATCAATGCTTCAATGTTGTTTGACCTATCACTAGTTTATTTTAATCGTGTCAGTCCTAATTGTCACAAGTGTAAAAAGAAGTTACCACAGTCACACACACTAAAAATAACTTCAGGTGCAAACTTTGTTAACATATGATGCCGTTAAGGGTTATGTCTTCTACCTTGAATGGGCGTCTAATGACTTTTGGCAAAACCCTAAGAAAAAGAACCAATTTTCACACCTGGTTTTAGTATGATCCGGATTTGGGTGAAGATTTCTCACCAAAAATATGTCAGTTTGGGCAAAAATTTCTCACCAAAAACATGTCAGTTTTTCTACCCGTTATCGCTTTTGGTTTAGTTTAGTCTTTATTTAAAGGAACAATGCACAGAAACATTAAGATCAAAGACAGATATGTTCTGTACCAGATTATAGCTAAATTGCTCATTTCCATCTGCAGTCCCAGGCTACCTAAATTAAAGGGATACAAAAATCACACCGTATCACATAATCAAATTCAAAAAAGTCTTAAAATGCCCTTTCATGGACACACACTTAATATACAATACAACCACATCCCATTTACATCATCACACAAAGACAATACATGCTCTTGTTCACATCTGTCATCATTTGTAAAACAACAAAAACAACCATGCTTTTAACACACACTTCACAATTTACAACAAAAATGTTGTCATGGATGAATATAATACACATTAAGTTGATCCGTCAAACACAGTGCCCACCTTATTGACCGTGTGAGCAGCTTCGATTACTCCAAAGCCACTTTTTAACTTCAATTGTAAATGTAGAGTAATCTGTTAAACATTTCAAGTTTGTTGTGAGGTTGTTCCATTCCTATATGGCTTTATACAAAAAGGCTGATTGTGCAAAAGATGTTTTACATCTGGTTACGCTACACTGCCCCCTGGTGGAGGCTCATGTGTTTCTAGTTGTCACAGCAGATGTAAACTGGACAAAGTGCTTAAGTGGCGCTGGTGCAGTGTTATTTAGGATTCGATGGTCTATTCGTATTGATGCTAATCTTTGATTATTGGCTAAGTTTAATAATCTATATTTTT